>NC_137027.1:5520149-5550149 GCF_032717465.1 Coenobita brevimanus | reverse complement strand
ATTCTAACCACACTTCCAATCATCCCACCACTCTCCTCACACCCTAAAATCACTCCCCACTCCCCACATCCCTAGCTACGCTCATCACTTTTCCTCCCCCACATCCCCACCAGGCTTCTGTCACCCCTACCTCGTCCCCCTCGCCAAACTTCAACCTAACCATAAAACAGACTTCCCAGCCGTGTCCCTCCCCTCAAACCTCAGCTTCCCCTCCCCCACCAATCCCTCCTCCAGTCCCCCCTCCTCACACACACACCCTCCAGTCGTAACACTTACCTCGCCCGCACTCTCTTCTCGCCTCTTAAAAAATATAAGCGTACAGCAAAATACTTTCAGGTTTTCCCGTTATCCGCGGAACGACCAAGCTTCCCCTCAGACACACTTTGCCGAAATGGTGGGGAACAGCGAAAGGAAATATATGTGTGCAAAAAATGGACTCACTAAAAATGTGTAAAAAATGACTATGAGAAATATGAGAAGTATACGTGAAAAAAAAAAAAAAAAAAGTACGGGAACAGAACAACTATAAGATTTTTTTTTTTTTTGGTTTTACGCCGCGTCCCCTTATATATCCGCGAAAAAAAAAAAAGAAAAATGTGGAAAAAAGGGAAAGGCTATAAGAAATACGAAAAATACACATGAAAACAAGAAAAATGTGTGAAAAAAGAACGACTACAGGAAATGTAAGAAGTATATGTGAAAAACAAGTATGTGCTACGAAAAAAGGAAGTACATGTGTGAAAAAAGGATCTACGACAAAAATATATAAAAAAAAGGACTTAGTATAGAAAAAAAAAGGGCTTAGTATAGAAAACGTGGGAAAGGGAGAACTGGTAGCAACATATCTCTATAGTATTTGGAAGAAATTTTAAAGAATGGCAATAGGAAATAAAATGTTACTAATAGAACTTAATTTTAAAATGAAAAAATATGAGAAAAGGTTCAATTAAAAAAATGAAAGATAAGAATAAACCACTTTCATATCAATACCAGAAGTTAATACAAGACATGAATTAATAAGACAAGGATGACCAATTATGCACCAAGGTCAGGCAAGGTAAACAGGCCAGGAATATCTCAGGTCAGGGCAGGTGTGTCGGTGGGTGGGTGAGGGGGGGAGGTCATGTAACCTTATTGGCGAGGCGGACGGGATACCTAATTTTGCGACACTTGTGGCAGGTGGACAGGTGTGGAGAGCAGGCAGGTGTGGAGTATTGGCAGGTGTGGAGGGTAGGCAGGTGTGTGGACAGGCTAGATGTGGGGGAGGAAAGGTAAACGGAAGGGTGGATAAAAGATAGGAAGGGAAAGAAAGAGGTGGTGAATGTGTGTGTGTGTGTGTGTGTGTGTGTGTGTGTGTGTGTGTGTGTGTGTGTGTGTGTGTGTGTGTGTGTGTGTGTGTGTGTGTGTGTGTGTGACAGACCAAGAGTGGGAGGGGATAAGAAAAGATGGGATGGTGGATGGAAAGGGAGGGGAAGAGATGGTGAATATGTTTGGGGATAAAAAAAAAGTGGGAAGTGATTCTTATTTGTATGTGTGGGAGGGTGAAGCAATAGAGACAGGGGGCCGGGAGGAGATGGGAGGGACGCAAGTGTGGGAGGCGAGAGGAAGAGATAAAGGAGATATTGATCGTATGTGGGAGAGTGGAGATATATATGTATGAGGAGGTGGGCGAGCAGGTTAGTCTGTGGGTGGTGGGAGGGTGAGAAAAGGTGAGAGGTGGGGACAGAATGAAGGTGTATGCATATAGGAGGACAGACAGGTGTGGATGAGAAGATGAGCAGGTGTATTAGTCGTGCGGGGGGAGGGAAAGAGAGGAGGATGAAAAGAGAAATGGAGGAGGGAAAAAGGGAAAGGGAAGAGGGAAAAAAAGAGAGACGATGGAGGGAAATAGAGGAAGGGAGGAGGGAGATATTAAAGACCGAAACTAAGGAGGGAAGCAGAAGACAAGAGGCTGGTAAGAATATGCAAACGAACAAGGATAAGGGCTGGCAGAGGAGGCGGAAGAGAGAGGAAGGTATGGAGAGAAAGAGGAAGGAGTGGGGATAATGGAGGAAGGTAGGAAAGAAGAGGAGAAAAAAGGAGAGAGAAAAAAAACAAATAAGCAAGGAAAGAGGGAGAAAAAAGAACGCAGGAAAAACGGAATAAAGCAAATGAGAAAACAAAATGAAAGAGTATTGAAAGGTGAGTGGAGGAGAGGTCAGGGGTCAACAAAACAGGTGTGGCAACTCAGGTGGATGTGTGGGAGGGTTTGCAGACGGGTGTGTGTGTGTGTGTGTGTGTGTGTGTGTGTGTGTGTAAGCAGACAGGTGGCAACACACAACCATCACTCACCTGGCCTCACAAACTCACTCAGTTAAACTCATATCTGTGATGAGTACACCGCCCGCCTCTTTTTCATTTTTTCCCATTCTCTCTCTCTCTCTCTCTCTCTCTCTCTCTCTCGACCAAAGACCATAGCTAGTGAGGGAGAAACGGGGAAAATATGACCAACCACCCTATCATTTTCTTTCTTTTTTTCTCTCATTTTTCACCCTCACCTTCCCTACCCTGTGCAATTTTCTAGATGTGTGAGGCCTGAGCGGGGAAAATGAAAGCAAGAATACATCCCATTCCTCTCTCTCTCTCTCTCTCTCTCTCTCTCTCTCTGCATAGTATATACTGTGTATGTATGTATGTATATATGTATTATTAAGTTTGTTTATATGTCTATCTATTTTGTCTGTTTAATTATATCTCTCTCGCTCTATCCATCTATTACAATGTTTATTATTTTGTTACTTATCTTTTCATTTATCCTTCTCTCTCTCTCTCTCTCTCTCTCTCTTCGTGGTGCGTCTTAGGCTGTCATAATCCTCAAGAAAGTCGAAGAAACACGCACGAGACAGTAGCACACGCGTACCCCCAAAATTATCGTTCAGGACAAGGAAAAACGAATGAGGAAAGCCGAAAATATATGAAAAAAGTGAAAAAGGAGGAAAACGGAGATTGAGGGGAGAGGGGGTGGGAAGACGAGAAATATGAAAAAGGGAGAGAGAGAGAGAGAGAGAGAGAGAGAAGAAAACAATGGTGTAAGAAAAAAATAAGAAAAAAAACTAGCTCTAACGGCGGAAAATAGAGGTAATATATTCCTCCACCTTCCTTATAATCTCACAAAAAAAGAGAGGGAAAAAAGAGAGAAAATGGGACGGTAAAAGAGAGCGGGGTAGTGTCGAGGAGGTGGGAAAAAAGAGAGGAAAAAAAGGACAGAGAGAAAAATGGGTCGTCGGGATACAGAGGCAATTTATTTCTTACCTTCCCTATAATCCCATGGAGAGAGAGAGAGAGAGAGAGAGAGAGAGAGAGAGAGAGAGAGAGAGAGAGAGAGAGAAGAGCGGAATTGGGAAGAGATGAGAAAAGAGAAGAGAGAAATATGGATAGGAGGAAGAACAAGGGATGAGAGAAGAGGAGGGAACAGAAATAAAAGAAAAACATTAAAACACATACGAAAGACTAGGGAGAGGCAGCTGAGTTAGAGGAAATAAAGAAAGAAGAGAGCGCGCGTGCTAGGTCAGAAAGGGGGAGTAAACTAAAGGGTATGGTTAGGTTATTATACTGTGCTATAGGGCCTGCTCTTGCCTACCTAGGGCTCACCAGGTACACTACGGTCACGCAGGCTTAACTGCTTCGTGCAGACAGGTGACTCAGGTGATATTACCGTTCCAGTTCTCTCTAATTCACTCTACCACGAAATCCGACAAAAAATAAAAAGACGGATAGCAATACACACACACACACACACACACACACACACACATATATATATATATATATATATATATATATATATATATATATATATATAAATATATATATATATATATATATATATATAAATATATATATAAATATATATATATATATATATATATATATATATATATATATATATATATATATATATATATATATATATATATATATATATATACATACATACATACACACACACACACACACACACACACACACATATATATATATATATATATGATAGGTGGGGGCGCTTACCATCCACTCACTCGATGTAGTGCTGCTCTCGGGTGACTGCTCTTTCCTCTCTTCCTTCCTTCCTTCCTCTTCTGTCTTTACTTCCTTCATTCTTTCCTCTTCCTTCAGCCTAAGGGTGACTTTACACTCCCTCTTCTGTCTTTCTTTCCTTCATTCTTTCCTGTTCCTTCTGCCTTTGGCTGACTCTACACTAAACGACATGCCAAATGGTTTCCTGAACACCAGAAAACCATTAACTATGCTGGGTGGTAACCATATAACGAAATTATGGCACCTGATGGTTTAGTGGGCAATTATGGCGCTCCAATCGGATTAAGCCAGTGAAGGTTTATATCCAAGGAATGGTTGGGATTTATTGCTGACGTAATACCACTCAGGGATGAGTGAGGCTGGTCACTCTCATCTTAAATGTCAGGACCAACTTGCCTAGCCCCATGCTCCTACGCTCCCAATGGGGCAACACAGGATTAGACGATGATTATGATGATGATGTCTATCTATCTATCTATTTATCTATCTATATCTATCTATCCGTCTGTCTGTCCATCCATCTATCTATCTATCTGTGTATCTATCTATATATACACACAGGGGAGAGAGAGAGAGAGAGAGAGAGAGAGAGAGAGGAGTGGTAAGTGACAGGAAGAAAACATGACATATATTATTTACCAACCTTACTTGGGCATGCGACAGGATTATAAAAAGAAAAAAAAAAAGGTAACAGCAATTCTTATATTACTCTATGGTAGCTGAAGGGGACAGGTGATATACTACCTTAATGGAAAATAATAAGAAAATGTATCCAAATCTCTCTTCTCTAACTCAAGACTAACTTTTCACAGCTTTTTACAATGTTATAAGTCATTCATTTTAAGTATGAGACTTTTACAAACGTCTTTCAAAACTTTCCAAAATAACCTTTATAATATTTAACCTCCATTTTGAGTAATCTAACATTCCAGTAACACTCATATCTAAGGCTTCTAAAGTTAAATAATCGTCTATTCAAAGCCTTTAATAAAATCAAGGCCACTTACAACAGGATTTTAAAATTTCATGAATCTGGTGGAAAACTGGAGATGCAGGTTGAGTGACTGTCCTCCCATTATTGATCCCTCGTCTGACATATAGAAAACCTTAGCTATATCATCGTTAGGGAATTTTCTCTTTATTCTGGGAGATGTCTGCTGGCTGTCTGGTTGGCTGTCTGGCTAACTCTCTGATTAGTTGGCGTCTGGTTCCCTGTCTGTCTTTCTCTTTTTATGTTTGGTTTTGTCTTTTTATTATTTTCTGGCACTTTGGTTTACTAGGCCTCTATGTCTGTGTGGCTGTCTGTCTGGATGGATTTCTGTCTCTGTCTGGTCCTTTGTTTATTATTTTTGCCTGTCTATAGTTTTGTCTCTCCCTTTGTCTGGCTGTCTAGGTTTTCTTCCGCTTTCTCTGTCTGGCTGGTTTTCTGTATATTCCCCTCTCTGCCTCTCCGTTTAGCCTTCTGTTGATCTGGCTTTCTATCTGTCTGTCTGGCTTTCCATAGTCTGTCTTTCTGTTTCTCTATTTTCTGTCTCCCTTGCTTTGTCTCTCTCTGGCTTCCGACGTGTTTTCCTGAAGCTCCCTTTAATCTGTATGTTAATTATGCGTTGTTCTTCATTTGCATATTATTTACCTAAACTCTGTGGTATTGTTGATCTTGTAAAGTGTCCTTATTTTGTTCTTTGGATTTGTGTCATTATCCCCCCCCCCTCTCTCTCTCTCTCTCTCTCTCAAATATTGTTACTTTCTATTATGATTTTAAGATATATTTATTCAGTTAGTATACAGTATGCATTTATCTTCTCTCTCTCTCTCTCTCTCTCTTAAACTTTATTACTTTCAATTCTGATTTTATAACCTCTTTATTCTGTTAGTACATGCATTTCTCTCTCTCTCTCTCTCTCTCTCTCTCTCTCTCTCTCTCTCTCTCTCTCACGACGTTTTCCTCTCGACCAGTTTCTCACAATTTCGCCCCCTCCCCCCATTCCCTGCCTCTTTGTCACTAACTGAATTAACTCAAGACCATGGTAAGGGGGGGGGGTATGTAGAGGAGGTGGTGGGAAGGGAGAGACGGGAGGGGAGGTAAAGGGGGAGGTAGTGAGGTGGGGGAAAGGGGGAATTCTAGGAAGAGAAAGGAGGGTAAGGAAGAAGCGAAGGGAAGAGGGAAGGGAAGAGGAGCTCCTAAACACTCCTTCCTTTCTACTATCCTTTTCTTCCCCTCATGCATTCTCCTTCCCATTCTTTATTTCCCCTCCTCTATGTCTTCAGCTCTTCTCTTCAACCCTTTTCCCCTTCCTACTCAACCCCCCCTTTCTCTCCCCCTCCCCCCACAAGATCTCACCCCCCACCCCCCCGCCCCAAACACCTCCTCTCAGCCTGAACGCGACCAGGTGAGAATGACAGGAAATTGGCTTCTCGGGTGATCACGCCTGAAAGCTCTTTGTGTCCTCCTTGACTTCTCGCTCACTCACTCACACTCACTCACTCGATCTCATTCACTCACTAACCTTGTCACTGATAGCATGCATTCACCTGCCTCCTCACCTTTCACTCTCTCTCACTCACACTCACGCTCATTCACTCACTAACCTTGTCACTGATAGCATGCATTCACCTGCTCACTAACCCCTCAGTCTCTCTCTCTCTCACTCACCAAACACACTAACTCTGTCGCCTTGCCACTCCTACTGCTCAGTCTTTCAATCACCCACTCACTCTCACTCACTCATTATCTCATTATCCTGACATTACCTCACTCACTAACTCATTCACTCACTCAAGCAGTCACTCAATTAAGCAGCTCTCTCTCTCTCTCTCTCTCTCTCTCTCTCTCTCTCTCTCTCTCTCTCCACCCAAACTTTCCCCACTGTCTTATCTTCTTCCTCTTCCTTCTTCTTCCTCTTCCTCTTTCTTCTTTCTCCTTCCTTCTCTGTCTCTTACCCAATTCATTCTAATTCGGATTAATTACACCCCAGCCAGCTAAACCTCCAATTAGGCAACGAAAATTAAGAGAGGGGAGAGAATAAGGAAGATTTCTCTCTCTCTCTCTCTCTCTCTCTCTCTCTCTCTCTCTTCTCTCTCTCTCTCTCTCTCAGATTAGCTCCCGGCCAGAAGATGACAATATCCTGGTGTTATGAAGCCCCCAAAGGAAGGAACAGAGGGGAAAAGGAGAGAGGGCGAGTGGATGGCTGGTTGGATGGTCGAGGGAAGGCAGAGAGACAGGCAGGAAAGGTAGGAAGGGAAGGGAATGGCAGGCAGCATGGCAGGCAGGCTGGAAGCAAGGGAGGTAAGAATGTAAGCAGGTAAGCAGGAAGCAAGGAAGGTAAGAAGGTAGGCAGGTAAGGAGGAAACAAGGAAGGTACGAAGGTAGGCATGTGAGCAGAAGCAAGGAAGGTAAGAAGGCAAGCAGGTAGGCAAGAAGTAAAGAAGGTAAGAAGGTAGGCAAGTAGGCAGGAAGCAAGGAAGGTAAGAAGGCAAGCAAGTAGGCAGGAAGCAAGAAAGGTAAGAAGGTAGGCAGATAGGCAGGCAAGCAGGAAGGAGGAGACAATGAGAGGCAGGCAGGAAGGGAGAGAGAATGGGTAACCTGGAGGAAAATGGTTATGTTGGAGAAAGAGGAAAGTAGGAAAAAGGAAGAAAAGAAAAGGCAAGAGGGAAGAATGTAGGAGGGGAAAAGAGGGAAGAGGCAAGAAGACCGGAAAGAAAGAGGGGAGAAGCAGGCTGGACGGAAAGCCAGAAAACAAGTATGTTGCATGAGATACAGGTAGGGAGGGAGGGAGGGAGGAGAGAGGAAGAGGGAAGGAAACAGGCGGGAAGGAAGGAAGAAAGGAAGGATGTAGGAGGAACGCGAGGCAGGGGAGACAGTAGTAAAGAAGTAAAGAAGGTAAAGACAGACAGGACGGGAGACAGACAGAGTAAAGAGAAAGAGGGAAAGAGGTAGGCAGGAGGAATGGCAGGCAAACGGGGAGAAAGGCGGGAAGACAGGCGGGGGGGTGGGGGCGGCAGGATGACAAGGAAGAAGGCAGAGAGCAAAGCGAGCGAGGAAATGAAAAGCAATGACCGGGAAACGGAGGAAGAGCAGGAAGAAGATGAGAGAGAACAGGAGTCACATAGGCTTGAAAGGAGGAGGAGGAGGAGGAGGAGGAGGAGGAGAGAAAAAGGGTAGGAAGAATTAGGAGGGGAAAATGACAGAGAGAAAGCAGGAAGATGAAAGGAAAACAGGGAAGGAATCACACAAGCATGAACGATGAGTAAGGAGGAAAGAGGCGAAAGAGTGAGAGTAGGAATGAAGGAAGAGGAAGAGAGCAAGAAAGCAGGAAGAACAGAGAGGATGGCAAGGGAAATGAGAGAGAGCAGGAAGAAGACGTGAGGGAAGAGAGAAAACAGGAAGCAAAAAGCAGAGGGAGTAGGAGTGTGGGAGGCGAATCAAAGGAAAGGGATAAAGACGCAGAACTGGGTCAAGCAGAGATAGCACAGGTGGAAAATGAAGATAAAATAGATACACATACACACACAAACACGCTTCAGGCCAGCCTCTCCCTCCCTCCATCCCTCTCTCTCTCTCTCTCTCTCTCTCTCTCTCACGTTATCAAAAAAAAAAAAAACTTCCCAACCCTCTCTTCCTGTCTCTACTCCCCTCACAGTTCATGTTCTCTTCTCTCTCTCCCTCCCTCTTTCTCTCTCTCTCTCTCACCGGCCGTAAAAAAAAACTCCCAACCGAATCCACGAAAACTGCAAAGACCAATTAGTAGCAGAGACCGACATGACGGACCCCAGAGACCTCAAAGCCAGGTCGTCAGGTTGGCTGGGTTGGGCTGGGTCGGGTTCTCTTATCTCTTAGTTGCTTAGGTGGCCTGCTTTACATCCTGGTATTTCTTATATTCGTAGCAGAGAGAGAAAGCGAGGAATTTTACCCTCTCTGTGTCTCTGTCCCTATCTCTGTCTGTCTGTCTGTGTCTGTCTCTCTCCCCTCCTACTCTCTATCCATCTATTTATCTTACGCACTGGTAAGGAAGAAATGCCAGGGAGCCTTGTAGGACCCCCAGGAAGAGGCCCAGGTGTGTCGACTGGGCTAGATCCACTCCTAGAAGTGGCTGGCAGGGACCTTCCAGTTTGGAGTTTTTCATTTTCGGTATTCTTTACTTTTACCGCAATGGAAGGGTGGTGGCTGACGTGGAGGGATTGCAGTGTGTGTGTGTGTGTGTGTGTGTGTGTGTGTGTGTGTGTGTGTGTGTGTGTGTGTGTGTGTGTGTGTGTGTGTGTGTGTGTGTGTGTGTGTGTGTGTGTGTGTGTGTGAGTAATTTAATTTAAATGTGTGATTGATTAAGTTTCCATATACCTCAAGAAAAAATATTCCTACTATATATATATATATGCAAAAAAACGAAAATAATTATATGATATTGTCAGATAAAGGAAGCTAGAAAAGGAAGAAAATCGAGGAGAGAAGGAAACAGGCATGGAAAATAAAGGAATGAGGGAAAGAACGAAGACGGTAGAAAGGAAGAAAGGAGAAATAAAGAAAAGAAGGAGAGGAACTAAGAAGAAAAGGAACCAGGAAGTAAACAGGGTACGAAATAAGGAACCAACGGCAAGCAACTCACAAGGGCGATTAACTCCTTATTAATTCCCTTATCTCCATCCTTACCGATCCGCGCCAATCGCTCCAATCACCGACATTCCATTACCCTCTTGCCCTCACTCATAGATCAAGATGCATAAGTTTACTAATATCCGGGAGGAGGGGGAGCTGGCCTGGTTCCTAGCCTCCTGAGGAAGTAAGGTTGTGGGGGCTTGGTGGTTCCTAGCCTCGTAAGGATGTAAGGTTGTGGGGGAACTGATGGTCTGCTTTGGATAGATCTCCTGTATCTCTCATCTCTTTTTGTCTTTATCTCTGTCTTTAATATCCTTTTGTCTGTCTTTATTATCTCTCAACTGTTATTATCTCTCCTGTCTTTACCATCTCTCTCTCTTCTGTCTCTTCATCTGATTTCACTTATTCTATTATTAATCTCTATGTCTGAGCTCTCTCTGTCTTTCACTGTCTGTCTATATTATCTCTTCCTGCTTTCTGTTCTTGGTTTGTGTAGGTCTCTTATCACTCTAATATCTCTCTTTTTCTCTAACATAAATCTTTTTCTAATGCCTCGTCTCTCCAAAGTCTTTCTCTCTCTAATTAGTCGCCCCCTTTCTCCCCCTCTCTTTCAGTTTACATAGCGAGAGAAGGAAGATTGATTGCAAGCGATATGGAGCCAAGAGATGGAGCAGATGACAGAACAGAGGTTAAGCAAGGAAAGCAAACATTAACGAACACAGGAAAGCAAATGAAAGAAATGGAAAAAGGAGACGAAGAGAGCGGAGAGATAATGGGCAGAAGGAGGAGGAAAATAGAGGAGAGAAGAACTGAGAAGAGGAGACGAAAGGAGAGGAGAGAAGAGAGACACGGTGAATTGAGGTGAGTTGCGACGAAATGAAGTGACGAAATAATTAGGTAAGACGAAGATGAGGTGCGAAAGGTACATCAGGAACGGAACATTGGAGTGAGTACGGAACAAATGAATCCCCATCCTTTCAAGATTCAAAAGAAAATAATCACCGACTCTTTGAAGGGGAAACAATTTTATATAACCTAAGGCACAGAACAGCAGTGGCTCGTGAGATTAAAGTTGGCGCTCGTAGGACAAAGCTGGTGGCATTTAGACGTATTAATCACGAGACGCAGCTGCAAAAATCCGCCGCCAGATGTCACCACTGCAATATTTTCAAGGTACGGGGAAGAGGAAGAGGAAAGAGGGTGAAGGAGGGGAGGGAGGGAGAAGGAGGGTGAGGGAGAAGAAAGAGGGGGTTCAGGCGAGTTGGACAGTGGGATTGATGGATGGGGAACAAGGGAATGGAAAGGAGAGAGGGAAGGAAGGGGGAAGGTTAGGAGCGGAAGGAGGAAGGTTAGAAGTGGAAGAAGGGAAGGTTGAGGGACTTAAGGAAGAGGAATGGGGAGTAGTAAAAGGAGAAATGGAAGAAAGTTGAGAAGGGAAGGTTAAGAGAAAAGGAGGGAAGGAGAAAAGTAAAGAGAGTAGAAGAGGGAAATAAGGATGAGGAGAATTGAGGGAGAAGAGGGGAGAAAGGAAAGAAAGGCATGAGAGAGAGTAAAGAATGGAGGGGAACTGAAGGGGAAAGTGGGTGAGAAAGGAAGACAATGAACGTATATAAAACAATAGAGGGAAGGGGTAAGGAATCTCTCTCTCTCTCTCTCTCTCTCTCTCTCTCTCTCACACACACACACACACACACACACGAGAAATCAGCCAAACCACCACTTTATATTCACTCGTTCAGCGTCATTATGAACACCATCCCTGTTTTCATAAATAGGGCCACATAATGAATAAATCCATAATTCATCAAGGCGTATGCATATATTCATGGCCGGGCTGATTTGAATAACCCGAAAACCCATGAGTCTTATAAGCATGCGGGGAAAAAATTGGGTTTCTTCGACAAGGAGTTTGATGTTTTCTAAGATGTGACGTGTTTTTCTTTTCTTTTTTTTAGAATTTATTTTTGCTGATGCCAGACGATCTCTTTACTCTTTTCGTCTTTCTCTTCTCTTTTCTTTTTCTTTCTTTCTCTTTTAGGGTAGAAATCACTGGTAGCCTCTCACTTCAATGACTTTTTAATTTTATTTCTCCTATCTTCGGACGATTTTATTTAGCAAAAGATAGATTTTTCGAACTGGAGGGGTTAGATGTAGCCTTCATTAACACCCTCAGTTCGAAAATTCTATCCTAAGCAAAAAATAAATAGTTCAATAGGTAAGCGGAATTAGTGGGTTAATGAAGACTGCATCTAACCCCTCCGTCTTGAAGTCTCTCCTTAGCTGAATAAAATCGTCTGGCAGGTGCATGAATAATCTCAAATAAAAACCAAATCGTACAGAAAATGCTGGGAGAAAATAATAATGATAAAAGCAAGAACGAGAGCTAAAAGGAAAAATAAAGAAAAAGACTGAAGGCTGAAAAATGCACTGCTATTCCCCCCATGCAAAATTAAAGCATGCCCAATAATTTCGTTCGAGTTTTGTTCTGCACGGATCGATCAGGAATGCCGCTCTTTCCACCCTCTCTCTCTCTCTCTCTTTTCCTCGGTGTCTTTTGTTTTTTGCATATATATTTTTTTGTCTTCCCCATTTACCTCTTCCTTTAGCATAACCTACTTAACCAAACCTAGTCAAATCTAACATACCTTAATCTAACCTATATTACCCTACCCTAAACTAACCTAACCTAACTAAGCCTACGATTCCGAATATAATGTAACAGAACTTAACCTAACCTAACCCATCCAGCCCCAACTCCTCTTAGCTTAAACTAACCTATCCTAACCTAGCCTAACTTAACCTAGCCCAGCCTTACCCAGCCTCAGCCCAGCCAGACTACTCCGAAAGGCCTCGCAATCAGCCAATTTTCAGGCAACAGCTCGTGCGATTAGGCAAATTAATCTTGTATTGTCGACGAATCACCATTAAATCACCTCTTTTGCCCAGTACTGTTATCTGTCTGTCTGTCTGTCTGTCTGTCTCTCTCTCTCTCTCTCTCTCTCTCTCTCTCTCTCTCTCTCTCTCTTTCCGAATTTAATCTAAGTAGCGTCATTTATCCATTTTCCAATTTATTTTTCAAACAAATTCAGCAATAAAAATGTACACACAGAAAATGGAGGAAAGTCTGGAATAAACAAGAAAGCTTTCAAAATCCGAAGCATCTCCCAATTAACCTAAATTCCTACTGGGATCACCCACAAAAAAAGAAAAAAAAATGCCGAAATGAATAATACAATACGAAAAGGAATCTTATTGTTTACTTTTTTTTTTCTCCGAAAGGATGTAAGGCCGAACTGTCCAAAACAAGACATCTGGGTCGTTGCCAAATACCTCCAGAGATTTACCCCTTTTTCAAAACTAGGCGCATAAATATTATTCCTTTTTCTTATCGCTGCGGATTCAGAACTTATTTACATATATGAAAATATGCGGAAATTTTGTGCTAAGCTAACAAATGAGGGAAACAATAACTAAAAGGAGAGGAATAAATGTAAATAAATAACGATAAGGTGTGAGACACGGCAACTCAACCCACCAAGCCCTCGATAAATCAATGGCTTCTCTGGGATCTGGCAACAGCATTAGCGAACATTGTCCCTTACCTTCATTTTTAGCTTCTCCTATCTCCTTTCTTCCCCTTCTTCCTTCCTCCCCTCTACTTTTAGTGTCCTGTCATTTCTATTTTTGGTCATCGCTTCTCTCTTATCTGGTCTTTAGTCTCATATCCTCTCCTTTCCTTCTCTCCCTCCATCCCTCTTCTCTTCATTCTTATCCTTCACTCATCTCTGTTTTCCTCTACTCCTCATTCTGCTCTCCTCTCTTTCACTGTCTTCTTTCCTCCGCTCCTCATCTCTTCTCTTTCCTTCTCCCCCTCTTTCCCTTACTCCTCTCCTCTTCCCTTTTCTCCCTCTTTCTCTTTCTCTCCTTTTCCTTCTCCCCATCTTTCCCATGCTCTCCTCTTCCCTCTTCTCTCCCCTCAAGTCCCTCCCCGTCTCCTTTCCTTATCTTTCTCCGTTCCCCTCTTCATCCCTCCCTCTCCCCCATTTCCCTCTTCACCCCTCCCTTCTTCCCGTTCCCCTCTTCTTCCCTCCCCTCTCCCCTTTCCCCTCACTGATGATGCAATCCTAAAGCTCGGGAATTCCTTGAACTCTGTTATCCTATCCCACGTTTGTGAAACATTATTTTCCGGGAACGAAACCGTTGTAATGATGGTAGCTGTGGTGACGGAAGTGATTGTGGTGACGGAAGTGGTTGTGGTGGAATTATTATTATTATTATTATTATTATTATTTTTATTATTATTATTAGCAGTAGTGGTATTCTTTCTCTTCTTTTTCCTATTATTATTATTATTATCATTATTATTATTATTTGTTGTTGTTGTTGTTGTTGTGGCAGTAGTAGTGACAGTGGTGGTAGGAGTGGTGACAGTAGTTAGCTGCAGTAATAACAGTAGGCTAGTCGTGGAACTAAGTACTGGTATTTAGTTTCAGTAACAACAGTATTACATTAGTTATAATAATAGTACCAGTGGCAGTAATCATTGTAGTAGTGGCAACATCAACCACAACAATACCTCTTTTCAAACCACAAACCTCATCAAATTCAACCACGTAAAAAAAAAAATAAATAAAAAAATAAAAGAGCTCCCCATTCTTCCGCGGTCCTAACAAAGAGCCAGAGCCGAGCCAGAGAGCAATAAGAACCAGGCAGCAGCAAGGCGTGTGGGGCCGTCAGAATGCGTCATATTTGGTGCCATCTCTTATGAGGGCACGTTAGCACAGGAGGCTTTATAACTCACCTTCCCTAGCTATTTAGTTTGCACATACACCTCAGTATTCTTCTCAATATAGGAGACTCTTAACAAGTCTTCTTTAGCTATTTACTTTGCACTTAACAATTCAATATTATTCTTAATAATGACACAAATGGATATTAACCCTCTCATGATCTGGGCAATTCCAGTATATAATTCAAAGTAACACCATGCAATGCCCTTCACCCGAAACTTGATCATGGGAGTCTGAGGGTCTTAAGATGCAAAAGTAAAAATAAATCGCTTAAAGGGGGGTGTTACGGAATCTCCAAAGCGAACCAGAATAACTGACCTAAATACCCGCGCGCCTCCAAGTGGCCGAAAATGAAGTTATAACCCACAAGGGGAGAGAGAAACGTATCAATATCCCAGCTCCGTGATTGGCTACCCCCGTCCCCATAGGCCCGCCCGTCATTGCCCGTCGCGATTTGAATGCTCGTCTGTCATTGGCCGTCGCGTTTGAATATTCGGCTGTCACTGGTCCGGCCCGCGTGAATGACCGTCTGATTGGTGAGGTACGGCGCTCCTGATTGGCTGAGGGGGAAAAAATGGGGATGTGATTGTTCAGTGGGAAAGAGGGTAACGTTTTCTGATGGGTAATTTCGTTTCTTGCGTCTGATTTTGAGGCTGATGTAATGAGAACAAAAATACTAATAGTGATACTACTACTAATAATAATAACAATCATCATCATCATCATCATCATTATCATCAAGAAAAACAACACTAAATTTCAAGTAGAGTGATAATATATATTTTTCACTCACGTTTCTCGTTGTTACTTTTCTCTCCCTCCCTAGACCTCACCTCTCTCGTAATCTCCCTGTCTGTCCAAGAGCTCCTCCCCCGTCTCTCTCTCTCTCTGACCTTACCATCCTTCGCTTACAGGCCCTCTTGTCTTTTTCTCCAGTTCTTTATCATCCTCTCGCCTTCCTCCTCTCCTCTTCCTTCCCATCCAATCAATTTCTGCCTCTCTCCATCTTCCCCTCCTTCTTCCCTGTTCTATCTCTTTTCGTAACAAAATCACTTCTCCAAACCTTTCCTGCCCTCTCTTCCTTCCAGTCCATCTCCTCACCCTCTTCCTCCCCTCTTCGTCCCTCCTCCTCCTCGTACTCTCCTCCTCCCTCAAATCTCCACTCCAGATCTTTCCCTCTCTCCTCCAGCCCTCCTCCTCCCCCTCCTCTTCTTCCAATTGAGTCACTCCCGAGAGATCAAAAGAAGAGATTTAAAAACCTTTCTCTTCCGCCAAAACCCAAGAGCTGATAAAGTCCATATTCTTTTTTGTCTGTCCTTACGCTGGGATGGGGCGTGATTGAAACTTGGCTGATACAGAGGTTAACCCTTTCAATGCGAGGCCTTTTTTTTTTTTTTTTTTTTATTCTTGCTACCCCCTGCCAATTTTCTTCGGTATAAGGGAGACATTTTCTTGGAGTAGATTTTGTGTTTTTTGTGCTTCTTCTCATACTCTGTTCTTCGTCTTCTTGCTCTTCCCCTTTCTATCCTCTTTCTCTTCTCGTTCTTCCTCCTCCTCCCTCTTTTCCTCCTTTTATTCTTCGCTAATCCTCCCCTTCTTATTTTTCCTCTCCTTCCTCCTTCACTACATCCTTCTCTTTCATCTTCTCTAACAACATTCTTACATCTCAGAATAGACAATATTCTTTTCCAATTCCTTCTCTGAGCTTACACCCACCATATTCTCCCCTGAAGCGCACACACACACACACACACACACACTTCGAATTTTACCGCTTTTCACAGTTTTTTCTCCCTGTTGTTTCTTTTCTCGTTCTCCCTCTTCCTAATCTTACGTCATTTCCTTTACTCCTCTCCCTCTTCTTATCCTTTTTCTTCTTATTCTCTTCCTCCTCATTCATTCCTGGATATTCGTTCATAAAGTACACAGTATTTCTTTTGTCTCTCTTAGCAATACATTTTTTCTTCTCAGTTTTTTCCCTCCACTCTTTCTTGTGTCTTCCCTCCTCCTCCTTTTTCCTAATCGACTCTTCGGCTGCCTAACAAGAAAATAAGACCCTATGCATAACATCTGGTCCCGCAGTTTTCTTTTTTCTTTTTTTTTTCCCCACCCCAGGCATTGGGCTTGTTTTTCCCCAAGGCGGGATTTTGCAGGGGAGGATTTAGGGGACTTTCCCGATGAACTATTAGGGAAAATGCAAAAGATAATTCCCTAAAGATGTTCGGTCTTGTGAAGCGACTGGAGAGGGATTGACGGAAGGAATGTGTGTGAGGGAGATAGTTGAGAGAGAAAAAGAGGGAGATTATCTCTTTTTTTCTTTTTCGTCAAGGAACATTATAGGGAAATTTAATAAACCGATAAGGTGTTTCTGGGAATATTACCTACTACGGGGTTGAAATTATTAGGAACTGCAAAATATTTCTACTACTACTACTACTGCTAATAATAATACTAATACTAATAATACTAACACTAATACTAATACTAATAATAATCTGCCGAAAAATAAGTTCATCTTCCTTTCAAAATTAACAAGTAGGTTGTGCAAGGGAAAATTTAGGGGTATTTTGATGCGCTGGCAAGGTCTCTGGGGGAAATTATATCTACCACGGTAGGGAAACTTTGGAGATGCGCCGAAAAAAAATAAGCAAAAATAATGAAAAATACGAGTCCCCCAGCCTTTCAAAATGAAATATACAGATTTTCATGGAGATAATTTACAGGAATTTTGATGAACTCTCGCGGTCTTTCATAGTCATCATGGCGGAATAAATTTTGAATAACTAAAAATAAATTACTCTTCTAAACAGATCTAACTTCCGTCTTTCAAAATCTAAGCGTAAGGGAGAATTTGGATTTATTCTGATGAACTTTGGCGGGTCTTTAATAGCTACCACGGCTGGATATTTTTGAGGACTTGTTAAAAAATGCGTCCCTACCCTTAAGGAGTTTATGTTGTGGTCTTTGGCGGATGTGAAAAAGTCCAGATGGGGTTCTTGATGACAGAGAAGCGGCGATTATTAGTGGGCTGGGGAGGCTAATGAGTGGATGGTGGGGAGACAGGGAGATGGGGGAGGAAGGGAGGGATGAAAGAAGAGGGGAGGAAGAGAGAGAAGGGAGGAAAATGGAGAAATAAAGGGGTGAAAGAAGGGAGGAAGAGAGAGAGAAGGGAAGAAAAGGGAGAATGAGAGGGATGAAAGAAGGGAGGAAGAGGAAGAGGAGGGGAGGGATGAAAGAGGAGGAGAAGAGGAGAGAGAGAGGAGAAGGAAAAGCGAAAGACAAGAGGAGGAAGTGACAGAAAAGGGAGAGGGAGAGAAAGGCAATGAAGAGAACAGGATGAGGAGGAAGAGGGGAAGAAGAGGGAGGATGGGAGGGATGAAAGAATGGAGGAGGGAGAGAGAAAGAGAGGAAAGGGAGGCAAAAGGATGAAGAGGGAGAGAGGGAAGAAAGGAGAAGGGAAGAGATTAAGGAAGAGTAAAGAATAGGCCAAGGAGAAAGGGAAGGAAGAAAAAAGGAGGAAAGAGAGAGGAGAGGAAAGAAAAAAGAGTAAGGATGAAGGGAGGGGGAGAGAGGGAGAAATGAAAGTAGAAACAGCGAGCGACAAAAGGTGAGTACAGAGTAAAGAAAACAACAATAGATTTAATACTCTTTCCGAGGTCAAGAGAGAGACTATGGCATCCAAGTCGAAGATATGAAGAAAAACAAGGAAGAATGAAGAGATCGGAGGAGAGAAAACAAAAAGGGAAGAAGGGAGGTATGGGGAAAAGAGAAGAGATGGAAGGTGAGAAGGGAGGAAGGAGACGAAAGCAAGGAAAAATGGAAAAGTGAGGAGGGATTAGAGCTACAAAAATACAGAGAACAGAATAAAAGACGCATACCAAGAAACAGTGGGAAGTGAGAAGCAGGGAACGGGAAGACAAAAATACAGAACCATGAAAACAGGAGGGGACAGATAAAAATAAAAGAAGGACAGAAAAACAAAAGCACACCAGGAAACAGCAACAGAAAGAGCAGGGAGGAAGAGAGGAAAAAGAGGAATGAAAAGGGTAAACGATGGAACAAGGAGAAAAATAAAAGAAAAAGAAAGACTGGAAGATGCATACCAAGAAACATGGAGAAAGAGGGAAAAAGGAAGAGGGAAAAGAGGGGAAAAAGAAGGAAGGAAAAACTGGGAAAATATAAAAAAGGAGAGGGTAACAGAAATATACCAAGAAAACAGCCGCCAATCACAGTCAACAAGAGATTCGTTTTCTGTGCGGCGGCGGGGAGCTAAGAGGGGGAACTCAGGCAAAGGTAATAAGTTCCAAGCACCACCACCAACACGTGTGTCGCCTTGGTTCCCGGAAGAAGGCACCGATGGAAATTAATATCGTCGGATGATATTACACTCTTCCGGCATTGGGCGGTCGAATTACACTCACTTATTATCTTCATCTCAGTAATAGATCATTTTCTTTTACACGTTCAGCTTTATACGTGTTTATTTTAGCTTCCCTTTTTTTCCCAGTGGTTACCTCCTTTACCCTTCTCACTCTTAACCTTGTCATTCCCCCAGTTCAATAATTTTCTTTGCTGTACCCTTTGTTCCTCCATCGATTGTCCTTGTACTCCTTGATGGCACATTCTCTCCCGTATCATTTTCCAGCTCAGTAATTTTCTAAGATATAGTTAGTATCCTACGTGGTTTTGCGTTTGCCGTTCCTCTCTTTCCATTTAACTCTAGCTACCTTAACCCGCTCACTACGATGGAAGAGTGATAACCTGAAGAAGTAATTATCGAAGGCTGCTTATACTTCACTCTATAACAGGTCTGTATCTTTGCAGGGCGGAAAAAAAAAAAATGCACTTCAATATATACTGTGTCACGAAACTAATAAACTCGGGGTAAAACTACACACTGCCCTGAAGAAACAATATCACCCTCTATTTACATAACATTGCACCCTTACTTCTCCATCATAATACGAAATAAAACCTCCAGAAAAAACAGCCACAAAAGCCTAACTCATCAAAGGTAAAACTGCACGAATATTATTTTCAGCCCGAGGAGGTAATATCACGGCTGTTTACATTTGGCCAGAATATTACCCTCCTTCGCTGTGTACAACTAACTACTGCAAAAACCTGGCCCACGAAAAGCTAATGAATTAAAGGTAATAACGTAAGCATTCTCCTCACACAAAGAGGAGGTAATATCATCCCACTGCGTACATTGGATTATATTACCCCCCTCCGCTGCAGTATATAGGAACTGCTAAAAAAAATAACCAAAGCCACGAAACCCTAATGAATCAAAGGTAAAACTGCATGAATAATAATACGTCCAGCCTCAAGGGGTAACACCAGCCACTGTTTACATCTGATAATAATACTCCCTCTCCCCTGGACTCTCCTGGACTGTATAAAAAAAATATATATATAAAAACAGCCACAGAAACCTAATGAATCAAAGGTGGGGCTGCAGGCAACATAATACTTCCAGCCTCAGGGGGTAATATCGCCGACTGTTTACATCTGACCATAATATTACTCCCTTTCGCCCCGCAATCCTGAGCTGCAATAAAATGAAAACAGAGGGAACGGGAGTTTGGAGAGCAATATTATTAAATTCCTGAGAGCTGCACCGCGTCCACTTGGCGAGGTGGCTTCTCTGAGTTTTATTGAAATGGTACACAAAACTCGCGCACCGTCAGTCTCTGTTTGCGTTTGGTTATGCAGCTGGAAGAAGGGTGGTGGCGATGGTGATGGTAGTGGTGGTGGTGGTGATGGTGACTGCGGTATTGATGGTGGCTGTAATGGTGGCTGTGATGGTGGTGGTGATGGTGGCAGTGACTGGGGGGTGGTGATGGTGATGGTGGTAATGTGTAGGGTTTGGGTGAGGAGTGGTTGAGCTTCGTTGTTCTGTTCTTGCTAAGGAGGGAAGGTTTAAATTGGAAGGCAGATGGTCAGTGGTGATGGCTGAATAGAGGTATTTTGTTCTCGCAAATGGCAGGCTATTATACCAGGCTGAGAGAATCCCCATTCAGCAAAAGTGTTAATAACGAGGATGAGAATCTTTGAGAAGGTGGTGGTTCAGTGTGGTCAACCCTTTTACTGCCACTTCATCCATGCTAAACCAGACGACGAAAGAACCAATTTGCCATCTAATCCACAATCCATATCATGCCCTTTCATACCACTATCCCTATCTTTCCACAATCACCATGCCATCACTTCACAGCCCTACCATCCCACATAGCCACCCACCCCATCCCTTCCCTCCCTTCTTATCGGCAGAACAGGTTATTATTTCTGCAACAATTTTTTTTTTTTTTTTTTTTTTTTATGTGTCCGACTCTGGGCATAGGCTTCACAGCCTGCTATCAAGGCCCAGCAGTCCTCCTACATACCATAATTACTCCCTGTTCCTTCCATAACCACTCCCATTTTTCACTAGCTACTCCCCAATTCCTCCCATAATCACTCCCATCTTTCCCTAATCATCATCCTATCTTCCTAATAACCACCATCCACTTCATCCCTCCCGCTCCCTCCATCTTTCCGTGCCTACTCATTATTTCCCTCATACCGCCCCAATTCCATCCTAACTACTCCCCATTCTTCCCAAAACCATTCCCATCTTCCCCTAATCATCCTTCTATCTTCCCACTCAACCCCCACCGCTCAGCCCATCCCTCCCGCCTTCACCATTCCGTCACCACAACTCATCATTACCGCATGGGGGACTCCGGAGCTCGTCTCGTGTGGTGGAGGTGGCCCTCATAACATTCTTGGCTGGCAAATGGGACAGGACGCCGTGAATGTCGCCAACTCGGTGCACATTGTATTAATAGTTTGGGGGGTGTTCTTCTGCTCGTCTCGGTGTGGGGGTGTGAGGTGGAGATAAGGGGTATGGAGATGATGGAGACTGGAGATAGAGATGGGAAAGGCTGAAATGGAGATAAGTGAGACGGTGATGGAGATGGGCGAGAGGAAGACAGAAATGGAGATGACAGAGATGGTAATGGAAATGATGTGGACAGAAATGGGGATAGAGAAATGAAAAATTATGACTAAGGAGCGGGAGGGAGACAGAGATATAGCTGGGGGGATGGAGAGAGAAAGGTGGATGTGGGAATGGCGATGGAAAACAAGAGGGACATGGAAGTCTGTGGGTGCGTGGAAGGTGTGAGAGAGATAGAGGGATAGATAGATAAATAGATAGAGTGGGTGTAGGTGTGTGGGAATGAAAGGGTGGGAAGGGAAGAAATGGGGGAGATGGAGGGGCACATGGAAAGAGTGGGGGTGTAAGGAGACGACAGTGTGTGTGTGTGTGAGTTTATATGGGGAAAGATGGAATGTGTGTGTGTGTGTGTGTATGTGTGTGTGTGTGTGTGTGTGTGTGTGTGTGTGTGTGTGTGTGTGACGAGAACACTGTGTATGTGTATGATAATGAAAACGTGTATCTGTGTATCTCAGGAAGGAAGGAAGGGAGGGAGAAAAACCTGCTTGTCTGTGTATCTATGCCTCCCTGTGTGCCTGCCGCGGAATTAATGAGCTTTCGTCTTCAAATGCCACTCAATTTGGCCCTAAGATATGCTCGATCACGCCCCCTTATTGGCGAGGTCCGGCATAATTACGAGAGACTATGATGGAATAATTAGAGAGAGAATGTGATTGGTAGCAAAACACTTGATGGAGGTGGAGAGTCGGCTCCCAAGTGTACCCTGGCTCTAATTACTTCCCAATTACCTTGTTTACGTAATTGGCGATTCTTTTTCTCTCTTTTTTTAAGGGAACTGAGGGCGTCGGGATTCATGACGATGGAAAGTAATGATTAAGTACCTTTCCTCTGTTTACGTATTCGCTTTTTTAAATGTTAACCATAGGCATGAATTTGTCGGAATTACACACACACACACACACACACACACACACACACACACACACACACACACACACACACACACACATGAATATTAAAACGAACAACACAATTACCTCTCACAATTCAAAATTTACCAGCATTTTTCCAAGCTCTTAAACCCACCGCAGTAACAACAATTCCATTCAGATATGCAACGTACATCGAAACCTCTCATTTCAAACTCCTCTCAAAATCCAAATCCCAGGGTAGTAACCATATTTCCCGATGCCAGAACGTACATCTATTTTTAAATCTAGCATAACGACCAGAATTTCCGCAAGCCAGAACGCATATCGAAGCTAACATAAATCTAAGCATTGCAACTAGAGTTTCCGCAGGTCAGGGCGCAATCTCAGCCTCCCCCACCATATTTCCAAGCGCAACAACAGTCCCCAAATGACGAAAAAGCGCCACTAGCTTGTGTAATGCCGGGACGATAAAAATTAGCCTAGTCTATTACCGCTCAATGTAGGGATCAATCACAGACAAGCTATTAGTGGACGAGACCACGATGGGGTAGCGAGAGGAAGGGGAGAGACAAGGAGTGGAAGGAAAAGGGTGATAGAAGGTAAGGAGAAAAGAAGGGAACGGAAGGGAGGCGATGAGAAAGGAAAAGGATCGTAGAGAAAGAAGGGGGACCTGCAAAGAAGAGGCGCGGATAGAGGAGAGAGATGATGGGAGACAGGAAGCGGGAAGGTGGATATGCAGTGAGACACAGGAGAGGGTAAAGAAGGGAGGGGAGAAAGAAGGAAAGAAGGTGGATGGAAAAAAAGGGGGAGGAATGGAGAAAGGAATGGGAAGGAGAAGAATGGAAAGGAACTGGAGGGAAGGAAAACATGACACTGATAGAAAGAGACAGAGAATAGGAAGAGAGGGTACGATGTAGGAAGGAGACACAGATGAAGACAGAAAGGAGGAGAGGAGGCGGGAGGAGAGGAAGGGAGAGGAGGGGAGAAGAGTGGATAGGAGGGAGGAAGGGTTCATGCAAAGGAGAGACAAAGCAGGAGAGGAGGGGGGGAGGGGGAAGTCGATACAAGAGAGAATGGAGAGGAGGGGGAGGGAAGGGGAAGGGGGATCTGGCTTATCTACAGCTGCAGGTGTGATAGAAAGAAAGGGGAAGTGAGGAGAGATGGAGGGGAAATGGGGAAGAAGGACAGGGGAGAGGGGATTGAGGGATGAGGAAGAAGCAGGAAGTGAGGGTAAAGAAAGTTGAGGAGTGAGGAGAGAGGGGAAGTTGTTAGTAAGAGAGGGGAATGGGGGGTGAGGGAAGAGAAAGCAGGAAGTGGGCAAGGGGGATGGGGAACGGGGAAACAAAAAAGAAAACGAAAAGGGAAATAGCAATAAGGACAGGGAGATAAGACCAAAGGGAATGAAGAAAAATCATGAAGGAGAAGGAAAATAGGAAGAAGGATAAAGGAATGAGGAAAGAAGAGGGAGACACTGAAGGCAGACAGGAGAGAGAGAGAGAAGAACGGATGGAAAAAAAAAAAAGAAAAGGAAAAAGAAGAGGCAAAGTATATGAGGGACTGAAAGAAACGGAAAAAAGAAGAGGGAAAAAAGCAGAGAAGGAGAAACAGGAGAGGCAGACCGAGAAGGAGGGTGGGAAGAGAGAGGGTCGATGTGAAGGAATATACTGGCTGAGGGAGGGGGAGGGAGAGGGCCCGAGGGAGGGGGAGGGAAGAGGGAGAGTTCGAGGGAGGGGGAGGGAAGGGGGAGAGTTCGAGGGAGGGGAAGGGAAGGGGAAGGAGGAGGGGGGAAGAGTGACCCTATCCGAGCTGACAGTGACGTATGAAAACAAGGAGGTGGTGAGGGTCCGTCGTGGTGACCTCTTTCCCACTCGCTCACTCTCTCACTTTTTCTTTCTCTCGTTTCATCTCTGTCTTTGTGTAACCTCTCACTCACTCACTTCCTGACTTCCATTCTCACTTATTATACTGTGTGTGTGTGTGTGTGTGTGTGTGTGTGTGTGTGTGTGTGTGTGTGTGTGTGTGTGTGTGTGTGTGTGTCTCATGACCTATTCTTAAACTTCAGTAATTAAGGAGTACGCTGTTCTATCAATATCAAGGCCCAACAATTACCTCTATGCAGTTCTCTCCCTCTCTCTCTCTCTCTTTCTTTCTCTCTCTCTCTCTCTTTCTCTCTCTCTCTCTCTCATGCCCTGAGTAGCCTATATTTCTTTATAAATAGCAAAGTTAAACTATTTCTCTACGATATTACGTTTTGAAGCTAACATTACCATAATTATTAAGGTGCAGCCTCTCTCTCTTTCTCTCTCTCCCTAACCACCCGCCATTCCCCCCGTAACCGCAACGACAAGAGCCACGAATGACGGGCCAAAATGCTACGATGAACAGGACCATTGGGATTTAAGGGACCATCGTCTCGTGGTCCTAGAAGTCTCTCTCTCTCTCTCTCTCTCTCTCTCTCTCTCTCTCACTACCATTTTTTCTCTTATCTCCAGACGATTTTATTCATTTTTTTCCATGGACAAACGAGTAAAACGCATCATTTACCACCCCCAAAATTTCTCCCATAATTGAAAAAAAAAAAAATCCCCCTAAAACTGCCAAGCCCTTAAAAAAAAAAACAGAAAAAAATTCTTATACAATTTCCCTTTCAAAAATTTTACTTCAAAAAAAAAAAAAAAAGAGAGAGAGAACCAGGCAATTAATATACTCCCAAAATTTACCCCCCCCCACACTTCCACCCTATCTACCCCCCCAAAAAAAAAAATTGAAGCCTCCAAAATAATAACAGTAAATTAACATGACCCGAGTGACACGTAATGAAGTGATGTTGCCTGCTGACTTTTATTACCCCCATCCCCCCTATTAGCATGGTAATTAGCAGGACGGGTAATTACCAATACACATAGGCCATATCAATCATTAAGGGCTCGGTGTCATATGTTACGATTCTGTTATTTATTTTCTTCTAACTACATATTAATCATTATTTTTCTTGTGTATGGTATGTTTCTGTTTATTATTTTTTTGTGTTTCAGGTGGTATTGCTCTGTCACACATTTAAAACTATTATATGAAGCCGCTAATCAATATCTTTTAATGATACTGTAATTCATTGTACGTTTTTACCAGTTATTCCAATGATCGTCCCATAATGGTTCAAATCAGAGCATTTAAAACATGTATTTATCCAGGGCTGTGGAGTCGGAGTCGGGTGTTTTGGGTACCGACTCCACAGCCCTGGATTTGGAGTCGGGTGGTTTGGGTACCGACTCCACAGCCCTGGATTTGGAGTCGGGTGTTTTGGGTACCGACTCCACAGCCCTGGATTTGGAGTCGGAGTCGGGTGTTTTGGGTACCGACTCCACAGCCATACTAATAATCAGTATCAGCAAGTTCTCAATCATCAGTAATTTTTTCCATTATATTACCAAACAGCACTAAATTAAAATCAGCTATTAGAAACCTTAACCCCCAGAACTGAGCTACTAGAAAGCATAAGCCCCTAGAAAAAATTGCCCTTAAAAAAAATGCACCTAGAAAAAAATTGCCCCTAGAAAAAATTGCCCCTAGAAAAAATTGAACCTAGAAAAAATTGCCCCTAGAAAAACTGCCCACCCCAAAAAATTACCCCTAAAAAACTGACCCCTCCAAATTGCCCCTAAAAATAATTACCTCTAGAAAAACTACCCCCAAACTGCCCCTAGAAATAATTGCCTCTGGAAATAATTGGCCCGTGTACTAGAAATAATTACCGTGTGTACAGTGGGGCCATTATTATTGCGCTTGTAGCCAAAGTAATTAACGATATGCAGTAATCACGCGTGCTTCCCTCCGCGTAATTATGTGGCTAGTGATGGGAATACTAGGTGAGTGGAGAATGCTGATGATGGTGTGTGTGTGTGTGTGTGTGTGTGTGTGTGTGTGTGTGTGTGTGTGTGTGTGTGTGTGTGTGTGTGTGTGTGTGTGTGTGTGTGTGTGTGTGTGTGTGTGAGAGAGAGAGAGAGAGAGAGAGAGAGAGAGAGAGAGAGAGAGAGAGAGAGTAGAATAACTGGAATGACTGGCTGAGCTGTGCTGAATAATAATAATAATAATAATAATAATAATAATAATAATAATAATAATAATAATAATAATAATAACAACAACAGTAAGGCATGGCGGTACCGATAAATGATGTTACTTAAAAACTGTCACAACATAACATTAATGGCAGTAACAACAGCAATAACAAAATTCCTTCTACTACTACTACTACTAACAAAAACAGCATTGCCACCACCACCACAACCAATAAAAATAATAACTACACAAAACCAACCATAACTTTGCACATTATCTAAAGACTATCTAAAATTTGCACACAACAGCTTCCGCCAGACCTAAGTGTGTATACAGTGAAAGGACCACTGAACAGGGTGGTGAATTAGTTGGTAAATTAGTTGCAAAAGCTGTATGTGGAGTAGCAGACTTGCAAAAGCGGGTTCAATTGCTTTTGTGCAGTGAATATAAGTGTGTATGTTGAGGGGAGTTGTGCGTGTGTCTGTGGGGTGGACGGTGGAGAGGGAAGAGTGTGTGTGTTTGGGGAAAGGTGGAGAGGGAAGAGTGTGTGGGTGACGGGGTGGAAATGTGTGTAGGGGGAGGGTTGAAACGTGTGTGTGTGTGTGTGTGTGTGTGTGTGTGTGTGTGTGTGTGTGTGTGTGTGTGTGTGTGTGTGTGTGTGTGTGTGTGTGTGTGTGTGTATGTGTGTGTGTGTGTGTGTGTGTGTGTGTGTGTAATTCACCGGGTCGGTCAGGATCACTTGATGGTCGTGATCGTCAGCTTTTACCCTTCCAGAAGGGAGTTGAGCTCATATAGTCCGATCTAAGGGCAAGGCTGTGACTTTCACACATGCACACACCCGTCCCCTTGCTTAAGGGGGACTGCAACCACCCACTTCGTCAGTGAAACTTTTCGCAACCTGAGCGAGGCGCGAACTCCCGTCTACCAGATGGCAAGCGAGAACGCTACCACTGAGCCAGCTAGCGGTGTGTGTGTGTGTGTGTGTGTGTGTGTGTGTGTGTGTGTGTGTGTGTGTGTGTGTGTGTGTGTGTGTGTGTGTGTGTGTGTGTGTGTGTGTGTGTGTGTGTGTGTGTGTGTGTGTTGATATATGTGCAAAAGTAACCCACACACATAAAGAATTCTTGGTGTACATGTGCAGTTATATTACACTCACACATACACAGGTTGGTAGTACACGCTAAGTAGTAAAACACCCAAACACACACACACACACACACACACACACAAGAATAAACAGAGAGAAACATACATTCACACAGTCCATTACTTACAGATCCTCAAACACGCTCAAAGACACACACACACACACACACACACACACACACACACACACACACACCGAGCCACGCACATAGAACACACACACATACCCACCCACCCACCCACCCACCCACACACACACACACACACACACACACACACACACACACTTAGTTCCTGACATTAACCCGTTCGGCCAATCGCGTGTGGAGTTGGATTTTAAGAGGCAAAGCAATAGTTAGGCGATGGTTGTAGTTGGAAACACTTGAGAGAGAGAGAGAGAGAGAGAGAGAGAGAGAGAGATGAGGGGGTTTAGTGTATTTGTCAGTGTGTGTTGCCTTTTGTGGGTCTGTGTGTGTGTGTGTGTGTGTGTGTGTGTGTGTGTGTGTGTGTGTGTGTGTGTGTGTGTGTGTGTGTGTGTGTGTGTGTGTGTGTGTGTGTGTGTGTGTGAGAGAGAGAGAGAGAGAGAGAGAGAGAGAGAGAGAGTTATTTAGATGTGGGCGTGTCGTTGGGAGATCAACTGTGCCGGATTTAGGAAATGGTCTTAATGCTGTGAAATGAGAGAGAGAGAGAGAGAGAGAGAGAGAGAGAGAGAGAGAGAGAGAGAGAGAGAGAGAGAGAGAGTTATTTAGATGTGGGCGTGTCGTTGGGAGATCAACTATGCCGGATTTAGGAAATGGTCTTAATGCTGTGAAATGAGAGAGAGAGAGAGAGAGAGAGAGGGAGAGAAATATATTCCTAGAGAAATATGGAGTAAGGAAATGCCTAACAAAAATACAAGAACAACGTAAAGTCTAAAAAAGTTAAAGAAATGAAAATACGTCATGAAGGAAAATAAAGAAAAATACCGCACACAAAAATGGGAAACAGAGAAGAGGGGAAGAGAACAGGTAGCGGGACATGCTGGAAAATTTAGGATATGCTAGAGAGAGAGAGAGAGAGAGAGAGAGAGAGAGAGAGAGAGAGAGAGACGGGAAGGGGCGTGGTTGGCACCGCCCTTGCTGACGTCACAGGCACAGCACCGTCCCCACCACCAATACCCCCCCCCACACACACATCTTCTGACGTCACAGGAGGAGCACCAATCACCATTTAGCCTTTAGTGACCTCACAGGAAGATCACCAATTACTATGTTGCTTTTTGTTACGTTATAAAGCTCACCAATCATGTCGTTGCCTTACATGACGTCACAGAAAGAACAGCAATCACCATTTAGCTTTTTTATGACATCAGAGGAAGAGGAACAATTACCATTCACCTTTATGTGACGTAATAGGAAGAGGACCAATCACGATTCATCTTTATGTGACGTAATAGGAAGAGGACCAATCACAATGCAGGTTTTTGTGACCTCATATGACGAGGACCAGTTCCCTTCCTGGCCTCTCGTGACGTCACAGGAAGAGGACCAATCACCTCCCTGGTTTCTCATGACGTCACAGGAAGACGACCAGCCACCTCCGATGATGTAACAGGAAGAGGGCCATGTAACTCTCGCCTCCTATGACGTCACAGGAAGAGAACCAATCGTCTCCCGGGTCTGCTCTGACGTCACTTTTGCGTCATAGCCCCCTCTCCGATGACGTCATTGGGCAGACAGACCCCCTCTAGGTGAACCCAGGGCGGGCAGAGGTCGATGGGTGGAGCCGATCATACCTGTTGCTACACTATTTACGGAAGTGTATAAATTGGGGATGGATATAGTAGACGAGGTAGACGGGATCGAGAACGGAGTAGAGGTAGAGGTCTCGAAATGTATGCTGGATCTGGATGCGAGAGGAAGAGCAAGACCCGTAGAGAAGCTGAGATCTATAACTCTAAGGTGGATGTTGTATCGGGATAGAGACAGACTGAGAAATATGCAGATGTAGACAGATAGACACGTAAACAGATATTGGGATAGACAGATAGATGGATAGATAGACTGACAGATAGAATTCGGATGGATATGTAAACAGACAAACAGACGGAGTTAGACAACTTGAGAACACTGCTGGCCATTCTAACTTAGGTTCCTTTCTGTTTCTGCTACTGGATCTCTCCCACCCCATTTACAGGTGGAAAATAGGACTGGAACAACAACAGATAGACAGAAAGATAGACAGATAGATAGAATGCCAGACAGATGCATGAATACCATAGTTGGATAGATATATATGAATAGAAAGGCATTAGTATGATGGAATTTAAATGTAAAACTGGGTGGTAGTGGGCGCCATGGCAGACTAGGGACAAAGGCTTATATGTGTTGCTCTGAATTATTGACAAAGGTACGCGTCCAGTACCTCCCGCTCTCTCTCTCTCTCTCTCTCTCTCTCTCTCTCTCTCTCTCTCTTGCAGCTCTTACG
>NC_137027.1:5505149-5515149 GCF_032717465.1 Coenobita brevimanus | reverse complement strand
CTTACCTCTCCTTCCGCAATCTCCCCTCCCATCCCCTCTCCTCCCTTACTCATCTCTTTCTCTTTCGCCCTCTCTCCTCCTACCCCACTTTCCTACTGACTTACCTCTCCTTCCGCAATCTCCCTCCCATCCCCTTTCTCCCTCACCCCTCCTCTCTTTCGTCCTCTCTCTCCTCCTCCCCCACCGTCCTACTGATTTACCTCTCCTTCCGCAGTCTCCCCTCCCATCCCCTTTCTCCCTCACCCCTCCTCTCTTCCTCTGTCGCCCCCTGTCTCCTACTCCCCCACCTTCCTACTGATTTACCTCTCCTTCCGCAATCTCCCCCCCATCCCCCCTTCTCCCTCACCCCTCCTCTCCACCACCACAAGTCGCCAGTTCAATGAGGCGAATCCCTAATCTTTTCCACTGCACACTGTTATCCGTGAACACTCGATTCCCGCCGCCAATTACCTCGTGTTTCGCGTTGTAGGATATCTAATTAAGGATATCACGTAGTATCGGATTAGCCTACCGCTATTAATTACCCTCTGTCCTGATATCATTAAACCTACAGTGAGCCTTTCTCAGCAAACTCAACAGTAGATAATTTAGAAGAGGGTGCAGCTTCAGGATTTTAGTGCCTATGGAGGAATAATACCTTCATATGGAAATGATGCTTGCCGCCAAAATGCAGCATCTCCATATATATATATATATATATATGAGTACGCTCGGAGTATGCTTAAGTAAACCAGCTTATTCAGTCCTCAAACAACACATAAAAAGTGGGAAGTCCTTGAAGTAATTAGGGAAGCTTTAATTTTGTGTAACCAAGAAAACTTTCTCTCTCTCTCTCTCTCTCTCTCTCTCTCTCTCTCTCTCTCTCTCTCTCTCTCCCTCTCGTAATTATCTCCCAATCTCTAATTACCCTGGTGGTCTCCCGTCTTGCATCATTAGCGTCCTTGCTTTTGTTGACTCCCTGCTTTCATCTCCAACGAGGAAGTCTGGGTGGGTTTACTGACCTTTGGTGAGTGATTTACTTTTTTTCATTTTTGATGTGTGTGTGTGTGTGTGTGTGTGTGTGTGTGTGTGTGTGTGTGTGTGTGTGTGTGTGTGTGTGTGTGTGTGTGTGTGTGTGTGTGTGTGTGTGTGTGTGAGAGAGAGAGATACTGAAGGGAATAAGAGAAGATATCAAAGATAATGAATACGCGGCACGAGTGAAGAAAAATCCGAAGTAACCTAGGTGAAAAACAGCAAGATACGAAACTATGACACCCACAAAAAAAAAAAAAAAAAAAAGGGAGATGAAGATGAAGGCAGCAAGATAAATCGAGAAAAGTACCCATTAGAGGAAAGAAAAAAAAACATACAAAACTCTAAAAAAAAAAAAAAAAACGAAAGCCCATCACCTCCCTCATAAAAAAAAAAAAAAAAAAAAAATCAGACTACAGGTACGCATGACAGGTGCACGATAATTTTACCTCTCCAGGTCATAAAAAACAGAACTATACGTGCTCAAAGTAAGGCCCACACGTGCTTCTCAGACCCTTAATCCATGCACGGACGTCTGACATGGCATGCGCTCCTGTGAATGCCTTCTGTTCAATTGCATGGGAAGCCGACGTACGTATTGCTTGTCCATTGCATCTCCCTTCCTCCTCCTCCTCCTCCTCCTCCTCCTTCCCTCCCTCTCTCCACCTCTGTCTCCCTTCCTCCTCGTCTCTCCTTCTGTCTCACCCTCCATCACCCCTTCCCTCCTTCCCTGTCTCTTCCTCTCTCCTCTCTGTCTCTCTCCCTCCCCATTCCTTCCCTCTCCGCTAATTCTCTCTCATTCTCTCCCTTCCCATCTCCCTTTCTCAGTCTTTTCCTCTCTCTCTCTCTCTCTCTCTCTCTCTCTCTCCATTCCTCTTTCTCACTTCAATGACCCTCCCTCCGCTTCCCCGCTTCCCTCCCTCCCTCCTTTCTCTCCCTCCCTCCCTCCTTCATTTCCTTCCTCCCACTCCCACCGTCTCTCCCCATCCCTTCTTCTCTCCCTCCCTCCCTCTCCACTAGCCCTCCATTATGTAGCGACTTGGGATTACAGAAGGAGTTACAAGGTACAACTGAGACATGGGAAGGAGAAGGTGGGAGGGAAAGGAGGTAGGATGGTGGAGGAAGAGTTGGAGAAGGAGAGGAGGGGAGAGGAGAGGAAAAGAGAAGAGAGGGAGAGGGTAAAGGGGCAAGGATGGTAAAGGATAAGTTGGAGAGGGGAGGGGCTAGGAAGGGGTAGAGAAGGAAGGAGAAGAGAAGAAAATGAGGAAAAGGGAAGGGAAAGATTAGGAGGCTGGAATGGTTGAGAGGTGGAGGGGAGGAGCTAAGAAAAGGTAGTGAAGGACATGGAAGGAATAGGGTTAAAGGAACAAGCGAAAGGAAAAACGAGGGGAAAAATAAGCTCAAAATGACAGTGGAAAGACTGCAAGAAGACGAAAGAGGGAAGACAAACACAAGAAGTTGTAAGGGAAAGGGGGAAGAGGAAAATGGGGAAAGTAGTAGGTGAACAACGAAGAGGGAAACGGAAAACGAGAAAGTACTTAGAGTACAGCAAAGAAGGTAGTGAAAATGGGCTAAAGTTTTACTAACAGCAGCAATTCCAATTTATTACAACCACACCTGCACTTACACACCAACACCATTTACGTACACACAAAAACCTACATGAGCACAAGAGACACGGACACACCCACACCGTTTACGTACACACAAAAAACCTACATGAGCACAAAGGACACGCAAACAAACATGGACGTGCGCGCGCAGGATGTACAATAAATCCGCCCCAGTGACACTACCTCGGTCAAAATTAAAAAGTTGGGCCCGTTCTGATGATTTTGGTCGGGCAATAATTGGATTTTTATGGTAAAGAAGAGGCCAAGTTTTGAGGTTGTGGGTGGGAGGAGATGGGGGGAAGAAGGGAGAGGGACGGAGGGAAAAGACAGACATGAGGGAGTACACGAAGAAGGAAAGATGAAGGGGTAAGAAGTGAGGAAGAGGAGAAGCAGAGGAGGAAGAGAGACATAAGGGAAATGGGTTGTGTGTGAGAGAGAGAGAGAGAGAGAGAGAGAGAGAGAGAGAGAGAGAGAGAGAGAGAGAGAGAGAGAGAACAGGAGGAGGAAGAGGCAAGGCAAGGACAATATGGTAGGAGGGGGAAGGAGGGTAAGGGAAGGGGAAGGTAGGTAGGCAGGCAGGTAGGACGGCTTACGGTGGATAGTTTCCCAAAATTTGTGAAAACTTTGGCGAGAATCTAAATTTATGAGCGTCCAGATGCTTACTATGAACCCCTCCCAAGATTCTGTATTATACTCTACATTTATTACGTACATCCAGGGTGTTGAAGAATGTCGAAGGTTTAAAATATGTATGTGAATGGAAGGCTATTCTTTTATATACTTTTTCCATTCACAGTCAAAATTTGGGTAGAATTTCATAGGAATTAAATGACACTGGACGGAGCTGTTGTCTGGCTCTTGAACTCTACATAGCTATACAGTAATTTAAGGCTTTTGGTGAATTTCTGTGGCATGAATGAATGAATGGATGATGGTGATTAGAGGTGTGGCCCATTTTTGCTGGGTGTGTAAGTGTTAATTCTAGTTTTGTATTTTATATTGTTTAATTGTTTCTGGATTATGTCTAGTATGTTTATAATGACCAGGACAAACTGCTGGTAAATCCCGGTTAATTATCCCTCCCAATTTCGACATCATTTTAGGGGCTCTGAGTTCGTGGCCCCTTTGCGTTGTCATGGGAACCAACACTCGAGGTGGTGAAGGAGTGAAGGAGAGGGCCAGAAGGAGGGAGGGAGAAGGGGAAGTGGAGTGGGGAGGAGGTGAAAGGTGAGATGGGACAAGGTGGAGTGGGAAATAAAAGGAGGAGGAGCAGAAGGAGTAGAAGAAGGGCCGAACACACTGGAGTTAGATGAGGAAGATGCTTCAGTAAGAAAGTAGGCAATGTCGATATGAACGAAAGAAATAAATATAAAAGAAAATGTGAGAAAAAATAAAGCAAAACCAGCGACTGAAACAACAATATAACAGAGGAGCAAAAACAACTAATGCAAGCAGCGTAAACAGATAAATTAATGAAGAAAAAAGTACATCATCAAACTAGAAGCACCCAGAGAGCGCATACCTCCGCCAATGCCACTGCCAGTAAAAAGATCCGGATCCGGATCCGTGGAGATATTGTGTGGAATACATGGAATCCAGATCCGCTCCAGTGTTTCATCAACAGTTCCTTGATCCATGGCCCGCTCTTCCACAAAATTTTATTGAAATTCAGTGAGAGCTTTTGGAGATACTGTGCGGAATACATGGGATCCGGATCCGGATCCGCCCCAAAGTTTAATCAATTCTTTCTTGGCCCATGGCCCAACCTTCCACATAATTTCATTGGAATTCATTGAGAACTTTTGGAGATATCTTGTGGACAAATAGACAATCACTGATGAGTACATAACCTGCACCAACTTTGTTAGTGGAGGTGACACACAAGCTGTCAACAGCTGAAATTCACTAAGAAGAGCCTAGGGAAGCACTCTAAAAAAAAAAAAAAATCATAATCATCAGTCAATCTTTTTTCCCACCTACGGATGGGATAAGGACACAGTAAGCACAACACCCTCCCCCCCCCCTAGAAAAAAAAAAACACATGCAAACCAAAAACGAATAATATTACGAAACCCAAGAGAAACCCCTAACCAAATCACCGGGAAGTCATCACGGGAAACGCATAAAATACCCGACTGTCGATCATTTCTTACCCTCCAATTCTCTTCCTTCCCATCGCAGACGTTTTTGGCGGTGCGTGGGCGTAGGGAAATTACCGGGTGCCGCTGGAGGTTGGGGAAAAGAGGGGGGTCAGATGAGGGGAGAGGGTTTGGGGTGGGGTTGAAGGGAATAGGGTGGTTAGACGGCTTGATTTAAGAAACCGAGGAAAGGGTATGGGAGGGGCTGAAGAAGAACTGGAATGACAATACAAGAAAACCAACAGGAATGGACTGGGTATGGGGATGGAAAGGGGACAACGCAAAAGTTAGGAAATGCCAGAGAAGAGATGGGAGGGGAGGGAGGATGGAAGGGAGATGAGTACTGGAAGTGTGTGTGTGTCGGGGGAGGGGGGCATAGCTGAAGTGGGGTGGGTGGGTGGGGGAAGAGACGCTGGAATGAACTCTGATATTAACTGCAAAAGAACACGACAGGGGTGTGGGTGTAGACTTCGGCCCTGCTTAGATTGCTACTGATAAAGTCAAGTTGCTCTCATTCTTTACACCCTGTTTCTCTCTCTCTCTCTCTCTCTCTCTCTCTCTCTCTCTCTCTCTCTCTCTCTCTCGTAAACTTAAATTATATGTATTCATGTCAAAAGCAAATCGATTGAAGCCAGTAGGTAAATTTGAAAAGATATGACAGAGTTTACATGTCTTGTTTTGCGAGCATAAACTACATATATTAATCGCGCGTGAAAATCTTTTTTGCGCAATGAAGAAAAAAAAAAGCACATTCCTCCACATCACAGAAACTGTGCTAAGAAACGATACAACCACAATTTAAGTCAGTCATCAAAATTGCACTAAAAAAAGAAAACACGCACATACAAGTCAGTTACCAAAATCGTACAGAAAACACACAAATTAAAATAAATAATCAGAACTGTAGGGGAAAAAAAATAAAACCAACACAAACACAAGCCTATCACCAAACACAACGTAAAAACAAAACAAAACTCAAGTAAAATCCATCATCAATTTCTTTTTGCCCCAGGAAGCGTAAACGGGCGATAAATCCACACAGAATAAAGCGCTCAGAACGGCCATATACGAACCTGGAGCGGCACAATTGCGAGAGGAACAGCCAACGATTCAGCTCCGTCCTCCATCATTGTCTCCATCTTCTTCCCCTAATATTTCGCCTCCATGGGCCCTCTTCCATTTCAATATGTCATTTTCGTATCGCTTCCACAATCGTTCGCTCGTTTTCGGATCTCGTTCCAGATGCGTTTGGTCGACATTTCTTTTTTTCACTGTTCACAAAGAAAGCCCCTGGGATAATGTTATATCCCTTTTACCGTAGCTTTATCCTAAACAACCATTTCTTCGTTTTGAATGCCAAGTTATAACAACAGATTAGCATTACAATATGATGCTAGTCATGAAGAAGTGCCATGCAGAGGATGCTGAGCCACAGCACTTTTCCTGCCACTGAGCTACGTGAAATGAGTTGCAAAAGGACGAAAATCTTGGCCAAGTTAAGGTGAAAGTAGCATTTTTTCAGCACTACTCACCTGATTACTTTTTTTTTTTTAATTATTGCTACCATCAAATTATTTTACTCATATTGGGAAAGACTGGTACTGAATGAATTAAAAAAAAAAAACACCTGTGAAAATTTTGATACGAGAATTCTTCCATAAGATATATTACATAAATCGTCTGTCCTTAACAAAAATATCCATCCCTTCATCCTTCTGACCTTAGTGCTCATTTACTTCTCCATCATCTCCTCTCTCTCTCTCTCTCTCTCTCTCTCTCTTATATGAAGGGAATTCCCAGCCAAGAACACAAGACAGAAAACTAAGGATTCTTGAGGATAATTAACCTCTCTCTCTCTCTCTCTCTCTCTCTCTCTCTCTCTCTTCTTGATGAGTGGTGGGGTCCCTCTGGTTAAAAGGGTTGGGCAAATTAGGATGGAGAGACGTAAATAGGCTGCACTGGGCTGTTTGGCTGTTGTTGTTGTGTTTGTTGCTGTGGTGGTAGTGTCTGCTGTTGTGGTGATGGTGCCTGTTGATGTTGCGCTACTGTTGTTCTTATCGTTGTGTTGTTGTTGGGCAGCTGTATTTGTAATTTTTCTTGTTTTGGTGGTACTGTGTCTGACGTGGTTGTTAATGCTGATGTACTGTTCTGACGATCGCTGTGTTTTTGCTGATGGTGTGTCACTATGCTTGTATGTATTTGTTTATGATGATAATTACTACCACCATCCACCAACACCCGGTTCTCATAACCAAGGAGCCGGTTTTAAGCCAATTGGACCAATTGCTCCCAATTGGGTCCCGCGCCTAAGGGTGCCCGGTGCTAGGGAGCAAGGATAGGCCTGATCTACTCTAGTCTTGTCAGTTAAGTACTCACAACAACACACTGGAACATAGCCTACACCTAACACCACACTGCAGGTTTCACGGAGAACTATGTACTTTTCAAAGGTGATCTACACATTTTGTTTGTTTACTTGTATCCTTACGTGTATGCAATTTTATATTAAAAAGTAGCTTTTCTTTTCTTTTTTTCTTATGTGACCGACTCTGGGCATAGGCTTCACAGCCTGCTTTCAAGGCCCAGTAGTCCTCCTACGTACCGCACACCTCTACATGACAGCTTAATCTATTTGGTCCATTAACTCAACATGCACTCTTTAAGTGCATATTTTGACTGTTTTCCATTCTACCTTACGTAAAGTCTATAATAGACTTTATTTATACATCTAAGATTCTACAGACTTTGGCTGTGAACCTGGGGGCCCCACCAAAAATGTTCCCAATCGAGGCTCCGCAGCTCCCAAGGCAGGCCCTGCATAAACATATATCTTTTCACCCTGTATCCCATTTTCTTCCTCTCTCTTTCTCCTCACCTGTCTCCCTGTGTCTTTTTCTCTCGATTCTCCCTTTCTATCTATATTTATGCCTACAACCCCTCCCTTTTCCTCCATCCTCTTTCTCCCTTTCCACCTACCTACCTATTACTTCTCCCATATCTTCCATCATCTTCCTTTTCTACCTACCTACCTACCTTCTCTCCCCGCCCTCTCTCTCTCACCCTGCATAATTCCCCACCCTTGGCCGTATCTCCCGCCCAACATACGGCCAAACGAAGGGTAATAACTCTCGCTCCACGCCCAGTAACTCTCGCCCCAAAACGCTACTCCTGCAGTTCGATCCACCTAAACCACCTCGACCGTAAATCCAAAAGCTAGACAAAAAGGATGGCACTGTTGGGGGGAGCAGAGGTGGGTGGGGAGGGGGGGAGGAAGTCTGGATTCGCCCCTTCAGTAGGAAGTTGCTTGTGGAAGGGAGACGAGGAAGTGTGTGTGTGGGGGGGAAGCTTCCTGGATTTGCCCCATCAATAAGCTACTTTTAATTGTATGATGATAGGAGAAATAAAAAAAAAAAAAAGTCCTTAAGTTGGTGAGGGATTTCGATTTTTTCTCTTTTTTGTCAAATGAAAAGGAAAGAAAAAACAGATTAAATAAAACAATCCACCATCTCTACAAAGGGTCTCAGCTGAATATAATCGATTTTGCGGCACCATAAACAGGAGAAGACATCCATCGGGGCTTTAATCATTCACATTCACTATGAATGCTGTCCCCTATGCAAAATACATGGATGTGGAGCCCCGAGAATTTTACAGAAACGTTCAAGGGATGACGACGAAAACGAATGTAATTTTATCCTTCCTTTTTCCTCTGTTTGGATCCAGTATGTTTTAGTATCTTGTGTTTTTTATGCTTGATCTCTCTCTTTCTCTCTCTCTCTCTCTCTCTCTCTCTCTCTCTCTCTCTCTCTCTCTCTCTCTCTCCGTTTTCTTTCTTCGTTTGGCGCTCCAGACGAAGAAGGGCACACTACAATATTATCTCAATTAAGGCCAAAAATCCTCCCCGGGTTCCCATCATTAAAGCCATTTTTGTTTGAGATGTCTGATGAAGTCCTGATTACTGTATACCCTCGCTTCAGTGTTCAGGGGCGTGGAGGAGGAATGGGATGGTGACGATGATCGAGAAAATGCGCAGGTTTGGTAAGATAATTGTATAGTATGTTTGAAGAAATCGGGAAGGTGGAAAATTTGTGGAGGGGAGAGTGAAAACAATAATAATAATAATAATCATCATCATCATCATCATTGTTATCATCATCATCATCATCATCACCATCATCATCATCATCCAGACCTCATTTCCCACTCATCAGTATTATGTTTCTGAATAATAATAATAATAATAATAATAATAATAATAATAATAATAATAATAATAATAATCTACATCAACGCGAAATCTCTTAAGAATTTACCACCAAGAAAACACCTTATCCTCCCTATCCTTGAGATTCATAATCCCACTGAAAAGACAGGGAACACAAACCTTACGTACCCCTCCAACATAGCACCCTCTTGCCCGTTATAGCAAGACCGGATCGCCTTACCTGAAAAGAAAGAAAGAAAAATAATTAATAAAAAGTTTGATTTTTTTTTTTTTTTGGGCGGATTCGCAGAAGTAGTCATTATAGAATCTGACACGTGTGAATTTCTTTACGAAGTTGTATTTATTTTTTGTATTATCTGTACTTCGTAATGTAGAATGAAGGAGGAAAAATACTGAAGATTGGTAATATGTAAAATGAAGTTAAATCATGTACTTATTATGTCTCTGCAATTATTCCTCTCTCTCTCTCTCTCTCTCTCTCTCTCTCTCTCTCAGCATTCGAGATAAAAAAAAAAAATAATAATCACAAAATGGAGCAAGCAGATCCATTACAGAGATCCTTTAGTGCTATACGGTATGATAATGGCTACAGGTAATCTCCCCCCCTCCCCCCCCTCTCTCTCTCTCTCTCTCTCTCTCTTTCTCTCTGAACTGCAGGGAGGAAAAGAAAAGATGGAGCAGCTGAGAACGAGAGAGAAGAGAGAAGTTTAGGGGAAATGGAAGAAAGAGAGATGAAAAAGAACTGACGGGATTGGAGGAGGGAGAGAATGGTAGGGCTCGATGGAGAGGGAGGAGGGGGGAAGAGAGGCAAGGGGAAGGGAGGAGGCGAAAGGAGGGGAATGTAGAGATGAAAGGAAGGAAAGAAAGAGGGGAAAGGAAGAGAGGAAACGGGGAAAGGAAAAAATGAAAAGAGTACGAAATGGGTATAAAGGACAGAGAGGAACAGGATGAAAAAAGGCACGAAAAAATATGACCAAAATGGCAGTGGATGGAGGGAAAGGGAAGTGCTAAGG
>NC_137027.1:5495149-5502649 GCF_032717465.1 Coenobita brevimanus | reverse complement strand
TCTCTCTCTCTCTCTCTCTCTCTCTCTCTCCACCCTTGCCGTCCTCCCTACCTCTGTCTCTTCCTCTTACCTTCCTACTCATTTTCTCTTATCTTCCTGTCTCTCTCATTCTTTCCATTCCATCCTACCAACTTCCCTACCATCCTACCTCCCTATCGCCCTACTTTTTTCCCCATATACCCCTCTATTAACTTCCCTATGTCTATTTTCTAGCTTCCTCTTACCTATCTCTCGTTCCTTCTTGCCTCACGTCCTACCAATCTCTCCCCCTATTTTTCTCCCTGCTACCTACCTCTCCTCCCTTTTTACCTCCTTAGGCGTGAGTGAGGAGAGAAAGGGGAGGGTGTGGGGGTGTGGGAGGTGTGAGGAGGGTGTGGGGGTTGGGGGAGTGAGGGAATGTGTGACTGCCAACTCGGTACATTTATGCTGGAATATTTCGCGGTAAGAGTGGTGTTGACTGTCTCCTATCACGCACACCTTCTCCCCACGCACCTCCACAGCCACGCGCGCACACACACACACACACATACCTTCACCCTCCCCCTTCGACGCAAACATCTTCACAAATTTTTGCAAACACCTCTATCATATTATATTCGGACACACACGCTGCAACACATACTCTTCTCCACTCCATCGCAATACATCTCCACCATACACACCTCTGCACATTCCTTTGGCAAACACACCTTTACTCACACCTCAACAACCAAAGACTTCTGCACACATCTTCATTAAACACTATTAGGTCTAGCCATGTAATATTATACTATGAGAGAGAGAGAGAGAGAGAGAGAGAGAGAGAGACTGTTGGGGCATGTGGCATCAATATTTGTGTTCCAGCTACTGAGTGTTATGGCTCCACTATCCCACCCTCCCATCAATTCCCCTCACCCTGCAATCTATACCCTCATTCTCCCTCACCCTCCTATTAGTCACCGCCATTCTCCCTTGTTTCTCTCACCCTCTCTCACCCTGCTCTATTCCCCCTCACCCTCCCGCACCTTGATTTTACCTGCCACGCACTTTATTTACCCTCCCTCATCTAGCTACCTACTGTCCCCCCCCCTTATTCTCCCTCACTCCACCAAAACTCCCCTCCACTCCCTCACCCTCCTATGTTCCTCTCAGCCCTCTGCAAGTTCCCCTCACCCTCCCTCACAATGCCATAACTCCCCTCACAATGCCTTTCTCTACCCCTGACCTCGCTATTAGTTTCCGTCACCCTCCTCGTTCCCCTCACCCTCTCACCCTACCATCAATACCATTCACCCCTTTAATCCGAGGGAGGAGGGAGGGGGGGAGGTGTATGTTTAAGCTCAAGCAATCCTTTGGAAATATCAAAACAAAACAGAAAAGATGAAACTATAGAATTGATTAATGAGGATTATTTTTACATAATTTCAATGATAGGGGTCTCTCTCTCCAAAGCTGAATAATATAATACGACGAAAGCAAGAAAAAAAAATATTGTAAAAAGACTATCTTCCTAAGGGGCATTTTATAATGGAAATCACCCCAAAAATATTCATTAATTACGACCGACGTTAATGGTGTCGTGAATAATGAAGGAAAAGCTGTGAATAAAAGAGAAACTGAAGGTTGTAGTAGTACTTGGATGACTAGTGTGCCCCCCTCCCCCGCCTGTGAGCTTCATTCATTCCCCCAGCACCATTGAGTGGAGGGGAGGGGAGGGGGAGGTAAAGGGAGAGGAGGGGAGGGGAGAAGGGGAGGGTAGATAGTGAGGGGGAGAGCGATGGAGACTTTGTTGGGGTGCCGGGGGTAGAGGAGACTGTGCCTTGGAGAGGGAGAAGGGAGAGAATGAGACGAAAATGAGAGATGGGGAGGGAGATTGGGGAGAGAAAGGAGGAGGGCGAGAATGAGGACCTGGAGGTAAGGAAAGGGAGAACTAGAGGGTGGAAGTAAAAAGGAGAAGAATGAAGAGGAGATGGGAGTATGGAGAGAGAGAGAGAGAGAGAGAGAGAGAGAGAGAGAGAGAGAGAGAGAGAGAGACAGAGAGACAGAGAGACAGACAGACAGACAGACAGACAGACAGACAGACAGACAGAGAGACAGTGACAGACAGACAGACAGACAGAGACAGAGACAGAGACTAAGGAGTATGGAGGGGTGCAGTGAGGAGTGAAGGGAGTCTGGAAAGAAAGAGGCAGGAGGGTAAGAGAAGGAATTAGAATAGAAAAAGTTGAGGGGAAAGTAAGGAAGAGGGGAGTCAGCAAAGTGTGAGAGAATACAGGAAGGGGAGAAAGAGAGAGGGTAAAGAGGGGAATGAGAGGAGTGTGGGAATGACAAGGAAGGCACGTGGAGGGGAAGACGGGGAGGACAGGAGGAAAGAGTAGTAGTGGGGAGGAGGGAGAGAGAAGGTTATGGGAATATAAAAAGGAGGAGTAGGAGAGGAGGCCATAAAGAGAGAGGATAAGAGGAAGGAAGTGAAAAAGAGGGAAGATGGGAGACAGCGGAGAGGGACTAGTAGTGAAGGGTGAGAGGGGAGGAAGGGAGAATAGAGAGGAAGGTGAAAGGTGAGGTGGAGAGGATTAAAAGAGAGTGGGTGAAGAGGGGATGGGAGGTGGAAGCGGAGGGGGGTGAAAATGAGAGGGCTGGGGAGAAAAAATATAAAAAGGGAGCAAAGAAGCGAGGAATGGAAAATGGAAGAAAAAGTGGAGAGAAAACAGAGTAGTGGAGAGGAAGGTAAAAAGAGAATTAAAGAGGGTGGAAAGGGAAAAAAGAAGAGTTGAGAGGGAAAAGAGGGAAGAGGGGAGGGGGAAAGTGAGATGAAAATGTGGAAGAGAATCAGTGTGAAATGGAGAAGAGAGGAAAGGAAAAAACAGAAAGGGAGTGAGAAAAGAGGAGGGGAAAAAGAAAGAGGGGAGGGGGAGAGAATGGGATGTCTAGACGACCTCCTCCACTCTCTCTCTCTCTCTCTCTCTCTCTCAAAATTTAAAGACATTCTACTTAAATAAACAAAATATTTAAGAACAAAATCTCTCTTAATTTCAAATTCCGTAGATATGTAAAGGAAATATTGACCGTCGGGAATAAAGTGACTCGTGGACAGGTGTGTGTGTGTGTGTGTGTGTGTGTGTGTGTGTGTGTTCTCGTGATGTGCGTGCGTGGAAGGAAGGCTATGTGCGTTGGGTTGGCGTGTGTGTATGAACGATACTATTTGTGTGTGTGTGTGTGTGTGTGTGTGTGTGTGTGTGTGTGTGTGTGTGTGTGTGTGTGTGTGTGTGTTCTCGTGATGTGCGTGCGTGGAAGGAAGGCTATGTGCGTTGGGTTGGCGTGTGTGTATGAACGATACTATTTGTGTGCGTGTGTATACTTTCGCGTGTACGTACAATTTCGCGTGTGTGTGTGTGTGTGTGTGTGTGTGTGTGTGTGTGTGTGTGTGTGTGTGTGTGTGTGTGTGTGTGTGTGTGTGTGTGTGTGTGTGTGCGTATGTGTGTGTGTGTGTGTGTGTGTGTGTGTGTGTGTGTGTGTGTGTGTGTGTGTGTGTGTGTGTGTGTGTGTGTGTGTGTGTGTGTGTGTGTGTGTGTGCGTATGTGTGTGTGTGTGTGTGTGTGTGTGTGTGTGTGTGCATATGAGACAACTGAGAATTGGTGTGTGTGTGTGTGTGTGTGTGTGTGTGTGTGTGTGTGTGTGTGTGTGTGTGTGTGTGTGTGTGTGTGTGTGTGTGTGTGTGTGTGTGTGTGTGTGTGTGTGTGTGTGTGTGTGTGTGCTCAGTTGAATTCCTCCACCCCAGCATTACCATTTTTTGTACTTTTTCCTTCCCGTTTTCTCACAATCTTTTTTCCTCTCTCTCTCTCTCTCTCTCTCTCTCTCTCTCTCTCTCTCTCTCTCTCTCTCTCTCTCTCTCCACTGTACCCACCACACTTCATTTTTCTTCCTTCCACTCTCCCTCTTCCTCCCTCCCTACACTGCTTTCCTCTTTACTGTCTCTCCTTCCTCCTTGTCTTCGTCTTCCTTCTCCCCTTCCGACTGTCTCTCTCTTTCTCCCCTCCCTCCCTCCCTCCCTACTTTACTTCCGCCCTTCCTATTCTCCTTCTCTTTTTCTCCTTCCTCCTCCATCCCTAACCTACTCTCTCACCTCCCTCCCAACTCCCCTCCATTTCCTTCCTCTCCTCCGCCCTTCCCTACTTCACTTCCTCCTTCCTTCCTCCTTCCTCTCCCTAATCTCCCTCCTTCCCTACTCCTCCTCTCCTCTCTCCTCTTCGTTTCCTCTCTCTCGCCCTCCCTTCCCCAATCTCCTCTTCTCTCTACTCTCCCCCTCTCTTTTCCTCTCCCTTACCTCCCTACCTCTCTCCCTACTCCTCCTCTCCCTTTCCTCCCTCCCTCTCTCCCTCCCTCCCTCTCTCCTCCCCTCAACCTATTGATTCCTTACCCTCGCCTCAGTCCACGGGTGCTCGGGTTGCTGGTAGTTGTGGTGGCGGCAGAATTGTGGTAGTAGTAGTTGTGGTAGGAATGATGGTGGTTGTGGTGGGATAGGTGGTGGTGGCGGTGGATACAACGGCAGGAGAAGTAGCGAGCTAGTAGTAGTAGTAGCAGTAGTAGTAGCAGTAGTAGTAGTAGTAGTAGTAGTAGTAGTAGTAGTAGTAGTAGTAGTAGTGGTTTAAAAGACTGGTGATGGTAGGGGTATTATGGTAGAAAATAAAGGTAACTGTGATTGTGATGGGACCATGATAGTAGCAGCGTTGGTATCTGAAATCATAGTGGTAGCAATGGTAGCAATTGTGGTAGCGGCTAATAATGGTAGGAGCAGTAAACAGTAAGGTAGTTGCAGATGTGACAATGGTAGTAGTGTGAGGTGGTCAATGGAAATGGCTGTGCAAATGGTAGTGGAGATGTATGTACTGGGCTAACGGCAGTACTGGGGATGAATGTGGTGTTGGTATTGGGAGTACTAGGTGTGGTGGTGGTAGTGGTGGTGATGGTGGTAGTGGTGGCAGTAGTAGAGGTGATGCTAAATGGATTGGTGGTGGTTGTGGTGGTGGTAATGGTGGTGGTTGTTGTCGCTGTTGTTGTGGTGGTGCTTGCTGGTGATGATGGTGGTGGAAAGTGTTGGTAGTAGTGGTAGTGGTGGTAGGAGTGAGTGAGATTGGCAGTGAGAAGTGGCAGTGGAAGTGGTGGAAGTGGTGGAAGCTGGGTGGAAGGAAGTGGTACTGAGATGTTGGCAGTGGTGGTAGTGGAGAACAACGGTGCAATAATGCTAGTGGTAGTGATGGCAGTGGTAGTGATGGTGGTAGAGGTGGTAGTTGTGGCAAAGGTTTAAGCAACATTATTGATCACTGTGGATGTGGTCATGAAAATGGTAGTTATCGAGACTGCAATGATGGTAGTTCGATTGTGGTAGCTGTGGTGATGGTGGTACCGATAATGGTGACTATCGTAATGGCGCAACTGTGGTAGTAGTAGCAGTAGTAGTAACAGTAGTAGTAGTAGTAGTAGTAGTAGTAGTAGCAGTAGTAGCAGCAGCAGCTATAGAGTCGAAAATTTGGTAGCTGGATTGTTGCAGTGGTGGTAACGAGGGATTGGTAAGGACAGTAATGTTGGTAGTTCGATTGTGGTAGCTGTACTAATGGATGTAGTGATAATGGCAATAGCAGCTTTCATGACTGCTACTGGAAGTTTGATAAAGACAGTAATAGTGAGGGAAATGTTGGTAGGTCAATAGTTGTGGCAGTGAGAGCAATGTTGGTACCTGAACTGTGGTAGTGGTGGCAATGTTGGTGGCTAAACTGTGGTAGTAGTGGTGGTGGTGTGGTGGTAGCGAGCGGAGTGATGTAGTTGACTGCAATGACCTAGTTCTGATAAATGCCCTCACTCACTCCCCCCCCCCTCCACTCCCCACTCAAACCCCCCTCTCTTTCCACCCATAAATGTTCCAAAATTCCATTACCTAGTGATCCCCTTTCGCTGTTCACAAGGTCAGAGAGAGAGAGAGAGAGAGAGAGAGAGAGAGAGTAAAAAAGAGGAAAACTAACAGACAGAACCACACACTGACAAGTAAAAAAGAGACAGAGGCAATGAGAAAGAACGGGTAAACATATGCAGATGAATAAACAGGCAGGTCCAGAAAGAGAGAGAGAGAGAGAGAGAGACGGACTACTACACAACAGCCAGGCATACAGACAGACAGACACAGACATCCTCCCTTCACATGGCTCCTATCTCAGACCAGCCCAAATTGCCTTCCTATCATCGCCTCTCTCTCTCTCTCCCTCTCTCTCTCTCTCTCTCTCTCTCTCTCTCTCACTTCTCCTCCTCGCTCTGAATGTTCCCTTTCTTTTCTTCCTATTAAAAAGTCTTAATTTATTTTTCCATTGTTTTCTCTCATAAATAGATGGAAACGATTTGTCATTAATTTTATATATCAATTTTTACTGCAATGTTGAAAATTTTTTGTATTATTTCTGGCATGTAAAAAAAAAGATTACATAGGATTTTTTGTAAGGCTTGTATTGTTCACCTTTCTCGATGCTTTCCATATCACTTCCGCGTTCCTCAATCTCTCTCTCTCTCTCTCTGTTCTTCCTTCCTTCCCCATCTTCCATCTTCCTCCTTCATTCATTGGCCTCTTATTCTTCTCTCTTCCTCTTCCAGCTCCTCCTCTCCTTCCTTTGCCTATTCCAGCTCCCCTTTCTCCTCCTCCTCTCCTTCCTTCCTCTCCTCCCCCTCCTCCCATATTCCAATTCCTCCTTTACTTCCTCCTCTCCTTCCTTCCTCTCTTCCTCCTCCTATGTTCCAATTATTCCTCTTCTTCCTCCTCTCTTCCTCCTCCCATATTCCAATTCCTCCTCTTCTTCCTCCTCCTCCCATACCCCTTACAATCCAACCTGATTAAGCCTCGCCAGGTCTCTTCCGCCTCCAGCAAGGCTTCCTCGACCTTGAAACCTACCTTATCCCTGATTGGTCACTCTACACCTCTTACGTCACAGGCCTCTTCCCTGATTGGTCGACTACACTTATGACGTCACAAATCTCTTCCCTGATTGGTCGACTATACCTCTTACGTCACAAGTCTATTCCCTGATTGGTCGACTACATCTATTGCGCCACAACAAATCTCTTCTCTGATTGGTCGAATTCACATATTACGTCACAAACCTATTCCTGACTGGTCCACTATACTTATTACGTCATAAGGCTGTCCCTGATTGGTCACTCTATATCTGCAACGTTACAAACCTCTTCCTGATTGGCACATTGTCCAAAGCCTATTGCTGATTGGTCCACTATATCTGTTAAGTCATAAATCACTTCCCTGATTGGTCCATTACATCTGTTACGTCATAAATCTCTTCAATCTCTCCCTGATTAGTCGACGTAAAACCCGTGACGTCACCAAACATTTCATGATCCGCCACTTAAACTCGTGACGTCGCCAGCCAGCACCGTGATTGGCCACATAAACCCGTGACATCGCCAACAAAAAGACCGTGATTGGCCACATAAACCCGTGACGTCACCAGGCAGCACCGTGATTGG
>NC_137027.1:5477649-5490149 GCF_032717465.1 Coenobita brevimanus | reverse complement strand
CCACAAAAGATGGCGCCACCAGCATCTGGAAGTCACTTTTTCTTGTCTTCCTCCTTTGCTCCCCATCCCCTCCCTTTTCTCCGTTTCCTGTCTTCCTTGTATTTCCTTCTCTCCTTTCCTCCTCCAACTCTCAGTATCTCCCTGTCCTTCTTTCCTGCATACCTGTTTCTCCTCTGATATTTCATTCCTTCCTTTCCATTACTTAAAAGAATTTTACCTTTTTCTTCCTTGTTGTCATATTTCTTCCTCTTTCTTCTTCCAAGCCTGTCTACCATCTTTCCTCCATTCCTTCCATCCTACCAAACTTCCTTCCTCATCAACTTCCCTCCTATCTGCTCTCCTACATGCTTAACTTCCTTTCTTCCTTCCTTCCTACTTTCCTCCATGTCTACCTTCCTTCCTTCCCTGGGGCTCGCCTAAATGTTTCATATTAAAAGCTTTTGAGGGACTTAGGGTCTGGGAAAGAGGGAGGGATGCAGGGAATGGGAGGGGGAGGGAGGGAAGGAGGAAAGGAGAGGGAAGGTGGGAGGGAGAGAAGGGGAGGAGTAGGGGTCCTGGAGAGGGAGGTAAAAAGGGAGGCTTTGGAGGGATAAGGGAGACTTGGGTGAAGGGCAAAAAAAATTAGGTCTGAAAGGGCGAGGATGTTTTTGAATACCAAGATATATATTTATTTATTTACCCTCTCTCTCTCTCTCTCTCTCTCTCTCTCTCTCTCTCTCTCTCTCTCATTTCACATCTCCTTCATTAATGCATTCCGCCTCCATCTTTGTCCTCCTCTAGCTCATATATATCTCTCTCATTCTCTCTCTCTCTGTCTCTCATCAGTTTCCTCTTTCTCTCTTTCCAACCCTCCTCGCTCTAATCCCCTAGTCTCCCTGTCTTACACCCAATCTTAAAGTTTCAGGCTTTGTTTTTCCTTTTTCCTTTTGCTTACCATCCTCTCTCTCTCTCTCTCTCTCTCTCTCTCTCTCTCTCTCTCTCTCACTCCACGTTTAGTATGAAGTGCCACCTTAACATCGTAACTCTATCACGCAGTTCAGAGTGGAGTGGTTCGGGAGGGTAAGTTAGGAGAGGGGAGAGGAGGGGAGGTGAGGTGAAGCGAGGTGTAGGGAGGTGAGGAGAGGGAGGTGAAGTAAGGTGAGGTGAGGGAAGCTAAGGTGCAATGAGGTAAAGTGAGGTGAAGTGAGGTTGGGATAGCACAACATAGGACGCTGTGATAGATGATGATGTGTAATGAAGTGAGTCGAGTTTAAATGACGTAGGTTAGCTTAGGCCAGGTAAGGTGGGAGTGGGTTAAGCTAGGTTAGATTAGGTTAGTTTAGATTACAATAGGTTAGTTTTGGTTAAGTTAGATGAAGCTGCCACCAACCCAAGAACGCCTATATAAATCCTTCTTTCTTAAAACTATCTCACAATTTTCTCCATCTCTTTCCCTTAAATTACACTCAGGTGGGTTTAGAGCAATATTCCCTTTAAAATTCCAGCCCTAGACAAACACACAGCCCGAAGCCTTGTAACTGGGGACTTATGCTTGTTTTTACTTCTTGTCCGGCTAAGCTGCTGTGTGTGTGTGTGTGTGTGTGTGTGTGTGTGTGTGTGTGTGTGTGTGTGTGTGTGTGTGTTAAGAAATGGAAGTATGTATTCCTTAGTCCCCATCCCACCACCAACTCCTGAACCCTTTCCCTCTCTCTAAAGCAAAACTCTATAACTGGGTCACAAAAAAAGAATCTAACTCTACCAAATGAACGACTGCAGGCCAGCTCCATCCTTCACCTCCTCAGCCCCGACTCTGTTTGCATTCCGACAATTAACACCGAGGGAAACAAAGCAAAAAATATGGATCTTTGAGGCGTTTCGGAGCGACAATATTGACGTAAAAATGCAATTAGGAACGGAACACGATATTTTAGTCGAGTTGGTGGTTGTTGATTCACGAATTTTTAGGCGATTATTTTCGAGTGTAGCTTCAGGAAGGAGAATTGGAGAAGGGAAGAAGGACTGGTGAAAGAGGAAGAGAAGACTGAAAAAGGGGAGGAGAAAGAGGAGGAAAAAGAAGGGCTTGGAAAAGTGGAAGAGAAGACTGATAAATGGAAGGAGGAAGAGGAGGAAAATTGATGATAAAAAGTGACACGAGAGGAAAGGAAGACTGGCATAAAAAGAAAGAAAGGTGACAGAAGAAGTGGAAGAGAAACAACCGAAGAGAGAGAAGGAGGAACAGACAGAAGCAAAACGACTGACAGCTAAAGAGGGGAGAGACAGGAGGAAAGACACACGAATACACTGACAAGGAATGGGTGATAGGCGAAGATTACTAACAGAAATCATTGTGACAATAATGGACGTAGAAATGGTTGACATAAGGATGAGGAGGTGACGGGACTGGAGAGTACACAGAAGAAAACAGACAGAAAAGGAAATGAAGGAAGGATTAATGAAAGAGGAAGAGAGAAATCGGAGAAAAGATAAAGATGAAACAGGAGAACAAGAAACACACAGATGGCTAAAAAAGGTGACAGGAACAGCTAACAGGAGAAGAAGAGATTGACAGAAGGCCGTACGAGTGAGAGAGACAAAAAGGCAGACATCGGAGACCAACAAGAGAAAGGGCGGGACCAAAGGAAATCGATGGTAATTAGTTGTGACCAAACCTACTCACCTTCCGTTTATCTTCCTTCCTTCCCTCCGTATATTCCTCTCTCTCTCTCTCTCTCAATTACCCTCCCTATTCCATCCTCCCTTTGTCCCTTCCAATTCCCATCCTCCTCCTTTCCCCAGTAAAATTAAATCAAGCGTCACCCCTCCTGGCTACGCCCCTTCCATTGTCTCCAAAGGTCCCTCCTCCCTGAAGTGACAAGAGTAGGGGATCCTATTATACTAGTTGCCCTGTACTTAATGCTCTTCAATTCTCCTTTGGGCTAGTTAGGTAAATAGGAAAATAGGGTTCTTTTTATTCTCGTTTATTGTCCTTTACCCTCTAACTAATAAGATTTATCTCAGCTTGGCAAAATCGTCTGATACTGAATTGGTGAATAAAATCGTCTACTTTTGGCCAACTGAATAAAATCGTCTTTCTTAGCATACTCAAAACACAAAACAGAAGCAGAGCAATAGAAGGGATAATTTTGACACCTTTTAAAACTGTTATGATTTACAATTATCTAGGGAAAAAATAACCCGTTTTTTGGGTCAGCGTGCAAAAATACCGAACATTAAAAAAAAAACAAATGGCCTTGTACCGAAATCCATTTAAAAATCGTACACGCTCAATCTGTCCGTTCCCTCAATAAACCGTCTCGTGACAACTAACTGCCGAAGAACCAATAATAACTAATCAGGGCAGAGCATCAAGCCAATCAGGAACATGGGACGCGGCCGACCAATGGCAGACGCGGTGGCGGGGGATGGGAGGGGTAGAGTTCAAAATGGCCTCTGGTGATTGGTCGGCTTGGATTCAAACTGTAACGCGCGCGGGAAGGCTTTTTATTCTGCATTTATCCTGCTAGTTCATATTCGCGCGTTAATTCTCTCACTTTCTTCCTCTAATTCACATTCTTTCACTTGTTTTTTCACTTTACCACGTTCACTTTGTCTCCCTCCAGTTTCGTCTCAGAGACTTCTTAATCATTGTTCTCTCTCTCTCTCTCTCTCTCTCTCAGGGCACTACACTTGCCCACCGGAGACATGCAATCGAGTTACGGCAAATAAATAGACCATGATTGGCTCGCTTTCAAATCCGGGATGTGTGATTGGTCCATTTCGGTTTCGATTAACGTTTTCAAAATTTGCGTCGACGGGGAGACTGGTGACCGTTATGCCTCTGAAATGCGTTATGGTCAGTATTCTTGTCAGTTATGGAAGCTCCCTAACACTTCTTCCTTAGCGATTTATTTCCCAGCCCCTGAAATGCGTTCATGGCTGCTCTCTAACACCTCTTCCTTAGTGATTTATTTCCCATGCCTCAGAAACGCGTTCATTGAAGCTCTCTAACACCTCTTCCTTAGCGATTTATTTCTCATGCCTCTGAAATGCATTGACGGAAGCTCTCTAACACCTCGTCCTTAGCGGTTATTTCCCATGTCTCTGAAATGCGTTGATGGTGCGTATTCTAGTCGGTTACGGAAGCTCCCTAACGCCTCTTCCGTAGCGATTTATTGCTGGATATGGCTGGCTAATTTGTACGTTATTAATAGGCAGAGTCTGGGAATACCGAAAGGATTTATGTAACACAGAACAGGACAGTAAGGTGTAATAAGAAAGATCAATCGCTTGGGAACAGGTGGCTTAAATTTCCACATATACCCTTTTCACTTCAACCTGACCTAAAACTGCTACCTCTCAATCTTCAATGCTAAGTAGTAACAACGGATTAGCACTAAAATATGGTGCTAGTCACGAAAAAGTGCTATGGAGAAGAGGTAGAGCCATAGTATTTATTTTTTCTGCCACCGAGCTGCGTGAAATAAACCCGTAAAGGACGTAAATCTCGGCCAAGTTAAAGTGAAAGAGCCACAGTAAGGATGGGCTGAACCTGGGAAGTAAGAAAATCGAGGAAATAAAAAGGGAAAAAAAAAGAAAAATTAATGAAAAAGGAAAGAAAAAGAATAAAGGTAAAGAAAAATGTCCCTCTTATAGACAACCTCACCATAACTCCAACATAATCCTGATCTACGACCCCCCCCCCGCTGATCGTCTTAAATCCGATTCGTGATGCGGAGAGTTAAGTCATCTGGCTTTAACTGCCTTGCAATGGCCCTAATTACCTCCTGCAACGAATGGCAACAGCTAAATGCAATTCTTTATCGCTTAATTAGAAAGGATGTGGGTCAGCGATATAAGGAACTGAATACTTGAATACCTAGTTCGCTTTTAATCATGCGTTTGACAGAAAGCATTGAAAGTGAATAAATAGGAGGCTGTATGATGTCCCCTCTCTCTCTCTCTCTCTCTCTCTCTCTCTCATTTCTTCATCTTATGTAATTAAAGAGTAAATATTCTCACAATGTTATGGCTGACTCACCAACTAGGGCCACTCTCTCTCTCTCTCTCTCTCTCTCTCACCAGGAGTCACCCCATCCCCTTTAGCTTGTGTGCAGCCACTTGCATGGTTACAAGTAGAGAACCCACCGCTCACTCGTTCGCTCACTTTCTCTCATCATCGCTATGTCCGCTCACTCACTCACTCACTCACTTTCTCATTTTCACTCATTATCTCTAGCTCCACTTACTCACTCACTCACTAGTTTCCTCTTTCACTCACTCACTGACTCACTTTGTCTCATCTCCACTCACTCACTCTCTCGTTTTCTTTCTCTCTTTGCACCTTGCTTCTGGTGACCATTTTTATTTCTTTTAATTTCGTCCTAAATCCCTGAAAATATTTTGTCACCGATTTTATTTTTATTTTCATGTGATTCTCTCTCTCTCTCTCTCTCTCTCTCTCTCTCTGTCCATCTATCCATCCATCTGCTTGCTTACCTCATTATCTTGTCACTGATACCTCCTTCCAGCCACCCCCCCCTCTCTCTCTCTCTCTCAGACTAGCTTACGGGCCTGACTCACTTACCCACCCCCCACACCACCCTACTCTCAGCCTCTCTCTGATGCCTCTCTGGAGTAAGATGAAAATGCATCTTAAAATTTCATTCTCCTGTCATACCATCAGCTTGCAGACTCCCCCTAATCCATCTCTCCCCTTCATCTTCTTTATTCCTCTTCCTACTCTTTATTCCTCTTCTCCCTTCCACCTGCATCTCCTCTTTTTCGTCCTCTTATTCTCCCTCTTCCTGTGATATCTCGTCATTTAATATTCTCCCCTCCATTTTCTTTTTCTTTCTGTTGTCTGCCTCTTGATCTTCTTTCTCCTGCGATATCTTGTACTTCTCCCATTTCTTCAGCTTCAGTTTCCTTTGCCTTCCTTCTTCATTTCTTCATCTTTGTATACTTTCCAAAGCTTACTTATATATCTCCCTCTTTTTTCCTCATTATTCAAGAGGCCTTTTTCTGACTCACCTCGTTTTTTTTTTTACTTCCTCTTCCTGCCAGACTTCTTCCTTCTCGTTCCCCCGTCAATTTCTTTTCTAGCTCCTGTTCTTCCTGCCTCAACTTCTTCCTCTTCCTTCGTCTTCTCAGCCTCTTCCTCCTCCTTTCACATCAGCCTCTTCTTCCTCTTACTTCTTAATCTCTTTTTCCTCTCCCTCCTCTTTCTCAGCTTCTTCATCCTTCTCTTTCCACCTCAGCTCTTCCTCTTCTTTCTCCAGCCGCTCTTCTTCCTCCTCCATATTTTTCCTCCCCTCCTTTCATCTCAATTCTTCCTCCTCTCCTTTCATCTCTCCCTTTCTCCAGCCCCTCTTCTTCCTCCTCCTCCATTCTTCTCTAGCTCCTCAGTCTCTTCCTTCCTCCTCCTCCTCCTCTTCCTCTTCCTCTTAGCCCCGCCACAGACGCAATTACATCCTGATCTCAAATTAAGACTGTGAATACAAATGCTCTGAGACACTAAGATGCTGCCAACAATTGCATGACACTTCAGGCTCCTCCTCCAAGGCGCCTTATTACTTCACACTCGCCTTACCTCCTTTATTGCCAGGCCGTCTGCAGGTTTCATCTTATTCTTTAGTATTATTTTATCAAGGCCAAGGGAGCTTTAATAGTAAGGAAGAGGCATGAAAAACACAGCAGTAGGAAGGTGTTTGGGTGTTTAATCTGACTCTTCTCATCTCCAGACAAATTTATACCCACTTACTAAGGATCTAGAAATATCTTGAAGAAAATGTATGTCCTTAACCTACTGAACCCGAGGATGTCTTTATCAACTCTTGCTATTTCCTGAGAATTTTGTGAAGATAGGGATAAGACATTTTAGACCTGAGATGGTTAGAAAATACCTTAATAAACTTCTTCAGATACCGTACGAGACTTTTTCCAAGATGAGTAAAATCGTCTAGTGGCAGAAAGAAAGAGGTAAGAAGCAGGTCATCCGGAGTCAAGGGGTTAATTATATCCCTTTTATCTATCCCCTCCACCTCCAAATATTCCCTCCACCTCTAAATATTCCCTTCATCTCTCCAAATATTCCCTCCATCTCTAAATATTCCCACCATCTCTCCAAATATTCCCTCCATCTCTACATATTCCCACCATCTCTCCAAATATTCCCTCCATCTCTCCAAATATTCCCAAGACCTTATAAAGACTCCAATTTTTTTTCATTAACTCCCTGAAAAATATCGCTTCTGAGTATTTTATTTTAGTTTTATTACCGATAGACGATTTTTATTCATCTTTATTACTTTCTTAGGATACGGTGTGTGTGTGTGTGTGTGTGTGTGTGTGTGTGTGTGTGTGTGTGTGTGTGTGTGTGTGTGTGTGTGTGTGTAATTTTATTCCTGTTAGCGTTGGACGCGTTGGATTTTTTTTTTTAATTCAAATTTCACCATTATACTGTTTCTTCTTTTTCTAAATATTTTGCCTCTGACACTTCCATTCTAATTTTCCTCTCTCTCTCTCTCTCTCTCTCTCTCTCTCTCTCTCTCTCACACACACACACACACACACACACACACACACACACGCACACAAAGCCCACACGTCGTCCTGAAATACAACACCCTAACATACTGCACTACAATGCGAGTCCTGAATACATGTAAAAACTCATCTTTTTTTTTTTCCTATTAAAACCACGGCATCAAATTGCATGATACTCTAGTGAAGCTGATGTAGTAGACAGAAATAGACAGGAAATAGATGAAAAAATAAATGCAAACTGGTAGATTATACGTGGGAAATGATGATGATGATGATGATGATGATGATGATGATGATGATGATGATGATGATGATGGTGATGGTGGTGGTGGTGGTGGTGGTGGTTGAAGTGATATGATGATGATGATGATGATGATGATGAGGATGATGAGGATGGAAGATATAGGCAGAGAGGCACTATAACAGGTGGATAATAATAGACAGAATTATGGTTTTTGAAAAGATAAAACAATAGGAGTTGAAAATATGAACTAAAAAAAAAAAAAGATGCATGGAATGACCTTCGATGAGAGAGAGAGAGAGAGAGAGAGAGAGAGAGAGAGAGAGAGAGAGAGAGAGAGAGAGAACCTGAATAATTACTCAAGCACTTATTTGAACTGAAAGGCATACAGACGGAGAGCTAAGAGTTTCTGAATATATATCACTGAGACAGACAGGTAAGAGCGGTTTGTGAATAATCAATACGCTTTAATATACAGAAGGACCGCTTTATACTGAGTGAAGGATTCTTATTTTCAAGAATTATTGATGCTCTTACATGTAAAAAAAAAATATGGAGAAAAAATGAAAAAACATAAATACAGAGCGAATGATTCTTAATTAACACCAATACACTCATATAACCAGAATGAATGAAAAATAAAGAGGTAATAAAGTTAATTATATCCCTGTTAATAAAAGATACACATGAATAACCACCAAATGATAAAGAAAAAAGACCAGGTAGAAATAGGCAGAGTTAGTGGTCTTCTTAATGGATAACTTAGAAAGATAAGAGCGATAAAAGATAAGAGGTTTGACTTCTGACATCCACGCTAAATATTTGATCAGTTATAATGCAGTGGAGGGTTTATGAGATTAAGGGGTGTTCTCGCCACGGAAGGGAGGATGGAGAGAGGAGGACGGAGGAAAGGAGGGAAGAGGGGAGGAAGAAGGGAAGAGGAGGAGAGGAAGAAGGAGAGGAAGAAGGGAGAAAGAAGGAAAAGAGAGGATGAAAAGAGGGGAATAAAGAGGAAGATTGACGCGGAAGGAAGGAGGACAAGGAAAAAAAGAAAGAGTGGAGGAAGAAATAATGATGATGAGGTAAAGAAAATAGGGAGAGAGATAGAGAAGGAGGAAGGTGGGATGGGGATGTAAGAGAGAAGGGAGAGAGAGGAAATAACTCAATGGGTTTGTAAAAAAAGAGAAAGAAACAAGAGTAATACGAAGTGAGTAACGCATTAGCAAGTGAGAGAGAGAGAGAGAGAGAGAGAGACTGGACCCCTTATCAGCTGTCAAGCCTGTGGGAGAGAACGGCTGGATAATAGTTAGGTTCACGAATTATTTCACTGTGACATTTGCGAACTTCCAGTCGATTCGGTCCTCTCTCTCTCTCTCTCTCTCTCTCTCTCTCTCTCTCTCTCTCTCTCTCTCTTTTACATCCTGTGGCAAGACATTCTTCAGGATTTTCGTTTATCTTTTGGTACAGCTTATTCAGTGCTGGTCTACATAACATATCTTGCCTACCTACCCAACCAGATCACCTACCTACCCAGCCTACCTACCTACCTACCTACTTACAAGGCTCCACTGTCCTCCACACTCACGTAGACAAGAGACGTGCTGTTTAACCCCAAATTCCTTTCTTCCTTCCTATATATCTATCCAATTTTACTCTTACATTCCTTCCTATCAAAATATCTTATCTTCCTACTTCCCTACCTACCTACCTACCGCCCAATCTACACATCCGTAAGCACATATACTTACCTACTTATCCATCCACCGATTTGTTTACTTACTCACCAAGGTACCAACCAATCATTTATCTACCAATATATCAACTCACTTGTAGGGGATTCTATTAACCTTCTACTTACCTACTCACCTACCACTCAATCACACAATCTACATCACCAACTACTTATCAACTACCTGCCTACTCACCCACCAATCTACCGACCTACAGAACCAGCATAAAGGACAGTTTAATTAGTTACCATACAGCCACCTCCCTACCCAGTTACCTACCCACCAAACGCACATATCAAGCTATCTAACCACCACCTTACCTACCCCGTCTTCCCACCTAGTTCACCCACCAATCTATCCACCCGTCGAACCACACAGCATGCCACCTAACCCACCACCAGCTCCACCACCCAGCCAATCAATTCCACCCACCCTTCCACCCAACCCAATTCCTCCACAGGCAAGCGTAGGATAGGGCTGCAAATTGTCCTCTCCCCCCCTCCCCTGGGCATTGCAGGCCCATTCAGGCGACATTCAATACGTCATCCACTCTCCCTTTCACACTCCTCTCGTAATCCCTTAAACTTTTGGCGCGATAAGATAGATGCAAGGCCCCTGGGAGAAGCGGAGAGAATGAGAGAGAGAGGGAGGGAATGTGTGAGAAAGAGAGAGAAAGAAGGAGGGAATGTGCGTGAAAGGGGAAGGAGGGAATGTGACAGAAAGGAGGAGGGAGTGTGGGAGAAGGGAGAGGGAATGTAAGAGAAAGGGAGAGGGAATGTGTGAAAGAGAGGGATGGAGTGTGATAGAGTATGTGGAAGGGAAAGAGGTAGGGTGGCTGTGAAAAGCAGAGATTGTATGTGTGTATGTATTTGAGGGAAAGTCAGTATGTGTGAAAATATGTGTGAAAGGAACCGTTTGTGTGTGAGAAAACAATCAGACAGAAAAAGCAGACGAACAGATAAACAGGGACAAACTGACAGATAGACAGATAGACAGACAGACACAGAAATCACAGAAGAGAAAGAGGTACAAATATGAAGCAATAAAAAAAGGAAGCGGGAAAAATAGAAGGAAAGAAAGAAGAGAGATAAAAGAGAACACAGCGTGCAAGATGTCGGAAGCAAGGGAGAAAAGATGGAGGCAGTAACATATGGGAGGATATAAAAGCGAAACGAGAGAGAGAGAGAGAGAGAGAGAGAGAGAGAGAGAGAATAAAAGTACATGATAACAGGAGAGAGAGAGAGAGAGAGAGAGAGAGAGCGTGGGAAGGCAGGATGAGGTTAAAGCGAGCTCACTTGACTCTCATTAAGCTCATCATGTGGACAAACCTTTGTTTTTAAGTTCAATGTGGGCTCTTAATAGTCACCCCTTCTCTCTCATTTTTTTCTCTATTTTCTCTCCTTTTCCCTCGTTCTTATTCTCTCTCTCTCTCTCTCTCTCTCTCTCTCTCTCTCTCTCTCTCTCGCTTTCCTCCTCTTATGTTTACTGTTTACATCTTTTTCTCTCCTCTTTACCTTTTCTTCTGTGTCTCCTCCCTCCTTCCTTGTCTATCTTTCTTTCCCCTCCTTCTCTCTCTCTCTCTCTCTCTCTCTCTCTCTCTCAAGACCTGAAGACGAAGAATGCGCACTAAAAAGAAAATGGATGAAATTTGGGAGGGGGAACGAATGTATTTATTTTTCCTGCGGTCTCATCAGCAATAAATCAATAAAAGGTTCCTTCCTTCCCTTCCCTTCTATCGCCTCGCCCGCTACTGAATTACCGCGTCAAAACATGGGCTAAATTACTCTCTCTCTCTCTCTCTCTCTCTCTCTCTCCTTCAGCTTCTTTGTGTTTCTTGTACTCTTTTCTGCCCCATATTTTTCTTCTGTTCTTCCTCCTCCTCCTCCTTCACCACCACCACCTCTGCCTCCTCCTCGTCGCCCTCCTCCTCCTAGTTGGTCTTATTTCACCTTCAAAACCTCTTTCTTCCTCTTCTTTTACCTCATTCTCCTCTCACTCTTCTCATATTACCTTCTTCATCATCAGTTTCCCATTACTTCTCCTCTGCCTCAGCTCTCCTCCTCCTCTTTTCTATTCCTCCTCCTCTTTTCTCTTCCCTCCTCTTTCTCATCTTCCATCTACTTTTCCTCCTCCTTTCACTTTAAGACCCCTTTTAAGGTACAATCTTCAGCCTACGAGATAAGTTTGCTCTTAGGCCTTTACAAAACCACAACCACCCTTCTTATCTGATCTCTCTCTCTCTCTCTCTCTCTCTCTCTCTCTATGGCCCCTTTTCCACCTACTACCTACAAATTTAATCCCCCCCCTACCCACCTACTTACCCACTTACCGTTCTATAAATACTTCTCTTTATCCTACCTACCTACCTGCCTACCTATTAACCTTTTTATGTCACCCCCTCCCCCTCCTCCTCCTACTGTAAATTAAATGGACGGTGAGAGAGAGAGAGAGAGAGAGAGAGAGAGAGAGAGAGAGAGAGAGTCAAGAGGGTAATAAAGATCATAAATGAAACGATAAAAAGTTTAGAAATTTTATGGACGCAGAGAGAGAGAGAGAGAGAGAGAGAGAGAGAGAGGGAGAGAGATAACATTTCTCTCTCTCTCTCTCTCTCTCTCTCTCTCTACCGGGTCGATAATACGTCTTGGCTCTTCGCAAAGGCTCATATTTTATCATAAAGTTGGTTGTTCCTGTGTCTTTGTTCCCCTTGCTCCACCAGAAAGAGGAAGATAAGAGGAGGAGGAGGAGGAGGAGGAGGAGGAGGAGGAGGAGGAGGAGGACGACGACGACGACGACGACGACGACGACGACGACGACGACGACGACGACGACGAAGGTGAAAGGAAGAGAGAGTAAAGAAGAGGACGAAGAGGAGAATGGGACGAAGAGGAGGATAAAAAAGGGAGAAAATAAAGGACGCAGGAGGAGGAAGAGGAGAGATAGAAGGACGAGAAAGACAGGAATTAGGAAGGAGGAGGAGGAGGAATAAGATGACAGGAAGGCAGACA
>NC_137027.1:5465149-5472649 GCF_032717465.1 Coenobita brevimanus | reverse complement strand
CACCTTCCCTCCTGTCCCCTTCTTTCTCTCCCTCCTCTTTCTACATCCTAAATACGGGAATGGTAGAGGGATAGAAAGGCACCCTGTTATGGTAGCAAAAGGGAGAGCAGTATCAACTTTTAAACATGTATGGTAGCTAATTATGGTAGCTGTAGGGTGGCAGGTGGTATGGTACCTTGCTCTGGGAGTGAAAGGTAGTGTGATGTCAGGCGTAAACAGAATGAATGGCAGCTGATTATGGTAGTAGGGGGCACAGAGATAGCAGTGACAGAGACAATGGTAGAATGATAGTAGACTATGGTTGTGGTGGAGTGGTATATTGACGGCTCTGACCGGTAGGTGGAATGGCAAAAGAGTAGACAGAAGTTTTGATTATGCGTGACAGGAAGAATGGTAGCGAATTACTGCACTAGATATCATCGTAGTAGTAAAAGTATTTTGGTAAAGTGTCGCGTATGGGCAAAATGGTGACTAATTATGGCACAAGAATGATAGTAGTAGTAGTAGTAGTAGTAGTAGTAGTGACAATGGTAGTAAGGTAAACTGGAAGGTAATAGTCGGTAAGCAGAACAGTAACAGAATGGTAGTTAAATATTACACTAGAGCACCATAGTTGTAGTGATGATGGTAGGGGGTTATGGCAGCAGCAGCAACAGTAGCATCAAAAGCAATTAGTAGTATTAATAGCGTGTCAGGTAGAATGGTTGCTACACATTGCACAGCAAGTAATGGTAGTTGCAGTAGTTGTAATGGTAGAGTGTTAGGTAGTTATGGCAGCAGCATGGGGGGAGGGGGGATAGCAGGGGGGACGGGGGGGGCAGCAGGGGGGTATGAGTACTGGAAGCGGTGTAAATTATACCCTCTGGTGCTACTGTAATAATCCGTAATGACGAACTCCATGTCGCAGTCACGCACGCACACACACACACACACACACACACACACACACACACATACCTGTTACACATGCATACATACTTCCACACGCACACACGTTCTTATACTTCCCCCACGCAACTATACTCACACAAACATGTCAGTCCCCATGCACACGTACTCGTGCTTTCAAACACTTTACGCACACAATCCACAAATACGTCCCTCCCCCGCTCTCTCTCTGTCACACACACACACACACACACACACACACACACACTACACAAGAGACGAGAGGGCCAGGAGTCAGTATCTTCACTAGCTAAAATCCTTGCTCGTTAAATGAGGGGTTACTAAGCAATTCACTCCCCCGCCCCACCTACTCACTCACTCCACACACACACACACACACACACACACACACACACACACACACACACACACACACACACACACACACACCGTAGAAGAGGGGAGGGAGGGCCAGTAGTCAAAATCCAGCCCTTGAAGCCGTCCTCCTTCGGGCTATCTGCTTTAACCTCGCCCCTCACCCACCAACCCGTGTTTATCCAGCAACACATCGGCTAAAACACTTCATTTCGGCCAACATCTTCACTGCATCGTCATTTCTGAATTTCTTCTTAGTCTGGTAACTCTCTAACATCAGTGTCAAGTCGGCTACACCACTTTAATGTAGATAATATTTTCACTATTATCGCAATCTTTAAGCCTTCCTTTATTCCTGAAAAGTCTGAGTTCACTGCTGTCCTCATTACCATCATCCCAAGTTCTTTTTTGCTCAACGTTAACGATGAGTTTGATAATCTTAGACGTGCTTCTGAATGGTCAAAAAATAAACCACATCACACTTACTAGTAATGGAAGACTCAAATCCACATACTGAAATTAATATCACTCTCAACATCATTTTCTCAAACCTACACATCCAGACTCAAGTCTTACAGGTGACTTTAATGGACCAAGAGATAACTAAGACTTACTCCTAACTTTATTTCTCTCACATCCAGGCTGAATTTAAGTCCTCGAGGCGCCTTTCATTGAGCAAAAGGTAAATGGCAGTGACTGGGGAATCAGACTTGCAGATCCCGTTCAGTCCCTTGCATTTTAAAGACTGGGAACTGTTATTCTTGCCTGGCCTCTGATTCCTCACCTTTGACCTCTCTGTCTAGCCACGGCACTGTACAAACGGGGGCAAATGTTCGTTTAATATTTTACGTTTTCTAATTCTCAGCTTCCTCTGCTCGCTGATACTCACACACACACACACACACACACACACACACACACACACACACACACACACACACACACACACACTCGTAAAATAAGGGGAGCCTTACCATCGCCTCTCTCTCTCTCTCTCTCTCTCTCTCTCTCTCTCTCTCTCTCTCTCTCTCCCCTCCTGAATATCCTTGAGGCAGAAAATAGAATGGTGTCTTTTTTCTGTACTTTTTTTTTTTAACCCTGAAGGGGGCGCCTCTCCCCTTCCTGTCCTATTCCCTAAAATACTATTCCTCACTCTGCTTTCTCCCCCTCGGCCAATTCGCTCAGCCCTTCCTCCTCCTCCTCTCATTTTTCCTTTCCAAATATGAATTATTCTCTCTCTCTCTCTCTCTCTCTCTCTCTCTCTCTCTCATACGAATTATTCAGTGTCTGTCTGTCGGTATGTCTCTGTCTGTCTGTCTGTCTGTCTGTCTCTCTCTCTCTCTCTCTCTCTCTCATAGGAATTATCCAGTGTCTGTCTGTCTGTATGTCTCAGTTCGTCAGTCTGTCTCTGTCTCTGTCTGTCCGTCTGTCTCTGTCTGTCTGTCTGTCTGCCTCTGTCTGTCCGTCTGTCTCTGTCTGTCTGTCTGTCTGTCTGTCTGTCTCTCTCTCTCTCTCTCTCTCTCGTCAGTCCCTTTTGTTTTTGCGGATTTTCTGTGGAATTCGTCTCGATTTTTATTCATCGCTGCAACATTTTATTTTTTCCTATCCTGTTCGCAAAAAAAAAGAAAATATTCAGTAATGCATATTCTTCTCGTATTCACTGGGGTAAAAAATGTCATGTTGCGATATAGTTCTAATTAATTTATTCTGAAACTTATAAATTATTTCCTCCAAGTCTTTTTAGTATACTTTTCTAACTCTATGCATTTTGTCTAATTCATCTATGTCTACCCAATTCCATCGCATCCCAACCCCCTTTCCATCATAACCTCAAGAAACCCCATGATTTTTCCCACCCTAACCTCGTCCTCACGTTCTCATCTCTGTCCTATACCTTCCCACAAAATGTCAACCTCATTCTAACCCCAACTCACCCAATCCAACTTCTTTCCACCCCTCTCAACCCTAGGAGATAATTTTGTCATCTGTACTTCGTATGTAATCTCGTCTCACTCTCTTTTCACCCGTCTCTCCTATCTTGCGCCACCTTATGCCGCCCTGTTGCTAACCTTATCATTTCAAAATCAAACTATCCTGCATCTCTGTCCATCCCACCCAGTTCTACCTCAACCCACGCCACTGTACTCTACTGGTGGCCATCTCCCTCTGCCTTCTCTTCTATTTTTCTCCAATTATACAAACCTCATCCCAACCTCATCCCTCCTCAACCAACCTCCCTATCCCTGTCCATCCTTTCCAGACACATCTCTCTCCATTCTACAAAGACGATCCACTCCTCCTCCTTCTACCCTCTTTACTCCTTTCTTACTCCTCTTCCACTTCTTTTTCTTCTCCTACTGCTACTCGGGAATGCCGTGAAGTGTTGGGGGGAAAATGAACACTTATTACCCCATTAAAGCTGACGGAACTACTTGGACAAGCATAGAGAGGGGAGAAGGGGGGGAAGAGGACAAGGAGAAACGTGAGAGGGTAGGAGTGGGGGGGAAATGAGGGGGAGGAAGAAGGCAGAGGGAAAGGGGTGGGGGGAATGACGATAAGGGAAAGATAAGGGGGTGGGTGGTGTGGGAGAGAAAGCTTGGGGTAGGGAAGTGGATATGAGGTGGGGTGAGGGGGTGGGAACAGGAGGAAAGAAGATGAGGGGGAGAGAGAAGGGAGTGGGTGGGGGGTGGAAAGAGTGTGAGGGGGAGGGAGAGAGGGGGTGATGGATGGGGGAAAGAGGGAGGGGGTAATGGGTGGGAGTGAGAGAGGATAATGATGCAGCCTACTTCCATGGCAAAAAAAGAAAACACCACCAAGACCTTAATTAGGTTCGATGGTAATTAAGCTAAGTGACGTCATTAGCTGAAGGATATAATCTATGGGTTTCCTAATAATAAACCTAAAAGATGCTGTGAAAAAGGTCATTATACAGAACCAATGAGAAAATGTGGGTCAGGGGCAGAAAAATTTTGATAATTGATTTTGATATTTTTTAAAGTTTTCAGAATGGACACACACACACACACACACACACACACACACACACACACACACACAAGCCACAGTTGTGATTTATGGCGTGGGACGAGTGGAGGGATAGGCAATAGGGCGAGGGTGAAGTGGAGAGGTGTGGAGTAGCTGACAGTGGGGAAGGGAGGTGTGACTGAGAATGGATTGAAGAGGAGTGGACTAAGATGGATGTGCAGTGGAAAAGAGCAGCCAGAGTTACAGAATTCATAGCATTTCTTTATAATAACTACTTTCGTATAGTACACTTTAACACTTCCTTGTATTTCTATCGCTTTACCATCGATACATGAGAGGATAATGAAGTGTAATATGTAGAATAAATCGCTAAGGAAGAGGAACTGCGACATATCAAAATCCACTCACAATACACAACCAGGGGAGAAGGAGAACTAGGTGTAACTGAGAGTGAATTGGAGGGCAAGGATGTGGAAGGGGGGGTGTGTGGCTGAATGAGGAGAGAGAGAGACTGAAGTGGAGAGGTGCGGCTGACAGGACGTGGCTGGAGGGGTGTGGAGTGGAGGGATGAAGTGTGGAAGGCAGGGTGTGTGTGTGTGTGTGTGTGTGTGTGTGTAAGGTCTCTCTCTCTCTCTCTCTCTCTCTCTCTCTCTCTCTCTCTCTCTCCCGATAAATCAATGGTCAGCAGCGGACCCACCACAAACACAACATTACCCTGTGTTGTGTCCAAGTGTCTGGCGCAACACACACACACACACACACACACACACACACACACACACACACACACACACAATTCCAGCGGAGATCAACCTAGGAAATCGATGTGTTTTGAGACAGTGTGGATTACTCTGTTTTGCCTGGGAGACCGTGTAGGATTAAAAGGAAAGAAAGAAATTTGAGTTATTTTTCTTATTAATCTAAAGGGTTGGGGACTGTTTATAAAGGCTCGTGTGAAGGTTGCCAGAGATGTTATAGAGTCAACAAGGATGGAAGCAAAGGGAGGGGAGAGAAAATAATGAATAACTGTTTGGTATTAAAGGGTTGATGTGAGATTAGTAAAGGGATATGTGAACGATGCTAAATAGTAATAAAATGGAGTAAAAACAAAGGGAAGGAAAGAAAGACGATTTACAGTTTGATAATAAATGGCAAAGAGAATGAATACATGGGTTGTGGTAAAGTCGATAAAGGGTACAATGAAATAAATAAAGGGATAATGGAAAGCTGGCAAATGAAACTGTGAAAATAAATAAGAAAAACTGAAATATACTTGCAGGGAAAAATATTATGGTAAAACATGCAAGGGATCTGGGGCTATGTGAATGGGTTTTTAGAATGGCATAATGAGTTACGAGTATGTAGTAGCGAGAGCACAGGTAGGGGGGGAGGGAGAAGGGGGATGAGGGAGAGGGGAAGAGGGGAGGACGGGAGAGGAAGAAGGGAAGAGAGGAGGATGGGGGAGGAAGAGGTATGGACAAGGGACAGAGATGGAGAGAGAGTGAGGCATGAGAGGAATGAGGAAAAGGGAAATGAAAAGGCTGAAGTCAAGAAAAAACGAGGAATGGCGAATGCAAAGGAGAAAGGAAAGGAAAAGGGAGAAGTAGGAAAAGATGAAGATGATATGAAAAGGAGAGAGGGGGTGGAAAGGAGTAGGAGGAGAGGCATGGAGGAAAGCAGAAGAGGGGAGGGGGAGGGGGAGGTGGGCGTGGTGAGCAGGTGCAAATTCAGAGGGGAGACTTACCTGACTGGCGATGATATTCTGAGAGCGGCTGAGTCCATCCACATTGGTGTAGGAGAGGCCCCTTAGCCTCCCCGAGAACCTAGGCTCAAGCGTGACCACGGGCAGGGTAAGTCTCGACCCCACCTGCCGTGTGAGGAGTAGCGGTAGGCCTCCGAGGTACACGAAAGAGTTGGTTTCAGGGGTACCGAAGTTTGGACTAAGGGCCTTCATAACGCGGCTCTCGGTCTCGGTGTCCACGGTAAGGTGTGTCCGGTCCTGCCGCCTGGACACCTTCACGCGGTGCCATGAACCGTCATTCAGCCCGCGACCCACCGTCAGCAGCCGCGCGCCTCCACCGAGGTTGTAGTGGAGCCGAACCGACCCTTCCACCAGCTTCAGCTCGAAGAACTCGTAGGAACCGCCATCGTCCGTGTAAAGCAGGAGTCCATTAGGTTCTCGCGTGGAGAACTCAAACTCGAGGGATCCATTTGCGCCAGGCACCCAGCGCGGGTACTGGGCGAAGCTGGTGGGCGACCCCTCCATCAGGAAGCCGCCGACGGAGCGAGTGAGAGCGAGAGCCACCGCCACACACCAGTATAACCAACTCTCGGCACCCATGGCGTCACTAAAGCTTAGCTAGAACAAATCCTGAGTGATGAGACACTCGTTAGGCAAGCCTGGCCACACGACGACCAAGCGAGATATGTGGTGAGCGGCGGACACTGTCACTGGGAAGGAACGAGAGGCACCTCTGCGTGCAGCTGCCGTCTCTAGACTGAGCCGCTAGCCCTCCACCCCGCCACTATAAACCTCCACTCACCACGCCTCCACGCCCCACCGCGCCGCCTCCCCTCTTCCCCCCCCCCCTTCTCTCTCTCTCCCCGTGCACATCCGTCTTCCCACACCGCCCATGACGTCATATTCATTTGTCTCCTCCTACCTGTCCCCTCACTAATTCATCCTGCCCGCCCCACCTCACCTGTCCGCTGCGCCCCAACGTCACTATCAACACTTCCCATTCTGACGCACCCACCGATGCCCCCTTTCCTCCTCTCCTCATCGTCAGAAGCTTGACATGGTTTTAACACAGCGACAAACATTTACCTGGCGACGCCCCTGCTCACCTCGCATTACACGGCCCCTCCCACTGTCATTGAACTCGGCCCTTGTCACACGACGTACGAGAGACACACATCACGTCAGAATGAAATGCGACTGATGTGAAAGAGTGCCCTCCTGTGACATTACTTTTCTTTAATATCACCCTAACCTAACATAATCTAATCTAATCTAACCTAACCTATTCTAACCTTTGATATATACGAGATACACCACGTCAGAATGAACTGTACGTTACGTGGACGAATGGTGCCCTGTAACATTACTAACAGCCTAGCACACCCTATGACTATATAAAAAACACCACACACCAGGATGGGATTTTGTGATAATGGGACTGTGAAAAACTGTGGCATTTTACTTCGAAGACAGCAGCATTAATTTTCATCATATTCAATACCCAAGCTCGT
>NC_137027.1:5430149-5460149 GCF_032717465.1 Coenobita brevimanus | reverse complement strand
TATGCATATAGTCTAAATATTTAAAGTAAGTAAGGGTACTGGGAATGTAATACGCATAATAAATCGCTTAAGAAACTACGATTGAACCTCAGCCAACAACAATACGCGCCATGCACTTAATTATTTGTAGATATATAAATACAAATTATTACTAACTACTAACAGCGAGTATCTTCAAATCAAAGAACAATTAATATATTTACATTGGTATCATATATCATTCTTTTCTTGCTACCATCAGACTATTTTACTTAGAAATACCCTCTCGTACTGAACAGGTTAGGAGACAATTTCCATTACCTTTTTGATCATAATGGCGTTCTTTTCGAGTTCATTCTTCCAATACCCGGATTTTTATATTTACCTCAAAGGGGAAGCTTTCGGGGGTTAAGAGGATGCAAACCATTAACCCTCCATTAACTCCATTAACCTTTATAGAACGACGGAACACTACAAAAAACTTCAGAATTTTATGTCGCCGTAGAAAGAATAAATTAGATTGGATATTTGTCGTTGTGAAGGGATAATTACTTCAGGCTGATTTTGCATTTTTTTTTTCATTCTTGCTATTTCCAGACGATTTTGTTCAGCTTAGGAGAGACTTCTCGAACTGGAAGGATAAGGGTTACAGAGAGAGAGAGAGAGAGAGAGAGAAATGAAATATGAAAGATGTCCTCGAGCAAGAGAGAGAGCAGGGGAGAATGACCTCAGCTGTGTCGTCACCCAGTTCCTGCCACGCCTCCAGCTTGACCCAAACAACTAAACAATTCTGGACATTTTCCTCTCTTTTCTCCAATCTTATCTGTCCTCACTTTCTTTGAACAATAAAGTCTTTTCTCTCTATATTTTATTCTCGTACATTCACACGATTTTATTTACCCTAGGAGCAGAGACAGGTGTTTTCCTTCAGAGCACAAGAAAGACAATTTTCAGCATTTTCCTCTGCTTTTCCAATCAAGATCTTTACTCTGCATTTCATTCTTGTACCTTCAGACAATTTTTTGAACCTAAGAGAAGTGTTTTCCTTTAAAGCACAAGAAGGAGAACTGAGGAGAAAGACCTGAGACGTATCAATACTCTAGTTGTTGCTGCTGCGCCTACAGTTTGATTCAGTCATTTAAGATTTTGTCAGTTCACCCTTCCATGCACTTATCTCCAGTCATCCTTTGATATATACCTTGAACAGATCCGTAAAAGACAACATGACAAACATTAAAGTACAGTATATCTTCACCGGGACAAGCAGTGGATTATTTTTTTTTTTTCATCAAATCCTCTGATTATAGTTTCCCCTCTTTATGTTTCCCTGTTTTTTTATTCTTGTTCACTTTATTTAGGGTACGGAACGGCAGGAGCTGGGATTAGGCAGGAAAAGGTAAAGAGAAATGGCATATGGCACAGCACGGTTGGGTAGGGTATCGTAAGACAGAGTAGGGCTGGACAGAGTAGGGTAGGGTTAGATGGAGTGGGATGGGGTTGGGTAGTTTAGACAGAGTGAGATGGGGTTGGAAGGGTCAAGTGGGGAAAGGGAGGGAAGGGTAGAGAAACGCACGGATGGGCAGAACTCTGGGAAGGGAAGGGAAGGAAAGGGAAGGGAGGGGAAGGAAAGGGAAGGGAGGGGAAGGAAAGGGAAGGGAGGGGAAAGGAAGGGAAGGGAAGGGAAGGGAAGGGAAGGGAAGGGAAGGGAAAGGAAAGGAAGAGTTGGAGAAGGAAGGGAAAGGAAAGGAAAGAAAGCTGGACAGGGCGGGGGAGGGAAGAGAAAGGAAAGTAAGAGCTGAACAGGGAAGGGAAGGGCAAGGAAGAGCTGAACAGGGAAGGGAAGGGAAAAGAAGGGCTTAATAGAGTAGCACAGGGAGGGGATGAGTACAGTGAGGTAAAGTGCGATTGGGTTGGGTCTGAGAGTGTAGGGACGAGTACTGGAGGGTAAGGAAGGATAAAGAAGAGTGAACTGAGCAGGGAAGGGTAGAATAGAGTGGGATGGACGGGGTAAGGGTGGGGCGGGGTGGGGAGGAAAAAGCTGAGGGGAAAGGGGTTAGAGGAGAGGAAGGGGGTTAGAGAAGGGGAAGGGGGTTAGAGGAAGGGAAGTCTTTTAAAATCTCACTATAGGTCACTGCACTATAAAAATTGCATAACCCATCTCTTCCTCACCCATGCTTCAGTCAGTCATGCCATTCTCTCTCTCTCTCTCTGAACTATTTTATCGCCTTATGTCTCATTCCACTCTTTTTAAATATTATAACACTGATTTCTAATTCCTTCCTGAGCCACGTTTCACCATTATCTCCTATTCGACACTCTTCCACTTTCCTCACATTCTGCTCTCACATTTCCACATTTCTCCCTGCACTTCATCTATCTTTTTTTCGTCGGTCATATTAAGATACATCCCGATTTATATTTTCACGTTTCTTTTTCGCATGTGTTCACTCTGTCCTTCCCTGTTTACATTTTTGCCTTTAACATCATTTTCCTTTCTTTTTTTAACAGATTTTTTTGTTCCAGTAATTCCCCATGGTTTTCCAATAAATAGTACTTTTTTTTGCACATGGTACAGTAATCTTTGTTTAAATGAGTCTTTCATAGCCTCCACGCTTTCTTTATTTTTCTGACTTTCTCTATTCATTTTCTGCAGTAAGTTTTCCTAGCTTCTTACACACTTTCTTTCCTTTTCCAAACTTCCTTTCCCCTAATCTTCCTTTCTCTTGTCACTGAATCTCTCTTCTATTTCCCTCTCCTCTTTAACCTTCTCTTTCCTGCCCCCTTTATTTCCCATTCTCCTTTATTCCTTTATCCCCTCCCCTCCCCTCCTCTCCCCTCTCTCTTTTCCTCCCTTCCTTCTTTTCCTTCCCTTCCCTCCCCTCCCTCTTTTCCTAACCTTCTCTCCGTCTTTTCCTCCCTTCCTTCTTTTCCCCTCTTCCCTTCAATCACCTTCCTTACTCTTTGGTCCCCCTCCCCTTCCCCTCTCCTCCCCAGCGCACGTGACAGTTCTTCCCATCCTCTTCCTGTATTCACCCCTACATTTCCCTTTCATTTCCCCTTCCCCATAAGAAATTCCGCTCTCATTTTCCGTCATCCCCTATTGATACTCCTAATGCCCTACCTCCACCATTCTATCATCACCATCACCATCATCATCATCATCATCATCATCAATACCTATTTCCCACAGCTGAATATCGGATAGAAGGGGTCCAGACACAGAAATGGACATAAGTAACTGAACCAGCCCAAACCTACCATAATTCCTTTACTACGATGGCGTGTTATACTTCACTCATGCTACCTCAAGACGATTTTGTTCAGGTCGGGGGGAAGCTTTGCAGTGGAGGGGTTATCAAATCGTCTCCATTAACTCCTTTATAACCACATGTGTCTCCTTACGCTCAATTCGTGTGGTGGAAGTAGAGGATAATTTAGCAAAAAAAAAAAAATGTATATATATCACCGCACAGAAGGATTTAACTCTAATCTACCCTCCAGTCTACCTTACATTAACCAGCCATCGTTACACACACTCTCTCAGCGATATGTATGAATGAAAAAATATCACCGCACTGAAATTATTCAACTCTAATTTAACCATAATCTACCTTACATAAGCCAACCAGCGTCACACACACACACAAACACACACACACACACACACACACACACAATCTCTCAGCGCCATGTATCTCCAAAACCATCAACTTCCCTCCCTAGACAAAGGACAAGTAAGGGGAGGTCTGCATAGCCAAAACCCTTGCATGTTGGCCCCCCCGCACCGTCCTACACGAGCACGGCCAACATGACCTTCGGGAAACTGACGGGGGTAACCTGACAAAAATCGCCCCTTAGTTGAAACAGTGACAGGAAGGAAGACGTCACTGAATTTAAGGCCTTGAGTACGACACATCCTCCCTGTATCGAGTATAATCGTCGGGTGGTGGAAAGAATATTATATAAAAAATGTAAATAAACTGGAAGAGATAGTTGAGCTTGTTTCTAGCCCTTTAAGTATCCCAGGTCTTTCTTAGAGCTAAAAAATAACAATCTATCGGTAGCAACGATGACACGAAGAAAAACACCATCGATGTAAACGGGACTAACCAATTGACCAATCTATCTAAACGAACTCTGACCTGAACGAACCTCTAACCAACCTCGTCTGTCTCAACATAATCCAGTCAAACCTACAAGAACCTGATTCAACCTAGCCCAACACATCCAATCCTATCTGGACTATACTTAACCTAGCATAACCCAGCCACCCCAACCTAGACCACACCTAACTTAGCCCGGCCGAGGCTACACTATCAAATTTAAACTTAATCTAGCTTAACCTGATCACAGTTCCCCAACCAACCTCGTCTCATTCAATCTAACCACCCACCTATCTGAACCTCTCCTAACCTAACCAGACACAGCCATGACATCTGAACCCAACCCAACCCAACCTAATATTCAGTCAACCTCACCTATACAACCAGCACTATACCCAGTCAATCAACCTATCAGAGCCCAACCTAGTGTATCTCAGTTTAAGGAATCATTCAACCTATCTTATCAGATCTAACCTAAATTAACCCCAATCACCTTCCACCTACCCTACAAACGTCACTCTCTAAAGCACTCCGATTCCTCCACCGTCACACACACTCCAACCCCCTGCCACAATTTTAAGTTTAAGAAATCAACTAACCTGTCTAATCGAAACTACATCAATTCCAACAAATCTCGTCTGAACCCAACACCGATCAACTCCTGGTCAAGCCTCAACTATCCCCACCATCGTCACACTCTCCAGAACCTTGCAGTGCCTCCAACGTCACACACACACTCCAACACACTTCTTCCCCTCCCCTATCCCAGCAGAAGAACGTGCATAGCCAAAAACTCGGTCATGTAGGTCCCCCTCTGCGCCTCCTACACGGGCGGTCAAACACGATCCACCAACTAGACGGCGCGTGACCTTTGGAGGGGTCCGCTTTATGCCAGGTGACCCAGCATGACCTATAACCCTTGGCAACGTGTCTCCCTTTTTTCTCATTACATGTGGGGAGAGAGAGAGAGAGAGAGAGAGAGAGAGAGAGAGAGAGTATGCAGACATGTACAAAACTGCTGCGCTTCCGAGATGCGAAGGAACTGAAAGAATGTGTGTGTGTGTGTGTGTGTGTGTGTGTGTGTGTGTGTGTGTGTGTGTGTGTGTGTGTGTGTGTGTGTGTGTGTGTGTGTGCACGCACGTGCGTGTATGTTAATTATTGTCCTTTGTTTTCTTCCATTGTTTTTCATTTCATTCCGTTTCTTTTTTTTTCTTTTCCTTTTTCCTTTTCTGTCGCACCCACAGGGGCAACCAAATCTAATATGTATCCTTATGTCCTTAAGTGTGCCCCTCACTCACTCAGTGAGTCACTGTACCTTTGTAATGGATGGTATCTGGAATATTGCAGTCACAGAGTTTTATGGGCGTCACACTTTCACTTTCATCGTTTTTCTGACCCAGTCCCAGGCATTCAGGTATTATGGGGGTGTTAAGTGGGGGTATTGTGATGCGTCTGGTGTGTATATGGGGTGTGTCTGGCCTGTGTCTTTGGTGCGTCTGGTGTGTGTATGGGGTTTGTCTGGGGTGTTTCTGAGGTGCATGTGGTGCGCATCTAGGGTGTGTCTGAGAGGTGTCTTCAAAGTCAAAAAACACCTTTTGGGATGTGTTGGGATGGTGAATACGATTAGGGTCGGTGCAGCTATCAAAGGTGACCCCCCCCCTCTCTCTCTCTCTCTCTCTCTCTCTCTCTCTCTCTCGTAACTTTACCATTCAGTACAAGGCATACCACTCCGCAGAGCCATGTCGCTGAGGGCCATACAGATTCAGGTGTACAACAGGTAAATAAAAAAAATCACCTGGGAATACGTAGGGCCTGATACTACACGAAAATACCTGCAATTGAATAAAGGTAAAACTAACAAGGAAACGAAATAATATAGAGGGAGGATATATTACTGAACTCTTAAAAATGATATTGATGCGAGGACTATTAAATCATGGAGAGAAAAATCCGTAGAGTTCAGTGAAACGGATGATGCTTTAAATACTACGGCACTTAAAACTGTGGAGAAAAGATAAGGAAGTTGAGGACACACACTGGATTTTTCCCCACCCACCACCGTATGGCAAAAATAAACAGTCCTAGGATGTATTCGGAATGGTAGGTGAATATCACAGCCCACGTAGTGACATGTAAAGGTCTGCAGTGGCACCTATTGCGTGTAGGCGAAGAGATGAAGAGATGGTGGCAAAATGGTTGAATGAATGAGAGGCTGATCTCAAGAATGCGGGTTTAATCCCATATGTGGCGGGATATATTTTGAGGATATGAATTCTGATAGGTTTTCGCCGTTGCTTCCTTTCTATACGAACCACCCACGACAGGTCATACAAACACCCCCGTTAACACCACTACACCAGCCATGAATGGGGTGTGCATCAATACCAAACAGCCTGGTATTAGTAAGCGGTGACGCGCGTGTGTGTGTGTGTGTGTGTGTGTGTGTGTGTGTGTGTGTGTGTGTGTGTGTGTGTGTGTGTGTGTGTGTGTGTGTGTGTGTGTGTGTGTGTGTGTGTGTGTGTGTGTGTGTGTGTGTGTGTGTGTGTGTGTGTGTGTGTGTGTGTGTGTGTGTGTGTGTGTGTGTGTGTGTGTGTGTGTGTGTGTGTGACGCCATCTGTGCTGCGTAGGAGAAATACACGGCCACACAAAGCGAATATCACAGCCTAAGTTTAGAGTTGGATATGTTAAGCCCAAATCGATGATGGTTTTCCAGTTCATTCTTGCTATCTCCAGACGATTATATTTAGCTTAGAAAGGAACCCTGAAGGACCTCTGTTAGTGTAGGGGTTAATGAAGGCAATATCTAAGCTCTCCAGTACGAAAACTCTCTCCCAAGCTAATCTAAATATATGAGGGTGGCAAAATATTAAAAATCGTCTGTTTCATTTTATTCTTGTTACCTCCAGACGATTTTATTCATCTGAGGGGAGAAAGGTAATAGGCAGTCCTTGGCCCGTATTCTCGTAGCTTATGGAGGCTCCCTATCACCTCTTCCTTAGCGATTTAGTTTTGAATATGGTTGATCATTCCTTTTGCACTCTCCTTATTCAGAGTATGGCGATATTAGAATGATTTATATAACACAAAAGAGGGCAGTAAGGTGTAACAAGCAAAATAAATCGCTCAGGAAAAGATATTAGGGAGCTTTCTTAACCTTCGAGAATTCGCGCCTTTCCTGAGCTGAATAAGGTTGTAATGAGACAGCAAAAACTAAGTGAAAGAATCCGTCGCTGAATTAAAACAGGTAAAGCTTAGATGCTGAGAGGGTATTTCTAAGCCGGATTGACGAGAAAGAAAAATAAAGCTGTTCGGTGAAAGGATGGATAGAGTAGTTAAGATTTCTGTTGTCGTCTGAGTATTATGAGGATGGTCATCATTATTATCATCATCATCATCATCATCAACAACAAGATGAACACGACCACCATCACCACTACCACCACCTCCGCCACCACTTCTCATCACATCATCATCACCAAAATCTCCACCATTATCATTACCGTAAAACATCATTATATATACACCATTACGATAATCACCATCATCATCATCTGTTTCTTCGTCATCATCAGTACCGGTTCCCCCCTAATCATCACAGTCATCGATACTACCATCATCATCATTCTCATCATCATCATCATCCTTCCTTTATTTCTCCAGTCATAAACAAGTAAAGACCCTCTGCCGCACAATGCATATACCATCGCATATTCTGTAACCTTTAATTCGTTTTTACATATTTCACAAGATCAATATTGCTTTACTCTATTCTTCACTTGCTCTTTCTCGATAACATTTCATTTTTCATACTTTTGGTCTGATCTGTTTTACCTGAATACTTCTTTTTCTTCAGTACTATCTATTTTTGTTGTACCTCTAATTTATTGAAGTGAGTATAATTGACTTTGCATTAATGTTTACAATCTAATCACGTATACATAAGACACACGTATATACCGTAAAAATTAAAGTACATACATATACGCATACACATAAACATACACATACATATCATGCGCATAAACACGAGACAAAACCAATAAATTTCTCTGTCTGTCTGTATGTCTGTCTGTCTGTCTGTCTGTCTGTCTCTCTCTCTCTCTCTCTCTCTCTCTCTCTCCTATAGATTTCAAACCTTTGTCCATAAAGAACCAGACATCCTAATCTGTCAGAGGGTGTTGGTCTGTGGGCGAGAGGGGGGAGGGGAGAAGGGTGAGGGGAATGAGGAGGGAGAGAGATGAGGGGGTAAGTAAGAAAGGTGAGGGGTGAGAGGGGAATGGAAAATGAGGGGAAAGAGGAATGAATAGGGACATGAGCAAAGAGGGATGAAAAGGAAAAGGAATAATGATGAGAGGGAAAGGAAAGATAGGTGAGGAAGTGAGGGAATGGGCAAGGAATTGGAAATGAGGGAAGGGAGACTGGGAGAGATGAGGGATGAGGGAAGAGAGGAAAATGGGCAATGAGGGGAGGGGGGAGAAGGAGTGGGAAGTTTGAGGTATGAGATGAAAGAGGAAATGAACACTGAGAGAAGGGGGTTGGGGGGGAGTTGTGAAGGAATGAGGGATGAGTGAAGAGGGGTGGGGGGTGCGAGAGGCTTGGGTGGGTGAGGGGAGAGGGGTAAGGGGAGGAGATATAAAGTTATGCAGAGGAGTAATGGGGAGGATGGAATATCAGAAAGGAGATGGGGGGAGAAGAGGAAAGAGGAGGGAGTGGTAAGGGGGTGGGAAAGGTAAGGAAGGGTGAGAAATAAACTGGGATGAGGGGTGAGGGAGGGGTAAGGGGAGGGGGAGATGAGGTGTAAGGGAGAGAAGGGTAAGAGAGAGGGGCAAGAAGGGAATGAGGAAGGGGAGGAGAGGTGAGGGTAAAGAGAAAGAAGCCCAAGGAGAGAAGAGAGGGCGGGTAGAAAGAGAAGCAAAGGGGTAAAGAAGGGTTAAAGGTAAGGAGAGGGAGGAATAAGAGGGATGAGGGATAAGAGAAGGAACCGTGAGGGATAAGGACAGTGTAAGGGGGGGGGATGGATAAAAAGAAGAAGGCGAGGGATAGGGAGTAAGGGGGACGAAGGATAAGAAGAGGAAGGGTGTGGGGTAAAGAGGTATGGGGTAGGAGGGAAGAAAGGTGGGTTAGTATGACATTTAGCGAACAAAGACGATCCATTCTTAGCGATGCCATTCAGTCCCAAAATAAAATATCAATGCACACACCAAGATCCGGCCATCCTTCCCACATCTCGAGCTTCACCACCAGTACCGACCAAATCCTGATACAACCTGGCGACTTGAGTCTCATTAGGGGGCATTTTTCGTCGTGAAGTCATAAGAAATAAATCTCCACTGGCCGCGTATTTTTTATTTTTGTATGTGTTTTTTCTCTTGAAGCCACAAATCGATTATATTCAGTTTCCGGGAGACTCTAGTAAGGAAGGAGTTGCAAACAATCTTCAGTGACCATTCCACTTAAGATTTTTCTGGTATTTAATTCTTGCTGACACCTCAGAAATAAAATTTAGTAGCGCAGATATTCACAAAATTTCTTCTCCAGGCCGTAAATAATGAAACGCACAGAGCATAAACATACACACGCAAATTACAAACCACACACACACACACACACACACACACACGCTTCACCACGTCATCGATCGCCACAGTCGCATTACCCAGCTGTTATGAAAGATCAGATGGCGATTCATTAGCCACTACGATGACACATTCTTCATTTTGGCCTTACTTCTTAATCCTGATCTTATTAAATTTAGAAGATTTTATTGTGAGAGATGGTTAGTTTCAGGGTTAGTTAGGACATTCATTAACCTCTTCAGTACGAGGCATATCCTGAAACTGAATGAAATCGTTTGGAATTAACATGAATAAACCAAAAAATTGCGTCACAGGATATAAAGGGATAATTCTGAGAAACAGTGAGGGAAAACTGTTCTCGTAATAATCCACTACCAGTCGCATTCCACCCTGACGCATCATAGCAAAGAGAATCAACTAAGGGCAGAGAGACACACCAAGCCTCTTTCAGCTTAGGAATATTAACCAGCAGGGGAGAGTGAGAAGTAAGGAAGGTGTACTATTGGGGCAGCTGTTGTTCCAGACGTATACCCTCTCGAAGGAATTTTAGTAACAGGTATGGAAAAAAAAAAAGTCAGAGAGGAAAGGAGACGAGGGAACAGCACTATAATCTTTCAGAGTGGAATTAGAGTCAAAAGTTTGAGCAAAGAGATATAACGATCATCCTCCCCCTTCTTCTCTCTCTCTCTCTCTGACACACACACACAATTATATATAGATAGATAGGTAGATAGATAGACAGATAGATAGATAGAGATATACAGATAGATAGATAGACAGATACACAGACTGACAGACAGCACACATTATATAGCTAGATGGATAGAGACAGACTGATAGATAAATAGATAGACAGATAGACAGATAACACACACATTATATAGATAGACAGATAGATAGGTAACACACTATATAGATGGATGGACAGACAGATGGATAGATAGACAGATAGATAACACACACAACGGAGAGAGAGAGAGAGAGAGAGAGAGAGAGAGAAACATTGAACCCACACACCCACAACAACGAACTTTGTAATGAGATATACTCCATTACACTAATGTCCACGAACTTTAAAAAAAAAATCCACAACTCCCTCCATCTGAAAAAAGGATATACGGAAAGACGACCTGGTAAAAATATAAACGGATATTCTCGGTTTCGTAATAAAAGTTCTATCACATAAATTTCCCAGATATTTTTTTTTTTCAGCGTATCTCCATAGACACCGTTCTCGACTTCCTGCCACCACCACCACCGTTACCACACAGCTGCACATTACAATTTCTCTGGGCGGGTCGTTTTTAGTACAATAAAACACATTACTCTCGATTTCGTAATTTAAAAAAGTATTCCACAGTTCTTCTAGTTATACAAGGTGGTCCAAATATAACGCTTCTCTTTCACTCCGCAGGGCAATTCGACCTGTGTTGCGGGGTAGCCTCAATCAGCGTTATGTGTGTCTATCCCGCATCATTTATTTCCGTCCCCACTGCCACACCCGCAACACACCAACACAATGACCCGTTCCCGCAACACACAAGATACTGCCAGGTGAGTCTGAGGCGCTATTTACGGATCACCCAATGTTTCTTTTACGCCGGGCTGTTTTTGGCACATCAAGATCAAGTACCACCACATACGGTTCCTTTCCCAGCTACGCTCTCTCCCTCCCTCTCTCTCTCCCTCTCTCTCTCTCTCTCTCTCTCTCTCTCGTTACAACAGGCCCGGCATCCCCACCTTTTAGCGGCCAGGCTGGGGTATTACACAGCACTCAGGGAAAGGACTGGTAGCCAAGCCGTATTCTTAGAAGGCTTAGGAGGCCCCGCAACACCTCTCTCCTTTCCGGTTTATGTATCCACTTATTTATTGACGTGTTCACCTTACACTATCCTTTACTCTACAAGGTTCAGTTCTGAGTTCTGAAGGTAGAAAATTAAAATAGAGAAGTTAGTGTAATGAAGAGGTTAAGGGAAAGAGCTGTCTATCCCTTCTCTACGAGGGGTTCCATTTAGTTGGTAAAAATCGTCTGGAAGAAGAAAAAATAAAATAAAACCATCACATAGTGGCAGAGATTATGTTCCCGTGCATTTTACATCTACATTATTTTTTATTACTGACAACCTGAATGAATAACAAACAAGAGAATATTTTATTACCGCACCATGTGGAGGAAAGTAGTAAACTGCTAAGGAAAAGAAACTAGGGAACAAACTCAGCCCGCGAACATATGGCCCACAAGATACTCTAGTTCCTTCATCTTAATTTGGTCCAGGCTTTCGTCCATTTACAGCTCATTCCAAGTAGGTTAATGGCAGAGAGAAAGAATACTTCAGCCCATATCCCTTCCATAGCACTTCAGGACTAGCATCATATAATAGTGCTAATCTATTCGTACAACTCAGCAGTTAAAATGGAGTGATGACAGTTTTAGGCCAAGTTAGAGTACAAGAAGTATACCAACGTCTCATGTGCAGATATAAACTGGCTGGGGAAAGATGCCAAGGGAGCAAAGGGGACCAACCTAATTAGTCTACAAAAATAAGACTCATTAACTACACTTTTATTCTAACCTGTCATTTCTCCATACTGAATGCTAAGTTGTAACAGTAGATTAACACTAGAATGTGGTGCTAGTCACGAAGCAGTGCTATGGAATGGATGTAGAGCCGTAGTATTGTTCTGCCACGGAGCTACAGGACACGAGCTGATAAAATACGAAAATCTGGGCCAAGTTAAGGTGAAAGAACTATACAGTAATCAGAAGCATCCCTCCTTCCTTCCCCAGTCCTCTCTCCCTCTCCCTCTCGCTCTCTCCCTCATTGCCTTCTGCTAATGGAAACGATGGCCTAAGCAATCATCATCTGCGACTGAGTGATAAATAAGTCTTACATATATTTCAAACGTAATATAGTTACGACCTCGCTGTAACTAATTCAGGAACAGTATTGGGAGGTCTACCTTATGCTTCAGGATTTTACATAAATTTCAGGAGCACTAGAAGGAGGTGTTTGTTATTATCCATGGTCTCTGTTACATTTCGAAAAAACTATAGGGTGGTCTAAGCATATTTCAGAAGTACTATCTAGGTAATATTTTAGTATTTTGTATATACTTAAAAAACATAGTATGCATATATTTACTTCATTTCAAGAGCATTATAATAAAATCAGAACTACTATAGGGAGGTCTTCGTTATATTTCAGATTCACTATGGAGACTCTTTGGTTACACTTAAAAGACAATACAGCAGTCTCAAGGGCAATATGTAATCACATCATTTACACCTTAACTAAAGCAATATCCGCAGATGTTTCCCAGAGCACCCTGCCGCATCCACCCACTGTGTGTTTTCCCCCTTCACTGACTTACATAAACTCTCTCACGCCTAAACACAGCCAATCCAACGACACAAATTTCCATATTCAATTCTCACCCCACACTCCAAAGGTCTTGCACACCTATATCCGGGAGTGCACCACACGCCTTAGTGGTGCGGTATATAAAGAACTCGACTCCCAGTCCATGTGACCCTGGTTCGAGCCCAGCCCTGACCGTGCTGCTGGGTGGGGGAGGTGAGTTCTCCCCAGTCAAGTGTAGCTCAAGGCGCGCTGCGGTGGAAGTCCCGCAAGGCTTCCAAACTCGGCGGGGTAAAGATTAGGGGTACTATCTCCATGTGCCTACGCCTCATTCCAGCCAGTGGCTATAATGAATAATTTAACAGAAAATTATTATTATCACCTTTTATTCTCATGATTATTATTATTACGCACAAATGCGTTTCTCTCTCTCTCTCTCTCTCTCTCTCTCTCTCTCTCTCTCTCTCTCTCCTGTCCTTTTCTGAAACTTCTGTAATTAGGTAAGTCTCCCTTTCAATATCAAGGCCAGACTACCTAGTAATTCTCGGAAGGTCTGTGTATCGGTCTCGGTCTCTCTCTCTCTCTCTCTCTCTCTCTCTCTCTCTCTCTCTCAGGACGAGGCAACTGTGAGTGAGAAAGTGAAAATGAAAATGAGTCCCACAGCCTTAAAGAGTGAAGGTCAGAGAGAGAGAGAGAGAGAGAGAGAAAGAGAGAGAGAGAGAATTACGTGAGTGGGCGTGTTTTCGTGTGTGTAAAGTATGTGTGCGCACGTGTGTGTGAATCTGCGCTTGTGTGAATGCGTGTGTATGTGTATATGCATGTGAGTACGAGAACTGTGCATGGAAATCTGTGTGTGCGCGTATGTAGGTGTACTAGTGTGGATGTGCGTATGCGGGTGTATCATTTGTGTGGAGCGTATGTGCGTGTGTGCGTAAATGTGCGTGTGTGTGTACCTGTGCGTGTGTGTGCGTGTCTGAGTGTGTGAAAACCTTGAGGGCAGAGAGTGAGAAGGTCAGGGAGAGGAAGACCGGGAGTGAAAAAGAAAGAAGATGTGAGAAAATGAGAGAGAAACTTGAGGCGGGGGTTCAGGTAGAGATAGACAGATAGAGAAATAGACGATAGAGAGACAAACAGACAGACAGAGACACAGATATGCAAATGTATAGATGAATTAATATAGACACGCAGACTGAACGAAAGATAAAAAAGAAAGACAGGCAGACAGAGAGGGAGAAAGAGAGAGAATAAGAAAAAGATAGAGAAAAAGAGAGCAAGGGACAATGAGAATAACAAATGAGAGAGAAAGAGAAAGAGAGAGAGAGAGAAAGAGAGAGAGAGTCGGCGCTGACAGAAGGTAATCGATAACAAGAGATACCAGTCCCTCCTCCTCCTCCTCCTCTTCGTCTTCTTCTTCCTCCCTTTCTTCTTCCTCTTCCTCCTCTTTGCTTTCCCCATCTCTTTCAGCTCCTCTCTTTTTTCTCCTCCCCCTCCTCCTCCTTCTGCTCCTTTTTCTTCCCATTCCTCTCGTCATCCCTCGTCCTCGTCCTCGCCCTCCTCCTTCTCTTCTTTCCCTCTCTCCCATCTTCTTTCGCGGCTGCTCTTCATCATCTTCCTTCTCCTCCTCCGTCTCCTGTTCTTCTTTCTTTTCTTTTTTTTTATCCTCCTGATCCTCAATTTCTCCCTCGTCCCCGTCTCTCTCTCTCTCTCTCTCTCTCTCTCTCCCTCTCTCATTACCTCCGCCAACGAAGTTGGAGGGATGTTATGAATTCACCCGGTTTGTTTGTGAACATGATATTTCAAAAAGTTGTTATCGGATTTCAATGAAATGTGGTTGACAGGTGGGCAGTGGGTCAAGGAAGAGTTTATTAAATTTTGAACTGGATCTGGTTCGGGATGCTGGACTACGTAATCTGTTTTGCTGACGCTGGCGGACGTATGTGCTCTCTGACTCTGCTTAACAGACCATGGAGTTACCTGAATATATGAGACCGCAAAAGTGTTATGGTATATAGTCTGGGAACAGCAGCAAATCTTAACCTTATTGGCGCTGGCAGAGGTATGAGGTGTCTTAGTGCCTTCTAGTTATTATTATTAATAGTAGTAGTAGAAGCAGTAGTAAATATATTATTATTACTATTATTATTATTATTATTATTATTACTTCTTTAATCCAATTCTCACATTTCCAATCAACTTTGTCCTTACTTACTTCCTACTGATCTAATCACAATAATACGTAGGCTTAAACAAACCTATATACCTAATGACCTCCCGACAAAACATAATTTGTACATAATGACCCAAACGACGCACTTCATCATCATCATCATCATCATCATCATCATACTGACCCATTTTCCCAGCTAAGGATGGGAGTATGGTATTGACAAGAGATGCTACCCCTCTGTAATATTCATTAGTACTTAATATCAACGGACGGAAATGGGTAAATAAATATAACTAATACGAAAAACAAAGCGCAAATAATAAATAACGACCCCCCAAAAAAAGTTCCTCAATGTTTAATATTACCTGGAAGACACAGCAATAGAATAAATTTCCCAAACATACCCACTTATTAGCTGATGACCCCTAATGAGAAACAGCCTAAGGACTAAATTACGCTACAAACAGGAGTCAAGGCTATAATTTCACTCCAAACAAGACGCAATTAGTGATGCCGTGGATAAGGAATGACTTACAGAAATAAATCGCTTTAAGTTTATTGTAAATTTGTGAGAATGGTTAACTTTTTGTCGTCGCTATTAAAAAAATGAAAAAAAATGTAGTTAGTAGAAAGAAACTCTTGTAAAAAAAAAAAATCCATAGTTTTTTATATTAATTTCTTCAAGCCAGCGGCATTTTTTTTTTTCTTGTTATTGCCAGGCGATTTTATGTAATCTACGACAGCCGACTCGTGATGAATGATTTTTCTATGACTGCATCGAAAGTCTGTCGTTAAAAAAATGACAATAAAAACAACACTACTACCATTACTATTATTACTATTACTACCTTACTACTATTACTGTTACTACCACTACTACTACTATTACTACGACGACTACTACTACTACTAATAATAATAATAATAATAATTTGTGGTAGGTGGTGGCGACCATCATCCACTCACTTGATGTAGTGCTGCCTACTTCCTTAGCATTTATCATTCTTTTTCTGTGCCTCCCCTCCTCTCTTCCTATTTCTCCTGTCTTTCCTGTCACTTCTTATTCCTTTTCTTTCCTTTACAGGTGGCTTTACATTGAGTGACAAGCCAAATGGTTTCCTGTAAGCCAAGAAACCACTTACAACGCTGGGTGGTAACCATATGACCAAACCATACGTGCTCCCTACGTGTCAACAAGTGGGTTGGTGGACGGTTGGTGCCCCTCCCTATAAAACAACTAACTCAGTGTCAAATGGCCACCCTTTGCGGGATTAAGGTGTCTGGCAATGAATGGATGGATAAGAATAATAACAGCAGCAGTAGTAGTAGTAGTAGTAGTCGCAGCAGCAGTAGTAGTAGTAATAATAAAAATAATAATAATAATAATAACAACAATAATCATAATAATAATAATAATAATAATAATAATAATAATAATAATAATATAAATCTCTCAAGCTTATCATAAGAGCCTGGAGGTAGAATGAGATAATACATCATCGAACTGAAGGGGTTAAATAGTACAAATCTCCAAGTTAATGAGGTTAGGCGATTCCCACAGATTCCTTAATTACTAGACAATTAACCTTATAAATAAATCCCTAAAAATCTACAACGCCAATTAGTGGAAATGACCTAATAAATGTTAATTACTCTCCAAACAATGCAATCTGAACGCACTAGTCCTGTAAATAAATCCCTCAATCGTTACCCTTAATCAGTGGAAATAGCCTACTTACTACAGTTCTTAAAGTACACCGCAAATAAAGATAATAACCCATATAAATGTATCAGTCACTTAATAAAGCTAATTATACTCCTTTTACTCTAACTTGGCCTAAAACTAACATCGCTGTACCTTGTATGCTCAGTTGTAACAAGAGATAAATACAAGAATATGGTGCTAGTCACGAGGAGGTGCTCTGGAGAAGATGTAGAGCTGTCTTATGGTCGGTTTCTGCCCCTGAGCTACGTGAAATACGCTGAAAAAGGACGAAATTCTGGGCCAAGTCAGCGTGAAAGAACTCTAATGGCCACACCTAACCTAACCCCTTCAATGCGATGACGTTTTTTCTATTTACACTTTTCCTACTACCAGACGATTTGCTTCATCTTAAGGGAGAAGATTTGTGGGGGGAGGGGGTGAATTTATAAATGTTGTAGGGTTGGCCGCACATGAACCTGGGACATCATCAGCGGGTGGGTGTGGGCTGTCATTTGTCACATTTGAAAGCTTCTTCTCATTCACGTGTTTTTCCCTAATCATTCACGTGTTTTTTGCTAGTCATTCCTGTGTTTTTTTCCTGCTCACGCACGTGTTTCTTTCTCCTCATTCACGTGATTTTTCCTACTCATTCACGTGTTTTTTCTGCTCATTCACGTGTTTTTCTCCTACTCATTCGCGTGTTTTTTCCTACTCATTCACGTGTTTTTTCCTACTCATTCAAGCATTTTTCAGTGGCAGTCACATGAATGACCAGGGATGTCGTATACTAAATGAAAAAGCCTAGTTGCTGCAATACGTGAATATCAGATGGTGTAGACTAATCTTCCTTTCACGCTCTTATTGTCCCATGTTCATGATGTAGCCACCTGTACCTCATCCTTCCCACTGGAAAAGTCTCTCCTAAAGTAAATAAAATCGTCTGTAATTCGCAAAAGACGTTGATCATATTAAAGACAATGAAAACACTAAAATGTATGACGTAATTATACTTGTTTTTCTCTAATTTGGTCTAGATTTTCGTCTTTTTACAGCCAATGTTGCATAGCTCAGTGGCAAATGACAATTCAACGGCTCTACTTCTTTTTATAGCACTTCCTCGTGACTAGAGCCATATTCTACATTAAACTACTGATACAGCTCACCTTTCAAGATTGAGGGATGTCAATCTTACGCCAAATTAAAGCGAAAAGCGTATAGTATTAATAACACCTCAAAAAGTTATCCTTCCACCAACAACAAAGTAGTGCAAATGACTAAGCTCTTGCAATTACTTCCCAAACGCAAGGTAATTAGTAGATAATGACCTCTTAACCCTTTCACTGTGTCTGAAGATAGCCAGAACTAAACGCAGACGTCATCACTACCCATACATAAATGACCCCCAAGCAACAAGCTAATTATAAAGCTGACGAAATGACTCACGTCCTGATCTGTATGTGTAACTGAAATCATTTAGTCCGATGATGTATTTCTTAAAGTGAGAACGTGTGTGTGTGTGTGTGTGTGTGTGTGTGTGTGTGTGTGTGTGTGTGTGTGTGTGTGTGTGTGTGTGTGTGTGTGTGTGTGTGTGTGTGTGTGTGTGTGTGTGTGTGTGTGTGTGTGTGGTGTGTGGGTGTGTGTGTGTGTGGGTGTGTGGGTGTGGGTGTGTGTGTGTGTGTGTGGGTGTGTGGGTGTGTGTGGGGGTGTGTGTGTAAACAAAATAAACAGTTTAAAATCCAGGAAAAAAGTAGAAAGATAAAAACGCAGAGAGAAGCTGAGAGAATTCAGTCTACGAGGGTACGATGTAATCTACAGGACAAAGAGGTACTATTACTACTACTACTTTGACTACTACTACTACTATACTACTACTGTACCATGCTAAAGCCAGACGACTCTATTCACCTTAAGGGAAGTGCTATTATGAAGTTAAAACAGTCTCTTACTATCGTCAAGGTGGCAAGGTAATTTATAAACGTGACCCAATTACTGAGCTGCTGACCTATATATGTAATTTAATGCATATTGCTGCAAAATCGGCCGACCCGTTTCGGTAATTGGGTTTTGGAAATTTACTGATGAAAGAAAATTGCGCGTCCAGTGTTGAGAAGCGGCTGGAAAAAAATCGTACGAGAGATAAACAGATGGAGGGATGGAAAGATAAGTGGACGAAGAAACGGACGGAAATCAGACGAAAGGCGGCGGAATACAGACGGATGGACGGAAAGATAAGTGGAGATAGACGAACTGACGGACGAAGAAACGGACGGAAATCAGACGAAAGGCGGCGGAATACAGACGGATGGACGGACAGAATGCAGATGGGTGGACATAATAATGACAGACTCCGACGGGCGGACGGAAAGACTGACGGAACACACGACGGAGGAGCGGACGAAATACGGACAGACGGAAGGAAGGGGTAATAAACGAAAAACAAGGCGGACGGACGGAGAAAAGGACTGAAAACGTAAAGACAGACAGGCGAACAGACGGGTTAATGAACGAAGACACTAAAGGACAAATGGAAAGAGTGGCTGATGGATGAAGAAACGAACAGACATATGGACAGAAGGAATGATGGGCTGATGAACGAAGAAACGGACATAAATGGTAAAGAAAGAACAAACCAATGACGGAACGGACAGATAAACGGAGAGATGCACTGATGAAGAGAGAAACGGACATAGATCGTAATGAGAAATGGAACAGAGAACAGATTGGCCGGCGAAAAGGCGACGTGATGAATGGAGACGCGGATGGACGGGTGGATGAGCGGACAGATAAAGAGAAAGACGGGGCGATGAACGGACAAACGGATGAGCGGATGGACAAGTAGACAGAGGTGATAAACAGAAAAACCGACTAACAGATAGACAGACAGACGGTGGGTGCTAGCGCCGAAGGATAGAACAAAAGACAGAAAGACAAACTAACAGAACCCAGAGACAAATAGACGAAAAGACAGGCAAGCAGAAAGATGGATGCACAGACAGACAGCCCGACAGACGCCAAGGAAGGAACGATTTCAATACCATGGTTGCAAAAGAGGGATGAAGCGAGGGACAAGAATTATTAAAGAGAAAAAATAAATGACTTGGAATTAAAATGTATCAATCAAGCCTTTTTTTTTTTTTTAATCTGCTACGTGATGGCTGCCGAGAGAGTGTGTGTGTGTGTGTGTGTGTGTGTGTGTGTGTGTGTGTGTGTGTGTGTGTGTGTGTGTGTGTGTGTGCTACAAACACACACAGACCCCACAGACATTACAAGTGGTCCAGCGTTAATATTAAGAGAAACTTATTCTCTAATTACAGAAGTTTCAGAAATGGTTAGCAGGCAGACGAGAGAGAGAGAGAGAGAGAGAGAGAGAGAGAGAGACAGACAGACAGACAGAGAGAGAGAATCGTACTTCTAATAAAGCGGATATAACTGACACCAGCTCAAAACGACTGATATAACACTGAATAACCTTCTAACTGCTCTTCTCATCTATTTATTTTTAGCATCTCAAATTCATTATTCATTTCGCTGTCAGTTATTGAACAACATGAAAGTGTCGTTAATTTTATGTGTCTCTGTCAGGATAATAATGTTTGTTTTTTTTACCAGTGTGTCTGTTTATTTCGTGTGTTTCTTTGTCTGTCTGTCTGCTGTTTGTCTGTCTGTCTGTTATTATTATCGATTATTCTGTCTGCACGTTTGTCTGTCTGTCTGCCTATTTCTCCGTTTGTCCGTCTGTCTGTCTTTTCACCACTGATTATCTTATTTGTTCCTCTGTAAATGTCTGTCTCTCTTAACACTAATCAATATTCCATCTGTCTGTCTCTTTATCATTTCGTCTGTCTGTCTTACAGCTATCAATTTTCCTATATGCCTGTATGTCTTTCTGTCCCTCTGTCTCTATATCGGGCTGTCGGTCTGTCTTATTCTGTCTGTCTTCCTATGTCTGTCTGTCTGTCTGTCTGTCTTATTACCACATATTTTCCTTTCTGCTTGTCTGTCTTTCTATCCCCTCTGTCTTTTCATTACCAGATCTCTCTCTCTCTCTCTCTCTCTCTCTCTCTCTCTCTCTCTCTCTCACCAAATATTATCCCCAAGCAATCTACCAACATCATCTAACCTTTGAACACTGAACACGTCCAGGATGTCGACATTTTGAACATTTTTAACTATTCTGAACCATTTTCTCCCACGCGGCGGTTTTGACATTAAGATTTTTTTGTTCTGAAAACGATATTTTTTTTTTCTATTAATCGTTTGACAGTAGTGAGAATTAAAACAAAGGTCGTCGTACTGAAGTGGTTATGGAAACTTTCGAACCCTAGGATTGCGAGTTTTATTTTTTGGGGGGTTCCTCTCTCTCTCTCTCTCTCTCTCTCTCTCTCTCTCTCTTTCAAAAAAAATCGCCAAACTACTCTATTTCACATCCAAATTCAGTTACAATTAGGCTACATCACACGGACTTAATCATTTGTTCAATTTTTCTATAAACATATTTATTTCTGAGTTCTAATGACATTCAGGCAAATTAAACACACACACACACACACACACACACACACACACACACACACACACACACACACACACACTGAATCCGACTAAAACGTATCAATAAATGAATAAAATACACTGATATCTAAATGAGATCTGACATTTCTCTCTCTCTCTCTCTCTCTCTCTCTCTCTCAGGGTCAAGAAACTCGCCTCAAAAATCGAACGCAACTCACATCTCAATTCAGTTTCCAAAAATCATATATACAAGACGAGATAAGTTTTTCCCTTTATATAAGTCACAGATAAAAGAAATGAAGACCATAGATAAAGGCCACAGATAAAGAAATTCTGGAACATTGTTTATTTTATTAATTTGTTTATTTATAGCATTGGAGATAAATATGACGATAAATACGCTGATTAGACATTACTGTGAGGAGCTGTATACAGTAGAAGAAGAAGAAATGGAAGAAAAAAAAATGAGAGAGAAGAAGAAGAAGACTTGGATTCGTGCCTACTGAGTGTGAGAAGATAATTAAGACAAAGAAATCAATATCTGTTAAGTTTTAATCTTCTTCAAGAACACGATCCGCAATGGAAGGGGTTAGACTTCATTACAGAGAGAGAGAGAGAGAGAGAGAGAGAGAGAGAGAGAGAGAGAGAAACTCGTCTGGTGACAGAGTGAAGACAAAAAAAAGAATCCCTAATCACAGTGAAGGAGTAAAGCTTGAATAAATCGTCTGAAGGTAACTAGAATTTAATAAACAGGAGGTCATTGTCCTTAGGGGATTAACTGTGTTGTTCACAGGGTTGTTTGTGGTGCAGGTGTGGTGATAAAGATAAATCCATTAATAAACAGTAACCTTTCAATGACCTTTTAGCTGACAGTGGTTGAGTAACATGTCGGTGTTACTGCTGATACTAATGAAGATAATGATATGGATAAGAACACAAACAGAGATGAAGACGGACAGGCAGAGACAGAGATAAATATATAGACAGACAGGCAGACAGGGGAGAAAGAGACAGACAGATACACACAGCGATAAAAATGAAACAGATTATAATGGTGGTGGTGGTGGTGACGATGCTGCCGATACTATTATGATGATGATGATGATGATGATGACGGACAGCATACCGTAAAAAATACATGACGCCTACGGGGATGGTGAAAGTGGAAAATGAGTGAGGAAACAGATAAGTGGAAAATAGGTAGAGTTATTGGGGTGCCCCTCTACGGTACACCATACTTTATTTTACTCTTGCTAACGCCACGAGAGTTTGTCCAGCCGAAGGGAGACTCGTAGTGATGTGGTTTGAAACTTCGGAGCCTCGCAATGAAGCAATCTGAAACTTTTTGAATTAATATTTACAATACAATGACTTTTTTTTCGTTCTTCGTACAATTGCGGTCAGAAATAGTGCTCCTTTTTTTTTTTTTTTTTAATCGAACACTTATGGAAGCCTTACATAATATTCAGAAAAATGTGTTGTACTCCAAAGATCGCAGTACTGTATTTCGACAGTTTTTGTTCGCTGCCTCGTTATTTATCGCAATGTATCAGTATTTTCATTCGCAATTGTACCTCTAACTCTGTCTGTATAAGACCACTACTAGTAAAGCGATCAGAGGCATCTTTATTTGGGGTGACGTTAATAATCTGAAATCAGTAAGGACGCCATGGTTTATTAATATGACCTACTCCCACAGTGTTTTATTTTGCTTAGGGAACACCTCTCGTAGTAGCAGCTCTGTTGAATTCCTGGACTCGTATTCTCGTTGAGAAAGCTCCCTGACAAATTTTCCTAATCGATTTATTTTAGCACACCTTACGGTCCTCTTCTGCGCTATTTGAATCCTTCTAACAACGCCATACTCTTCATTACTAACTTACAAAAGGATATTAACCAGCCATATCCAAAAATAAACCGCTAAGGAAGAGGTGTTTGGGAGAAAAGAGCCCAATTAATACGACGATGCACTGGGTTACCTTATTCTTGATACAGCAAGAATACTTCACTTGGCTTAGAGATAATTATATAGTAAAGGAGCTAGAAGCGAACCCCATTATTTTACCGAATTAAAATGACTCACTGATTTATTATTTTCGTCAGTAAGGCGATTACAAGCAATTTCCGCCAGCCCTTTGAACCACGCGATTTTTTTTTTTACCTATAGATAATTTTATTTATAGATGGTCCATTGTGACGCGTGAACGTGTTGGGTGGGAGAGAGAGACAAATTAGAGCTTGAATTCGTTGGGTGAGAGAGAGATTAGAATTTGAATTCGCTGGGTGGGAGGGAGCGACAGATTAGAGCTTGAATTTATTGGGTGAGAGACAATGGTTAGAGCTTCAATTCGTTGGGTGGGAGAAAGAGAGACAGGTAAGAGTTTGAATTCGTTGGGTGGGAGAGAGACACAGGTTAGAGATTTATTTCTTTATTTTCCCTAACGTTTCGGGTTCTGTGTAGCCCGAAACCTTAGAGGAAAAAAATCAAGCTCTAGTCTGTGTCACTCTCTCTCCCACCCAGAAAGAGACACAGGTTAGAGCTTTAGTTCTTTATTTTCTCTGACGTTTCGGGTTCTGTGTAGCCCGAAACGTTAGAGAAAGTCAAGAATTCAAGCTCTAACCTGTCTCTCTCCCCCACGCAAGATTTTACTCATGTTAAGGAAAAGCCTCTCGCATGGAGGAGGTTGAGGGAGGCTATATCCAACTCCCCTTGTTTAAAGTCTCCCTTAAGCTCAAGAAAAGTCTTAAATTTACCATGAGCATAAGGGAAAATACGTCATTGGACTGAAGTGGCCAACTCCATCTGAACCATGACGTCAATAGTTCATTCACGTTAAGCTGGCCCAGATTTTCATCCTTTGGCAGTTTACTTCACGCAGGCTAATGGCAGAATAAGACAATACTAGGGTTCAATATCCTTTTTCATAGCACTTCTTCGTGACGAGCACCATAATACAGTGTTCATCTATTGTTAGAACTCAGCAGTCAAGATGGAGGTATGGCAGTTTTAAGCCAAGTTTACGTGAACATTGTATAGTTCTCATGCTACCACCAAACGATTATACTCAGCTTGGGAACAGACCTCTGGCGCCGAAGAGTTAACACGAACACTGTGTTACTGATCTACACGAACACTGTGTCACTAATCTACACGAACACTGTATCACTAATCTACACGAACACTGTGTTACTGATCTACACGAACACTGTATCACTAATCTACACGAACACTGTGTCACTAATCTACACGAACACTGTATCACTAATCTACACGAACACTGTGTTATCGAGCTACACGAACACTGAACTACATATGTAACCTTTGACTGGCATAAGTACCGGGAAAAGAGCCAGTAGTTAATGATATTGCTGGGCTAATTAAGCGGCCATTATTACGAACCCCGTGTCGTGCCGCGCGGTCCCTTGGTTCCCTCCAATTCGCACCTAATTATACCCACTTTGCGTCATAGCGTTCAGTTTTTTGAACCCCAAACACAGAAAGGCTATTTCTTTTCTTTTCTTTTTTTTTCAATTTTGTCCCCTCTTGCTGTGTTAGATTTCCCTGAGTCAGCATAATTATCTGGACTGGATAAAATGAAGTTTATGGGAGAAGGTGGAGAAGCTGTAAAGAACTTGACTGTTGACAGAAAGGACACGAAACTGACCCCAATTTATATCGCTGTTATTAATTAAAATCCACTTACATAAAACACACACACACACACACACACACACACACACACACACACACACACACACACACACACACACCAAGACGTATATTAGTGCCATCTGCTGCGCCTAAGAGAGCGGTCTGCTTGCTTGTCTAATATACGCCCCAAATCAGACAACATAAACACAATAAACGTTCCACCAATGCAGTGAGAGAGTTATTGAGAGCATTTTATCCTTTATTTTCGTAGTGCCCTTGACTCTAAATAAAATCGCCTGTCATTAGCACGTCACACACTCTTATACAACCGACGTCAACCATCGCAGTAACAGAGACAGAAAGATATCGAAATTTGGGTAAAGAATAGGTAAAAAAAAAATCATAAACCTATTTTCTAGTTCCTCTGTCTCTCTCTCTCTCTCTCTCTCTCTCTCTCTCTCTCTCTCTCTCTCAGGTATTTTTTCTGTCCTATGTGTCTCGTCTTCCTTTCTGACCTTTCGCTTCTCCTTTTTGTGGCATGTTCATTCTCTCTCTCTCCCTCCCTCCCCTCCCCCTCTCTCTCTGTATATATATCTATATCTATCTGTTTATTTATCTATCCGTCTATCATTCTATCTGTCTGTCTATCTATCTATTTATAGACAGACAGATAGATAGATAGACAGATGAAACCTTTCTCATACTAATTCACATATAGTACACCAGTTCTTACACAGCTTACTATTTTACCTTACCCCCTTCCTCTCTATCTCACACAGTTTCTCTCTCCCTCTCTCTAATTCCCATTTTCTCCCTTTCTCACCCCCTTCTCTCTCTCTCTTAACTCACATTCTCCCTACGGCATTTAACCCTAACTCTCCCAGCACCTCACACCCACTGGCTTACGTCAAGGGAGGGGAACACACTGACGGATCCAGAAGAGCGTGGGTTCGATCCCCGTGTCGGTCACCAAAATACGTTCTCCTTGGGGACCTGCAACATTACGGACAGCCTCGGGGGGGAGGGGGGGTTCGACAGGGGTTGGGGACAGATCCTTTGGGGTTCGAGAGGGGGGGCTAGGGGGGTGGGGGGGCTAGGGTGGGGTGGGGGGGCTAGGGGGGGTGGGGGGGCCTATTTTGAAGTGGTGGTCAAATTGGGATATGTGGCCTCAGTCAGCTCTTTGTGCTCTCTCTCTCTCTCTCTCTCTCTCTCTCTCTCTCTCTCTCTCTCTGCGTCGGTCAGTTACCCATTCTCTTGTTTGCGTCTTGTATTCGTGTCACTCTCCATTTTGCGTCATTTTTTCCTCTTTTGGTATTCCTTCCCGTGTTCTTCAGCTTCGCACTTTATTCTTTTCCTTTTTTTCTTTTTTTTTTTTTAGGAGTGGTTCATTCCGCTTATTCCTGCCACTCACTTGTTGTAGTGCTGCCTACTTCTTCCTTCACCTTTATCATTCTTTTTCTATGTCTGCCCTCCTTTTCTTCATGTTCTCCCATCCTGCCTGTCACTTTATTATTGTTCTTTCCCCTTTAGGTGACCCTACACTAAGTGAGAAGCCCAATGGTTTCCTGTAACCCAAGAAATATTTTATAACGCTGGGTGGTAACCATCTAACCAAATACAGGGGTGGTGTGGAGCGTACTATGGTGCCTATCTTAACTGGACGAAGAGACGCAAATCCGGCGTCCATCCGGGAACTAAATCTCCCACATTCTTCCCTGTGCCTCACTGTGGCGAGGTGCTGTCTCCCGCAAAAGAATATCAGTTCACTGCACGGGACGGCCCTGCAAAGGTGGTTTCTTGCATGTGGCTGATGGGTCTGCTCTGCCAGGCAGACCTGCGTAAATTCAACAACAACAACAACAGTAACCTATAAACGATTTTATTTAGCATAAGAAACCCCCAGAGTGTGAAGGCTGGTGGAGGCTATAATTACCTTAACCCTCCAATCCGAAATCCATCTCCATAGCTGAATAAAATCATCTGAAGATAGCACGTATATAAGAGACGTCACCACACAGAAAAGGATAAAATATTCTCTGACGTTTCTACTTTATCCTAGCTACCTCCAGACTGATTTTGATCCACCGAAGAAAGCCTATCGTAGTGAAGGGGTTAATGAAGGCTATATCCAACCCTTCCAATTCCAAAACCCTCTCCCACGCTTAATGCAATGCCTAAGTATTACAAGAAGAAAAGGGGAGGGGGAATGACGTTACGGTATGGGAGGCGATAATCATGTCTGCGTTCATCTGTGAATGCTGATCTTTACATTATTTTCATCTTTTTCTTTCTGTTTGTTATCTATTATTTATTTTGCTCACGGCCAGACGATTTTATTAAGCTTGGGAGGGGATACGATACATGTCTTCGTAAATTCATTCACCACAATAAAGACTGCTATCTTTGCTACTCTCACATGATTTAATTCAATAAAGGAGAGACCCACCGTAACGAAGGAACTACGACGAGTTCTTTTATACTGTCTTCTTGCTACCGACGGACGATTTTACTCTTCTGGAGAAACCCTTCGAGGCCATGGGGTTAATGGAGATTTTTTCCCTTACTCCCTCACATCGCATAAGCTGTCCAAAGCTCAAGAAAACCGTCTGGAGGTGGGTAGATTACAATCGTCTAGCGATAGTACATATATAATCACCCAGGAATAGCAAGAATAAATCCGTCTGTGTGAAGCTATTATAAAAACCGTCTGATGGTAGGGCAAATACAACGAAATCAAAATTGTTCAGAAAGCACAAAAACACCGCGTCCAAATTTTGACCTTGACCCCTGACCCAACCACTGATCGATTTGTACCACAATAAACAAGAACCGTGCCAAAGCACAGCAAATCCGTCCCTGACAGTCATTTTAGTTCTGACGTATAAACACAACAGGATATCTAGTCACGATGTCACATATCAAATTTGGAGTAAATCGGGTGAAAATTGACGAAGTTATGCCCATTTTAATTTTAGGTCCAACCCACCTGACATTGACCCTCCCCCCACCGCTAATTAGGGAGTTATCCCCCTGATGTAATGAGGCATGTTATAGGATGCAGATTTGAAAGATGCACGTTTAGGTTTTGGTTTCATGTCGATATCACGAATCTGCAAGGAGTTTTAGCTAAATAACGATTTTTTTTTTTTTTTGAGGGGGGGGGCCCTACAGTACAGCCCGGGCCTCGGCCCAATTTCGCCCATAATTTAATCAGATCAGGAGATCAGGTCATAGCCCATCATCCCTGTAATTTTACTCAAAATCGTACCAGTAGTTTTCGCGTAAAGTTGTTAACGGACAGACACACAGACAGACACAGACAAACAGACAAACCGAGTGAAAACAATACCTGTCCCCGGGCCCACCCGGGGTGGGGACGGGTAAAAAATAGATAAATAAATAAATAAATAAATAAATAATGTGCCAAATTTGACTCATTAAGGTCCAGGAATTAATGAGATAACGCCGCGATCTGAAATCTGACCTTGCCCCACTAAACTGACCTTTGACCCACCTGCGCCAATATGGAATCACTTCTTCCCTGACCCACACGCATTATATTGCATGTGCCAATTTTGTGTCTGATCGGTTCAAGCATGAGATATTTCGTTTACATACATACACACATACATACATGAATACATACACACATACATACAAACACACATAAATTCATATTTCATTAACATACGTAGATGCATACATGTAAACATATATATATTTGTACTTTCAAACATACATATATTCAGCCATGCATACATACATTCAAAAATACATGCACGCATACACATATACATACATGCAGTTCATAAATGCAAAGAAACGAACCTGATCACAACAGATGCGTTATTTAGATCCCTAATTACCCGGCAGAGCAAGAAGAAAAACGTTTAGTGGCGAAAAACGACAGGTGTTGCCAAAAATAATTAAAGAGGCAACAGGTACGAATCGGTGTGATGTCAGCAATTTTATCTATCTATCTATCTATCGGTCCATCTACCTACCTACCAATCTATCTATCTATCTATCTATCTGTCCATCTATCTATCTATCTTTGGTGGAAGGGAGAATTTTATCAACAGACGTATGCACTAGTTATTCCTAGACATTTGTTTTCTTGTCTTTCTTCCTTCCCTTCTTGTGGTTTGTGTTTTACGTCATGCTCTCTCTCTCTCTCTCTCTCTCTCTCTCTTCTGCATCCTTCTCTTTAAGCCTCGTTGTTCTTGCTTCATTCTTAAGACTACCTCTCTCTCTCTCTCTCTCTCTCTCTCTCTCTGCTGCATCTTTCTCTTTAAGTCTCGTTCTTCTTGCTTCATTCTTAAGGATACCTGTCTCTCTCTCTCTCTCTCTCTCTCTCTCTCTCTTTTTACCCAAGGCTAAACCAGGATATTGGCCAGCGACGTAGAAGGGTAATCTCAGAAAGCAAGGTTTATTTGCATAGGGGTCGCGAGCCTAAAGTATTTGATGACTAATTCAAAACTGCGCTTCTTTTCACGATAATGGCGCGATTTCAGCTCCTTTTTTGCGTTTTGAGTTTTTTTTATACTTTCATCTAGGTTTTTCTTTGGTTGTATTCGGGGTGTAGCTAATATATCGAGTTGGAAGATCGATGAACAGAACAACACATTATCAGACCTCTCACAGCCAGTTTATTGATACACTTTAGTCACACCACGTACTGCCACACCACACTGCTATATTCCACACTGCAACACTTCACACTGCCACACCGAACACTATCACACCACCCACCGTCACATCTCAAACTGTTATACGACACACTGGCACACTACACACTGCCATATCTCGCACTGGTGCAGCTTATTCTCACATACCACACAATACTGCACCACCTTCTGCCACACCTCACACAACCAACTTCACACTGCCACACCTCTAACCCCTACGCCTCACACTGCCACACCTCTTACCCCTACGCCTCACACT
>NC_137027.1:5132649-5425149 GCF_032717465.1 Coenobita brevimanus | reverse complement strand
CAAACACAAGAGTAAGATTCAAGGACGGCTACGGACACGTGATAATGTCGTGCCCTCGTCGATATAATGAGGTTCGTAGCACTTTCTCCTTAGCGATTCAATTTGCGTATGACATCTACAATAAATATTTTGGTCTCTGTTTCATATATATATCTTTTGGTTTAAGGTGGTTAGACAAACTGAATCGCTCAAGATGAAGTGTTTTGAAATATCCCAAGGCAACAGGAATGTAAAGAGATAGAAATCACACACACACACACACACACACACACAACTAGGCAAGCGCGTGACTGCATCTGTGCGAGGTGTTGCGTTACTGGGAAAAGTATTCAGCCAAGATCTTGCCTAATATTTAAGATAAAAACAAATCTCCTTGGTTGTTAGTGTCTTTACTCCCATTACCTATTTCATATTCTGTTCTTGTTGATAAAGGATAAATTAATTCAAGTTATGGGAGACGCCTTGTGGTGGAGTTAATGAGGGCTGTGTCTAACCCCTCGAGAGAGAGAGAGAGAGAGAGAGAGAGAGAGAGAGATTATATTATCTCCTCTGACCTAAAGAAAACTGTCTCATGTTAGTTGGAAGAAAATATAATACAGTCCTTGGGAGAGCTTTTTTTTTCACACCATTCACTTCGACATTCATCCTGTGTGTGTGTGTGTGTGTGTGTGTGTGTGTGTGTGTGTGTGTGTGTGTGTGTGTGTGTGTGTGTGTGTGTGTGTGTGTGTGTGTGTGTGTGTGTGTGTGTTTGCTAGCAGTATGAATGAATATGAACAGAAAACAAACAATTATATACGCCACTTAAACTCGCATGATAATTATACGCCATCCAAGAACACCAGCCTTGTTGACCTTCAGATAAACTTGAGAATTTGTGGCCAGGCTATGTGTGATCCGAAGCGCTGGCACGATAGTAACAGTAACAATAGTAGTAGTAATAATAACGGCAGTAACAGTAATAATAATACTAATAATAACAGTAATAATAACAGTATAGTAAGAGTAATAATAAGAGTAACCCACGCGTCAAATAACATGTATACTGGGGCGGTGTCACATACTGCAGCACCACATGATTCATTCCCCGCTACGCACTTCACATCTTTATATACAGGATGTGGCACTGCTCTGCGGCCAAAGAATAATTATACTATTTTTCTTATTTGTGAACTGATCTAGGTGAATCTTTGGTACAGTGGTGTACCTGAGGAGGGGGGGCGGGGGGGCTGTTTGAAACTGCCCCTCGGGCCCCCAATTGAGGGTGCCCCCAAAAGCCTTAAAAATTATAAGCTTTTTTTCATTAATAATTAAAAATATATATTCTTATCATCCCAACAATCCCGGCTGGAATATCAGATAAGTTCTGAGAACGAGATATCTGGCAACTTGAATGATAATTGTACACACCTCCCTAATTAAAACACTGTTAATGTAACCCGATCTGCCTATATCTTAAACTCAGTTGTGCATAGAGCTGAATGCTGATTCTTAATCTAGTGGGTCAGCTTTGGGCTTCTTTATCAACTAAGTGGTGGACCATGTTTGTTCGCTGCAAATCTTTTTCATCAAATCTCATTAGATGTTGGAGGGGGGCCCCCGCAAAGAGCCTAGCCCCCCTGACCCCCAGATCTCTAGGTACACCCCTGCTTTGGTAGTCGGCATCAAATGTTCTGTCAACACTCATTTTCTCTCTCTCTCTCTCTCTCTCTCTCTCTCTACGAACTTTGAAAATCAGTGATGTCATCGGTGTCCATTGCTGCGGATTCACCTCACCGATTTCAAAAGTCCATTGAGAAAAAAGCGAGAGAGACAACAGGATTTTTTATGCCGACTGTACATAATGTCTCCGCTTTATCGCAATTTATTCACAGTTCTATACTTGGAAATCGATCTTCTTAAGCGTAAAACAAGCCGGTGTTCCAAACTACAGTCCTTTTACCTTAACCTGGCCTAAATATTCGCCCGTTTGTTGCTTTGTCATTGGTGGAAATAATCAGTACCCCAACTCTACTTCCTTTCCATAGCATTTCCACACGACCAGCGTTATACACCAGGGTTAATTTCTTGTTACAGCTGCGAGAGAGAGAGAGAGAGAGAGAGAGAGAGAGAGAGAGAGAGAGAGAGTCAGTTCGCTCTGCTTTACATTCTGGCTCACAGGATGAGGAATTCTGAAACTGTATTGCACTGGCGTCTTGTATTTTATAGCACCGTGAGTTGGTCCAGCCAGATTGTACCTAGACCAAAAACAAAGACCTTAACTGTAAACTTCACGGTTGTATGTCCTACTTTGAATAACAGTTTGGGTGCTTTCCTTGTCCAGTCATATTGCGACTTGTTCTAATGGAAAAAATATAAACACCCACTGAAATTGTTTTTAAGAGAAGGAAACAGTTTTTGCCCTACCTGGACCCTCTTCAGCAATGACCTTTTCACTGATCCTGTATTATTTTCTGTTCTCACTCAATAAAGATACACACTGTGGCATTAGAACGGACTGTTAGCTACGTACAATCGCTCAGCACACCGAAACATCAAAGGAAACAACGCTCAAGCTCAGTTCCACCGATCTCTGGGATATCATACTACTCATGTTGACTTTTCAAGAACATTCATACGCACATCGACACGACTGACACACATGAGCACAAAGAAAAAAAAATTACACGTATGAAAGGATAATGGGCACGAATACACAAGAAAGAGACGTGAACAATACTGGAATAACGTATACTTACAGGCACTCTCTCCCCCACCGTCTGGAAACCTCTTTCAAACTGGATGGAGCCATGCTAATCTATGAACAATATTGAAATAGCCTGGAAACTCTTTTAACAGCATGGGTTCGGTACCTCAGTAAAGAACTGCAGACCGAGATTTGAGCAGTAATTTTCTCTGCGTTACAGATAAGTCAGAAGTCTGGAAACACTGGGACAAAAACACATTACAAGATATCCTCAATTTGACGCTCATCCCTTTCAGTGTACCCTCGCAGGTGTTTGTCCTAGTCTGTATGGACGCTACCGGCATGCAGGATGAAACCAATGCGCTCTTCTCTTGACTGTGTCATTGTGTGTCACCATAACCTTCAAGCAGACAGACGTATTTTCCTCTGTTTCCAGACGTTTGTCTCACCCTCAACCAGTCCTTTCTTGCCACATCAGAAGTGTAGGACCCCGGGGCTAGGCTACCCACTCCAGACATTTTAGGCGGGGATGACCAGTCCCACTTTGCCCTACGTGCCATTATGTGGGCAGTAAACGTCAATCACCTCACACACACACACACACACACACACACACTGATATATATACAGTATATATATATATATATATATATATATATATATATATATAAAATCGTTTTTACATTTAGATATCTATATATCTATACATATATACGTAAGAGACGCAGATAAATAGGCAGATATACGTAGACAGTTAGACATATATAGATGGATAAATAAATATACAGACAGACAGAGACTATCTATCTATCTATATACCTAGGCTGCTTCCCCCAAGGAAAGGGAGGTAGACAGAGACAGTATAGACAAAAAGATAGACAGAAGAAACAGGTTGATAGATGTATAAATAAACAGATACACAGACAGACATGTAGAGATAAACAGGTCATGATATAAACAGATACAAGTTAAATACTTCTTTCTGTAAGGATGTGATATTAACAGCAAATTAATTTCCCCTTTTCGTCTTGCTTTGAGAACAGCACAATGATAGTAACGACGCATCCATGATTCAGTACCGCACGTAACCATGCGTTCATTCTAGCCAAAAAAAATCCAATTAATTACCTGCGCAACCTTAATATCCCTGCTTTTCACCACATCCATTACTCACTGTACCGTAATTGATACTGTATCCATTAGAGCCAAAAAATTATGCTGGTTATTCGTGCAGCCTCATTAGTATCCTTGCCTTTCACCTCATTAGCTCTAAATAAATCATGTAACAGAGCCACCATGGCCAAGTGGTAGAAGAGTTGTTGATGATGAGTAACCCCGGTGTGTCTGGCCGAGCAGATCCATCAACCTCAAGCAACCAACCACCCCTGCAGGGTAGTCCCATACAATGTACCGACGTTCCCTTGTAACAGATAGTGCCTCGCCATTACGAGGTACGGGGAACTAAGTGAAGGTTTGGAGCCTGAATGGATACCACATTTGCGTCTCTCCACCAAGTTAACAGCGGCACCACAGTAGGCTTCACATCACCCCATATTATTTTGTTATATGGTTACCACCCAGCACTGTAAATGGTTCCTTGGGTTACAGGAAATAATTCGGTTTGTCACTCAGTGTAGAGCCACCTGACGTGGAAACAAGACTAATAAACAGTGAAACGAAGGATGGGAGAAAAAAGAAGAAAGGATGACAGACACAAGAGAAAATAATAAAGTGAAGAAAGTAGGCATGCATTAACTTGATGTGGTGCAGAGTATTTCTTCCTTCACCTTCACCATTCTTTGTGTGTGTGTGTGTGTGTGTGTGTGTGTGTGTGTGTGTGTGTGTGTGTGTGTGTGTGTGTGTGTGTGTGTGTGTGTGTGTGTGTGTGTGTGTGTGTGTGTGTGTGTGTGTGTGTGTCCTCCTGCTATCCTGTTTTCCCATCCTTCCTCCCACATTTTTATTAGTCTTCTTTCCACTTCATATGAAATAATAGTTTGACCTTTCACTTGCTTCTGTATGTTCGCACGCTGTCATACTAATACTACACACACACACACACACACACACACACACACACACACACACACACACACACACACACACACACACACACAGCCATTCCAACACCTAGACTTTCACATCCATCATTTTCACTACCGACACCACCTTCTCCATTCGTACTTAGCCACCACGAGAAAAGGTTAAATCTGGCTATCACTCTCGCTCCACGAAAGTCCGGTGCTGCAAAGACCTCAAGGATTTCTACAATTACACAAATACTACCCCTTCACCACGAAGTTTTTGGACTATTCTTGCCATCTCAGACGATTTTTTTTTTCCCAATTCAGTGGAAATCTACCGCAGTGGAGTTGAAACACGGCATGCAACACTGTATTTCAGAGAGAGAGAGGGGAGGGGGAGATTGAGATTTTTTTTCGTCACCACCATAATTAACAGCGTTCATTCTAGCCAAAATAAAACTAAGCAGCTTAATAATGCCCTCTTACGTAAAAAAATCCTCGGCTTCCACCTCATTAGCTCTTAATTACATGATGTATATTTTAAAAGGTAGGCTAGGTTGAGCTCCCATCATCCACTCGCTTGATGTAGCGCAACCTTCTGGTGACTCTATATAATGAGCGGTAAGCCAATGATTTCCTGTATCCCAGAAACCATTTACTACGCTGGGTGGTAATCACAGAACCAAATGGACGCCTGGTGGTCAAATGGTCTAAGATGTTTGAATCAAATGATGCCTTTATGAGCTTCCGTCCGAGGCGTAATTGAAGTTTATTGCTCACATAATGCCACTCAGGGGCGATCAGGCTAGTCACCCTCACCATAAATGTCGAAAATGAGTAGCCTAGTCCCCGGCAAAAAGGGGCTGGATGGAACACAGATATAGATCATTTCACAGTGTCACTCAACGTCCTATATGATATTTAGTTTGGTCAGGAAATTACGTCAGGTAGTCCCAGGTAATAAATGTCATCAGGTCACTTATGCTAAATCAGGCCATCACTTTACGATGTGTCATTAGGCAGGCCATTATTCTAAGGCCAAGTCATTAGCTCAGGGACAGGTCATTAGTTTGTCAGCTCATTAGTGACACATCAGGTTGTTAATTTCAGGTCAGGCCATTAGTGATAAAACAGGTCACTTTTTTCAGGTCAGGCCATTAGTGATTATTAAGCCACTGGTGTTAGGATATTTTTCATCATCGTCAGATCCAATTAATAGCCACATATCATCTGGCCAATCACGTAATCAGTATATCGTTTGTCTCAGAGCGCATTATTAGCCTAGATCGTTAGCGTCATTAGTTCAATTTCTTATACACTAACTCACACTTTTTTTACAAGTTCACTCGCTTTCTTACACACTGGTTCACTCACTATCATTTTTTTACACTCACTTACATTCTTATGTACCAACACACCTTCTTACACTTTCAAACTCATACTCTTACACTGTGGCTTACTTTCCTTGCAATTTCTTACATACGGTCCTGCTTTCTTAACTTCTTACACAATCTCACTTTCTTACGCTCTCTTTCTTGCTTTCTCACTTTCTTACTGTCTCACTTTCTTAAACTCAGTACCCCTTTTTTAGACACTGGCTCCCTTTCTTGCACACAATTTCACTTAATCAAATAATTTCACACACGCTCACTTTCTTAAACACTCTGATTTTCTCACACTTTCTTACGCACAGCCTCACTTTCTCACTATCTCACACATTACGGCAAACTCATTCATTCTCGTCACACTTTGCACAATGGCTCACTTTTTTACACATTCTAGCAAAGTCATTTCATTTTCTCACACACTCTTGCACACAGTCTCACTCTCTTACACTTTCAATGTGGCTCCCACTGTGTGCTAGCTCACTTTCTTCCACACCATCTCCTCAGTGGGTGTAATTAGGAGATAATGAGGAAGAAGTAGCTGGAAGACAGGGTAGTTTCGAGGTAATCAGTGGCTCAGGTGCGGTGTAGGGAGAAGGTAATTAAGGTGAGATACATTACGCTCTCTCTCTCTCTCTCTCTCTCTCTCTCTCTCTCTCTCTCTCTCTCTCTCTCTCTCTCTCTCTCTCTCTCTCTCTCTCACACACACACACACACTAACTTCCCCTCCTATGGTCATTATACCTTCACACCCCAACCGCAGGAAACTGCCATTAAGAAATAAAAATTCAAAGTCCTTCCTGGAAATTACCTTAGAATGTCTTTAAATGATCTAAGAAAATAAATCCTCACAGCATAATAACTGACACATAAATTACTTGCCTCAATTATCGTTATTTATTTCTCCCTAATGGAAATTACCCCCAAATATACGAAACCTTCCTTTAAAACTCCACACAAATTATCTTAAAATTTCTTACTACAATCACACAGAGTAATTCACTAATGGAAACTGCCTAAAAATATTCCTCGTCATTGGATTCTGTTAATAAATAAATACACACTTATATATAGAAATAAAATAAATAAAACGCTGCTGGAAATGGGCTAAGCAATGACACTTCGAGGGAAACTATCTTTAACAATATCCCTACACCCTTAAATGGAGCTTGCCTACCCAAAAAATTGACTTCCATATTAACATCCTTTATTAACTGAATATTAACCAAAACTCTAAATACTGTCGATATCATAGGGCTGGAAAATGCCTGGAAATATTACCCATGGTTGAATATTACTCTAGTTTACCTGAAAAAAAAAAAACTCGCTTCTGATTCGGCCCTCAGATATTATAATGATATATAACTCGACCCTCTCTCTCTCTCTCTCTCTCTCTCTCTCTCTCTCTCACTAATACTAAACGAAGACAGATAAAGATAGCTCTACTAGATCATCTTTATCAACTTACTATCTAGGAAGCATACCTCATAGGGTGCTTAACAGTATCACCCTGAATTATAGCTAAATTATCAAAAGCAGCGACAGGGAGTTTTCTCTTAGCTATTAAAATCGTCCGGAGTTGGCCAGAAAAGAAAAAATATCGAAGTGATCAGATGCTCAATAAATGGTTAACTGAGTTATTTAACGAGGATATTTTTTTTGGTACAATTAGCTTATTAAAAAAAAAAACACACTAGATAGACTGTAAATTATTGAGGATTTTTAAAAGGACATTAGGTTACTAGAAAATACAACTTCCAGACATTAATTATAACAACTCCCGATCAGAAATTAATCATGTGCTATACTACTGTTACAAAAAATAAGTAAATAAACAAACAGATAAATGAACAGAATGCATTACAATAGCCTCACTAATAATTAACCTTAACCCACACCGTAAAAAAATTAGTACCATCAAAACCTAACCATAAAATATACTGACACTGCTAGAAAATAATTAGAAAGTATACTAGCCTCGCTAAAAATTAAACTCAAAAAATAACCTCACTAAAAATCTGCCTGAAATTAACTTGCGGTTTAACCTTAATATACCTATTTATCTATCTATCTATTTATTCATCTATCTGTCTACATACTCCAGGACGAATTAATCCCGTTGGGGATGGCTACAACAAATCGCTTCCACGTCGCCCTGTCCTCATGACATTTGGGTGCCCTTCCTCCAACCTACACCCATCTCTCAATATCTCCCCGCTTCATCCCTGTATCTCATCCTTGGTCTCCCCCTCCTCTCCCTCTCGGTCCGAAATTAGCCTTATTATACCCCATCCCCAGCGAAATTAACCTTAACCGTGTTCCTCCGTCAGCAATTGATCTTATACCGTCACCAGAAATTAACCTCATTATTCGCCTTGACGTCAAATATTACCCCAACACATACTCCCACAGACAGCAACTGACCTCAGAATAAACCCCCTTCTCACCTCAATTAACCTAACCAAAAATTAACCTAAATATGTTCCTCTGAAAATACCCTTAAAATAAATCGCCAGAAAGTAATTTAACTCTCTCGTGCTCCCTAACACCTCTTCCTATGCGATTTATTTTGCTTATTACACCTTGCCGTCCTCTTCTGTGTTACTTAAATCATTCTAAGATCATCAAACTCTGCATAAATAGCGTAAAAATTGATATTAGCCAACTGTATCCAAAAATAAATCGGTAAGGAAGAGGTATTAGGGGGCTTCCTTACCAGACGAAAATAGAAACATTACCCTCAGCTGAATAAAAATCGTCTGGAGTTAACTGGAATACAATACTGCAATATTTTTTTCCCACATGCAAGGGTTAAAAATATGCCTTCCCAATAGAAATTAACCAAAAAATTGATACACTTAGGCGTACATTAACCTTATTATAAACCTCCACGTCAATGATTACACTAACACACACTCCCACGTCAGAAATTAACCTCAAAATAGACCTCCCCGCAAGAGCTTACCCTGGACCCGATCGTCACTATGATGCCGTGTCATATATTATTCTCTGTATTTCGAGACAATTTTATTCAGCTTGGCACCATCGATTCTATGACGTGTATTACCTTATTACCTCCGTCAACGTTTGCCTATCTGTCTGTGTACAAGATATCTCAAAATGTTGTTATCAGAGTTCAATTAAATCTGATGGATAGGTAGGCAATGGGTGACAAGGAAAAGCTGATTAGGTTTTGAGGAAGATCCAGGTCAGGACGCAGGAAGAAGTCATAGCTTTTATTGGCGTGGGCGAGAGTATGCGTCCTCTGAGATGATGTAACAGGGCAGATTAAGACCGAAGAATTAATTAGCTATGTGGGACCGTAAAGGTATTCGTCTGGTAGGAAAGAGGAATTATGGCAGTAAACCTAAAACTTTCTTGGCGTTGGCGGAGGTATGCGCTCTCTGAATCATTTCTAGTTTTATCTAGTTTTGTTCTAGCCACCGATATCGTCCAGCTTATTAGAGATTTTTCGAACTACGGGGGCTACATAGTCATCATTAACCCCTAATTGCTAGAGGTCAGAGTTGAATAAAATCGTGTGGAAACAGCAAGTACTAAAAATTACGCCACTAAAAAATATCATCTTGTCTGACGAAAAAGTGACCTTAATCTAGACTGAACCTAATTAGGGTAAAGGTAGATAAACTGAGCCAACCTGTGCAGCTTCTGGTTAATCGGTGGAGAGGGAGAGAGAGAGAGAGAGATGAACACATAACTTGCCTGATCAACAAAGCACCATACTAGTCGAACTTAGAGCAATAAATAAATAAATAATCATTCTTAATAAAAGAAAATGAGTAAATCAGTTTCGGTTTAACACACAGTCAATTAACAAATACTGTACATTCTTTCACTTTCCCGTGGTGTCTTTTAATTATTTCATTTTAATGTCAAATATAAACATTTCTAAATATAATGCATACTAAAATTTTGCATAGGCGTTGTATTAATCCTTTCACTATGATGACGTATTTTGTATTGCATTCTTGCTATTTATAGGTTACTTTATTCACCTCACGACAGACCCCTCGAACTAAGGAGGATGGACATCTTCATTAACATTAACCTTTCACCATAACATGTCTTCCCTAAGCTGAATAAAATCGTCTGGAAGCAGTATGAATAGATCAATATGAAACGCCATCTGATGCACGAGCTTTAAAACAATAACCATAATTAGGGTATATTTGTTATCGGGAGTGCCAGAGTTAAAGTGAAAGATTAACGAAAACTGTAATAGGATTGTTGTCTGGTATTTCTTCAGAATGAGGAAGAAATAAATGAGTTCACTGACCCTTGACATTTATATGCATTTCGACGACTCACTCGATGCAGTACCACCCGTATCCTGGGAAACCATTTACTACGGTGCGCTGTAACCTTATAATCGAATGGATGACTGGTGGTCTAGTGGGATGAGGGGCTCCAACCGAATGTAGCTCATACAAGTTTACATCCAAGGTTTAGTCACTGCATGGTAGCTAGATCGATAGAAATATACAGGAAAAGACACAATTAAACTGACTGAAAAAAGCGGTCAGCATCTAGGATATTGGTCGTATTGTCATAGATTTAGATTTTAAATATCTCCGTAGCGATTTATTTTACACAAACTTTACTATTAGAAAAAAAAATACTCTACTAGAATACCAAAGAACCTAAAACTAACCTATGAAATTGAAAGATCAAAGGTATTACTCCCCTTACTTCCCCTCGTGTGTGCTCCGTATGTTTGTTTCCAGCCGGAGGGACGCTGTTGCCTCCTATTTCTTTTCTCGTTATCTGGTTTGTAGTTCAAGCTGGGATTGTGCTACATGGGAACTGGAGCATAAATTGAAATAACTGGTAGTGGAGCATTTTTTTTTTTTTTTTTTTATGGGTCACACGCAGGTTGTATTCTGATTGGTCGCCCTAGTGCATGTGTGGGCCGAGTGGTGGTGGTGGTGGGAGTTGGTCGTGCCCCCCTTTCCCGCCTGAATTCTCGTTGATACAGGAGATTTCGTGGCTCTTGTATTCCTTAGTGACTTAAGGAACGTGTTCTAATTAGCATAAGAGACTTCTTAGCACATTTTTCTTTCCGATTTATTATAAAGAACCATATTCTTGTTTGCACAGGAGACTTCGCATCACCTTTTCCTTAACATTTTATTACTTACAGCCGCAATCTCGCTGGCATAGGTGGCTTCATAGCACCTCTTTCTTAGCGATTTATTACTGACTTGTATTTTCCCCGACGTAGGAGACATCGTAGCACCTCTCCCTTAACGACTTGTTTTGCAGAGTACATCTTTATATTTTCTTGTGTGTTAATGTAAGTCTTTAATGTGCGCACAATTTGTATCAATAACAGAAGAGCATACTGAGATGGAATGTCCAAAATATGTCGCTAAGGACAAGGTGTTAGGAAATCTCTAAAACCACTTAGAATATGATCCTTGGCCAAGCCCCAGAGTCCGTAGTCAAAGAGAATATTAGCAAATCCCTAACATGAACGTTACCATAGCAGTGAAATACTGTCAGTCATCTTTAGCGACGTCAGTGGCATTGTGTAATCGCGTCCGTTTCTATAGTCCGATATGTGTGCATGTATGTATGTATGTATGGGGGAGGCGGTGGCTGGCGGTAGAAAGGTAGTCTGCAGTACTGATGGACCCAGGTTCGAATCCTGGCTGAGGCAGGGAGCAGTTTGTGGATTTGAATTTTACTAAAGCAGACTTTACTGATCTACCAGAAGACCCACCGACATGTAAAAATACCCCCGCTAATACCAGTACACAAGTCCTGTATGTGACAGCCCTAGCATGTAATCAATATGGATGGTGGGTATTAGCGCCGAAGTGGTGACATGTGGAGGTGTTGGAGGACTACTGGGCCCAGAGTCGGAGACGTAACAAAAAAAATATACAGTATATAATATATATATATATATATATATATATATATATATATATATATATATGTGTGTGTGTGTGTGTGTGTGTGTGTGTGTGTGTGTGTGTGTGTTTTCATGTATGTATGTATGTTCGTGCGCGTCTGAGAAGAAGTGATTTGATTTTGGTGTAGATCGATCAAAGGCTAGGGTGAAGGAAGAGGAGGAGGAGGAGGAGGATTACATAGGAAAGCAAACAGCAACAGACCTTACGATCCTTTCGAGGCTGCTTGTTACAGAGAAAACTATGACTACAAGATCTAACTCTACATGCTGAAGGATAAGGATAGTAAAGCAAGAAGGCCCCCACCACCACCAAACCCTCCAGGAAAAAGTGAGAAAAACCACCATGCAGCATGGAAAAACTGACATGGAAATTTCATAGGAAAAACTGGTAAGGAAAAGTCACATTCTATAATACTTTGTCTATAAGCAACCCGACTGAGTAACCTGAAAGAAAAAGTAATCAAATCAACTAATAGTTACGGCATGACATTACAAACCGGTACATTGAGTTTATGAGAAGTCTGTGGACATAACATGGAAACTACACACTGCACAGTGTGGATGTTTAGGGGCGGTGCGGCAGCCTTGCCTGGCGCTTTTGAGGTAGGCAGCAGTCAATCAGGCCCTACCTCTGTTCACTCCACTGAGACAAGGAACTCTCCCATGTGGGACAAGTACACAAGTTTCCTCCTGAAGCAGTGACCCCTGGTACATTAAAAAAATCCCGATGGTGGTCACTTGACTAACAGGGACCCTCAGTGATCCACAGCCCATCACAGGTCGAAAGTGAGAGTAGTGACCATTAACTCAGGGTTATCTGTGCAGATCCTATTCTGTGCTTATATTGTTTTCTTTGCATTGGGGAGATTGAAATATATACGACGGGTGTCTTAGATAAAAGGGGGCTGCACAGTGCACAGTGTGGATGTGCAATGCACAGAGGGGATGTTTAGGGGTGGTGCGGCAGCCTTGCCTGGCACTTTTGAGGTAGGCAGCAGTCAATCAGGCCCTACCTCCATTCACTCCACTGAGACAAGGAACTCTCCCACGTGGGACAAGTACACAAGTTTCATCCTGAAGCAGTGACCCCTGGTACATTAAAAAAAATCCCGATGGTGGTCACTTGACTAACAGGGACCCTCAGTGATCCACAGCCCATCACAGGTCAAAAGTAAGAGTAGTGTCCGTTAACTCAGGGCTATCTGTGCAGATCCTAATCTGTGCTTACTGCATATTACCTCATTTGCACTGAGTCAACTGAAAAATGTATAATGATGTTAAGTGACGCTATGTTAAGTTTACGGGGTGTCCTGTAGACACGAGGGGACTGCGCAGTGTGGATGTTTAGGGGTGGTGTGGCAGCCTTGCCTGGCGCTTTTAAGGTAGGCAGCAGTCAATCAGGCCCTACCTCCGTTCACTCCACTGAAACAAGGAACTCTCCCATGTGGGACAAGTACACAAGTTTCATCCTGACGCAGTGACCCCTGTTACATTAAAAAAATCCCGATGGTGGTCACTTGACTAACAGGGACCCTCAGTGATCCACAACCCATCACAGGTCGAAAGTAAGAGTAGTGACCGTTAACTCAGGGTTATCTGTGCAGATCCTAATCTGTGCTTATATTACTTTATTTGCATCAAATTGAAAAATGTATAATGACGTGACGCAACACTATGTATGGGTACGTTGTTTACAGGGTGTCTTGTAGACAAAAGGGGAATGAACTTACACGCAGCTATAAAAGCAAGTTATTCGGACAGAAAAAGAGTCAGCTGAGGATTCTCATGCAAATACTTGTCTATTTTGTTTTTGAATGTCTCAATTGAGATACTGTTCACTGTATCTGAGGGTAATCTGTTCCAGATATTTACAACTCTGTTAAAGAAGTATTTTGCATCATGGGATTGGAAACATCTTTCCCATAATTTTGCAGCCATTACTTCTGGTTTGACTCGACCGGTCTACATCAAAATATTTGGAGGAAGAGGAGGAGCAGGAGGAGGAGCAGGAGGAGGAGGAAATGCTTGCCTTAACACCATGAAGGCATTTCTGGCAATGAACCAGGCCATGTCATTCATTAAAGAGAAGGATCACAGTCCTATAAGGAGTGACACTACCTGTTACAAAATTGAAAAGGCTCTTTGGATGTACCACGAGCTACTTTCTCAAAAGAAAAAGGGGGGGGGGGCAAGACAAACATACATAACATCATTCTTCCAACCCAGGATATCCACCAGCAGGGAAGACGAGCCAAGGCCCACCACCAGCAGAATATCCACCTATTATTTTACTTCACCTGCCTCCATTTTGTCTGCCTCCTCCTCCTCCCTCCTCACTGCCTGGCTCCCTCACTTGATCTCCCATCACATCACCAGATCATTCTCCTACTGCTTCACTGAATCACTCTCTCCACCACTCTCCCACTGCCTCACCAGATCACACTCCTGTTGCCTCACCAGATAGCTCTCCCCATCACTCATCACTGTTCCTGAGGATGATGAGTGCCCTGGGATACCAGCTGTTCCCCAGCTTCAGGGTGAGACCCATGGTGACAACCTGAACCAGCCAAGGAACCACTTCAAGTGAACTGGAAATCTGTTTTTAGACTTTGTTTGGGTGGGCAAGGGTTTACTGAAAACATCCCCACAATCCAGGGTATACTGGCATTGCTGTTCAACTAATATATGATCAGTCATCACTTGACATAACCCCCATCATATAGGGAGGTGTGACTATTCTTGTCGGTCATTCATACCTTTTTAATACTGAAACAGTTTGCACCAATACCATACAGGAGGATATTAACACTCTAAAGAACAGACATGTCACTGTGGCAATTCACTGTCTCAACTTCAGAAATGCATTATTATTGCTTTCTCAGTAGTAAAAAGTTTCTTGCTCGTGTACTTCAAATGGTGCCATTTCTGTTCCATAACTTTATGGTAAAGCTCAATGGGCAGTTTATATGACTCCTGGAACTTTTGTTGGCTTCAGACAAAGCAAGTAACATTCATTCATAATTCATCATCCAATCCTACATTGCCCCATAAGGAGCATAGGAGTCCAGGGTTAGGCATGTTGGTCCTGACATTTAAGATGAGAGTGACCAGCCTCACTCATCCCCGAGTGGCATTCCATGAGCAATAAACCCCAACCATCCCTTGGATATATGCCTTCACCAGCTCAATCTGACTGGAGAACTGTAATTACCCGCTAAACCACCAGGCGCCAAAATTTGGTTATATGGTTACCACCCAGCACAGTAAATGATTTCCTGGTGTACAGGAAACCATTTGGCATGTCACTCACTGAAGAGTCACCCACAGGCAGATGGACAAGGAAAGAATGAAGGAAAGAAAGACAGAAGAAGATGGATGGAAAGAAGGATGGAGGAGAGGAAAGGGTAGCCACCCGAGAGCTGCACTACATCGAGTGAGTGGATGGTGAGCGCCCCCACCTACCACATACCTCTGTAAAATTATGAGGCAACCCCTTGAATGGTATGGTGCAACATGCACAAAAAAATAACCATGGAAGAGGAGTCCTGATATCTAAAATGACAAAATATATGCCTAACATTATGCAGCATGACTGTGGCCCACCTTGTCATCTCTTAGGGTTATTATCAGGGGTAGTCTCAACCCTCTGGATATAAATTACTGTACAGTACTTACTTTGCATCTTACTTCAGCCAATGTTAGATGATTTTATTCATCTCAGATACATCTATTATGGTACAAAGCATACAGCCTACCACAACTAATAATTTACTGTATTGTAGCAGACATATGTGTTATGTGAGGCATTTCAAAGTTGAAATGCAAGACAACCCTCAGGTTCAGCTCTGTGAAATTCACAACTGTTATGTGAAAGGCAATAAACTAAGTACCACCCCTGCAAAATCCCATATGTAGCAATTTCAGGCAGTAATGGGACATCAATGGCATACAATTTCACAGCCCTATACTGTAGTCACACCAACATTTTACCAACAAAATTACATTTAGCTAGAAGAAACCACTCACTGCCAAAGAGTTAAGGGTCTTCAACCTCCCTGAGATGTTGAGGTCAGCCCTACCAAACAACAAAACATTTTTTCATGTTATACCAAGTTAAATCCCATCCTTTCATATTTAATGGTTGTGGCCCATAAAGATTTTGGTTCAATGGAGATGTTGAGGTTTATTGTTCACATACTGCTACTAGAGGACAAGTGACTGTTCTTCTTCCTTTAAATGTCTGGACCAAGTAGTCTAGTCTTGGGATCCTGCACTCTTGATAAGACAATAAAGGGCTGAACGATGGAAAGATGGATGAATAGATAAAAACTGAGAGTTATACATCTAACCTCTTCATTATGGTAACCTTAATTTTATTTCATGAACACTACCACAAGCCAATATTATTTAACTACTGTACTTCATTCACCTCTAATATGAGAAAAGTTAGTTATCACCTAATTCCCTCCAGCTCAAAAAGTCTCCCCTAAGCTGAACAAAACTGTGTAAACATAGCCTGAATAAAATGAAAAGTACAGTATGTCTTCAGACTGAAGGAGTTACATCTTCAGTATTCTTGCCATCTACAGGCAATTTATTATTATTATTATTATTTTTTTTTTAAGACACTGGATAAAACCTTCACTGATTTCACAGTTACTAGGGCAATCTCCTGGAGATTAAGGAATGTGGCTGTTGCAAGAATAAAATATAGCATAATAAGACATCGCCATACTGAATGAACTGAAATGAGGGGGAAGGCAAGCCCCTAAATTATGATGGACATTTATGGAACGCCTGTGGTTATTAGATATTATCAGCCTGCATCCCACATAACAGAGAGGTGTCACGAACGATAGAGCGGCTAGACTTGTAATACTCTATTTTCTTCATGTGCTTCCAATACTGTCATAAACAATTTTAGGGATTATCTTCCCTTTCCCAATTTCCTCTTCCATTACCATGATGTCTTTTATTTATTTATTTATTGTTATCTTTTTAGCTTATTCTTATTACCCACTGACAATTTTCCGCTAATTATGAAATTCTCATACGAAAGGGGTTGACGGAAGCTGTACCTAACCATTCGTAGAATGAAAAATTTCCCCGATTGATTCAAATCATCTGGAAGTACCAAGAATAAAGTCAGAAAAATGTTATTGTATTCAAGAGGTTTAGCATGCAACCCTTTTTCTTTGTCTGTGCTACCTTCAGATAATCTGATTTAGCCCAGAGGATACTTTCGAAACTGGAGGAATTATATAATGGTATATATCAACCACTTCACTCCAACAAGTCTTACCTAAGCTGAATAAACTTATCAGGTCTTAGCCAGAATAAAATACAGCAATAATTTCACCAAGGTTGAAGGGCTTAACGCCAACCACAAAGCATCCCAGTTATCATTACTGAGTATTATTGCTTTTCTGGACCCATGAAAGTAACATACTGCTTTTTGCTCCTCATTCGATGCTTTTCAATCTTTTCAATATAAATATTAAATCTACTCAACTTTTCTCCTTTTGAAATCCTCTATATTCCTCTTCTATAGGTACTGGAGGTAGATGTCTTATTTGATGGCTTTTATATAACTTTTGTGTGAAGCAGCCTAGTTATATATATGTCCCTCAACCTCCTCCATATCCCCCAAAGGATGAAGGTGGACTGCAGGAGGATAAATTAAGCCTGCAGTCCACTGGGTTCACATTTCAGATGAACTTACAGCTACAACCACTAATACTACTCCTCTTCTATCCATATTACCTTCAGTCACCTTCTGCACTCACCACATGAATGAACTGTACTCATGTATGTAAAACTTTTTATGATACAGTACTCAGAAAAAACATCAGTATCAGCCAGATGTGGGTCCAAGCTGGACTGATATCAAAGTTGGACCAATATCGGATCCTAGTCAGGTCACAACTGTCGTAAATTATGAGTAAACAATTTTTCCATTTGTGGGTTTCACGATACTATAATCAATACAAACACTGGATAATTATTCTACCATGCAGTGGTAGGTAGGGGTGCTCACCATTCACTCATTCAATGTAGTGCTGCTCCCAAGTGACTGCCCTTTTCTCTCTTCCTTTCTTCTTTCATCAGACTTACTTTCCATCATTCTTTCCTCTTCTTCTGTTTACAAGTGACTCTACACTGAGTGACAAGCCAAATGGTTTCCTGTACACCAGGAAACCATTTACTACGCTGGGTGGTAACCATATAACCAAATTATGGCGCCTGGTGGTTAAGTGGGTAATTAAGATGCTCCAATCGGATTGTGCCAATGAAGGTTTATATTCAAGGGGTGGTTGGGGTTTACTGCTCACCTAATGCCACTCAGGGATGTGTAAGGCTGGTCACTCTCCTCTTAAATACCAGGACCAACCTGGTTAGCCTCAGGCTCCTACACTCCTCTTCGGACAACTCAGGACTGGATGATGATGATGATGATGATGATGATGGTGATGCACCTTTCTTAGTACGCTCAGCAATTAAATTCCTTTATAATTCTTGTTCTTTGCTGCACTCTGGATAATTCTACCAAGCACCTTTCCCAGTTTGCTCAGCAATTCAGTTTCTTTAAAATTCTTACTCTTTGCTAAACTCTGGATAATTATTCTACCATGCACTTTACCCACAGTGGTACAATAATGTGTTCATTTAATCTTTTAGTATGGCACCCATCTCCCACATCATCTAATATACTCTGTACTGTACTTGACATTGGCATTTCTTCATTTCTTAATTCAACATTTTTGCTGCAATATCATCCTCTCCTGCTGCCTTTCCTAATAAGAATCTAAACATTGCATTTCTTACTCACTTACTTTCTCCCATTCCAATACCTCAGCTAGTAGTTTCAGCCCTTCTCCTGTCTGGAACTGACTGGTTAATAAAATATTCCCTCTACCTTCCAGTTATCTCTGAATTCTCACCAATCACTTCCCCATGTAAATTTCTTACTTTCTCCATAATACCACTACACCTGCCTCAGCTTCTTTAACCATTTAACTATGATGATGCATTTTTTTATTATTCTATTCAGTTTTACAACAGGTATTTCAAACTGGTGAGGCTGGATTCAACCTTATTTGCCATGGGACTCTCATATACTGAAAGAAACTGTCTTGTGACAATAATAAAATTTTAAATGTCTCACACAGAAGTGGCTGGTATCTTTATTTATCACTTCTGATTATTAAAAAACTGATTACCTAATCTCTTACCAATGTCGTGTGTGTGTGTGTGTGTGTGTGTGTGTGTGTGTGTGTGTGTGTGTGTGTGTGTGTGTGTGTGCGAGTGTGTGTGTTTGTGTGTTTTATACGATCCTCTTATCCATTTTTCTGTATTTTTGCTTTTTGTATTCCTGCTTCATTTGTTCACTTACATTCAGAGGTACAGAATGTCTGCATTATATACTGTTATTTTTCATATTACACTTTGGTAGTGAGTCCAGGTAACTTACAAAAAAAAAATTCGTTAAAATTCTTTAGCTACTCCTAAAGCAGATCTGCCAGTTTACAGTACCAGTTGCATGGATAAAATTATGAAACTACAACTCATCCCTGACTTACAATGAAGACTTCCTGTGCAGCTATTTGCAGCATATATTCACAAGCTGTCCTGATATTCCTACTGACCCAAAAAAAGTCTCTTTGTCTAGGCTTTGGTGCTTGAGAGGGGTGCCTCCATGTGGTGGCACCAATTTAACTGGGTCATGAAGCTGCTTGGTTATCCAAATGCCCCTCAACTACAGTACTTCCTTATCCCTGAAAGATAGATGGTGAGCTGCAGGAGAAGAGCAATTCAACCTGCAGTCTACTGGGTTCACATTTCAGATGAACCTGGGTTACACTAATGTTCCTACTCCAGGTCTTCATTTTTCTTCAAGCTACAACTTTACATTTTTCCCGTTTCCCTACAATATCTCTCCTCCAACCTCTCTTCACAGTCTTTCTACATCCCTATTGATCTTTACTTCGAAATCTCTGGATTTCTCACCATACAGATTTTACTGCTCTCAGTCTTCTAACACTCCAACCACTATTCAAGTCATCTCATTGTGCTCACTATACTTCCTGATGAACATTCCCACTTCATCTGCACTTTAAGCTCAGCCAATACAAAATTTAGATATCCAGTAAACTGCTTATACCTGATAACATCTTTTTTCCTTATCAAAAAATTTCAAGAAAGACACAGGTTAGAAAAAAAATCCAGTGACTCCTTTAGTATGACTGCTTCTTCCTATGCTGAATAAAAACATCTGAAAGAGTGGTGGCAGGGGACTAAGAAAGGTATCATTAGATAGAGGAGTTAACACAGCTCATATCACTTTTGCATCCATTATTCTTTTACTCAGAATATCAACCAGTGATATATAAGCAACTTTCATATTAAGTCAGGGATGTGCTCCGTAACACCAAATTATTCTTTTTTTTTTACGATTGGTACTGTAAAACTGGGAGGAAGGATGGCAATGAATTTTTAACAGCTAGTCTTGTTTCCAATTTTCTGAGTAATGAAGAGTAATAAGTATAATACATAAAAAAATATATACATAAATAAATACAGATAATATGAATGAACTGCATTTTATAGATGTTTTTCTCATTTATATATTTTTTCACCAGTGAATTCGTTTTTGAGGAAGGCTTAGATTAATGGCTACTTACTACACATGGGTCATTAAGACAGACAATCAATACTGTAAAGTCCCAATCTTCCCTAAGACTATGACAAGCAACAACATACTGTAATTACTATTCAGAATGCAAATCAAAGTTCTAGGTACAAAAAGGTAGGGGTATGATCAAAGAATGTATTTCCTAAAAACTATCTCTGTTCAGCACAAACTTGTCAGTCAAGAATTCACTATTTCTACTTTTACATTCCACACACCAATTCCCCCAAATACAATATCTCCAACTTTCTCAACTATTCTGGCACGAACGTCATCTGATAAAAATATTTCAGCTATTTCTTGCCTTTCTTTAACCCCTTCACACCTATTTGTTTGATTTTAATTCTGCTCAGTTCAGATAATTTCACTTAGTTAGAAAGACTTTGTGCTGGAGAGGTTAGATACAACACTCATTAACATCACTGAGGATTGCTGAAGTTGAAAAAAATTATCTGGGGATAGCAAGAATCAACAGAAGAATAAAGAACTTGAAAATAAAAATGTACTTTCCTGTTAGTTCACTAGATTCATAGATTCTACAGCTAGCTTTCTCAAACACTCATTTACCATATCCCTTCACCTTCTTCTTGACCAATCACACATCCTATCACCATCAAATTCTCTCACATGCATGCTTTTCACCAACCTACCTACATTTATTCTCTCTGTATGACCATTCCGACTAGGCACACAGTCTTCTACCCCATTATCAATGAATATAATTAAAAGTTAAAATAACATGTGATAAATTTATTGAACACTTTGGGTGAGGAACTTGCTCTTGTTGTACTACACTCATACCAGTACTTATTTCATGTGTCACAAATTATAAATACCAGTACTTTAAAACTTAACATTCATTGTACTAACATAGTCATGAAAAGCCTTGATCTATCTATCTATCTATTGCCAGACGCCTTAATCCCGCACGGGGTGGCCACAAACAAATGGCCTCCACGTCGCCCTGTCCTCCGCCTTGATCACGCAATCTAATAAGTGACAGTTGCATATAACACCTTATTTATCCACCATAATTAGAGACAGGTAAAGTATTACCTTGATTATCCATCCTTCTATGTGACAAAAATACAGCAGTAACAACTTGATTATCCTGCCTAAAACTTTGGCTATTTAAATGAATAAATGGAGAATACAGCTACTATGGTGCTCTCTAAACTGAGTGTCATTCAGAGGGAGCAAGAATTCATTAATAAAAACATTCTCGGGCTGAAAGGATTAAAGGCTTGTATACTGTATGTCCTGTACTTGATCTTCTCTATGACTGGTACCTCAGACTACAAGACCAACAAGTGTCTGACAGGGTCTGGTTTATAAGGTGACATAAATGTTTTTAAAAACTATATTCACTAGTTATAAAGTATGCTTTAAAAAACACTGATTTACAACCTTCTCAATTCACTTTTACACTCTCTCTTCTGTCTTTCTTTCCTTCATTCTTTCCTCTTCTTTCTGCCTATGGGTGACTCTACACTGAATGACAAGCCAAATGGTTTCCTGTACACCAGGCAACCATTTACTATGCTGAATGCTAACCATATAACCAAATTATGGCAACTGGTGGTTTAATGGGCAATAAAAGCGCTCCAGTCAGATTGAGCCAGTGTGGGTTTATATCCATGGGGTGGCTGGGGTTTGTTGCTCACGTAGTGCCACTCAGGGATGGGAGAGGTTGGTCACTCTCATCTTAGATGTCGGGACCAACTTGCCTAGCCCCAGGCTCCTGTGCTCCTCATGGGGCAACATAGGACTGGATGATGGATGGACAGATCAGTTCACTTGCATCGTACTGTGTTGTTTATAAAGGCTCCAACATGCTTACATGTGTCAGCCTTGGTCACCTAATCGCGGCTCTCCAAGCTGCTAGATCTCTGGCAGCCTCCCTATTCCAAGTGTACTGTAATTTCTTGGGAATTTTACTGTCTTCTATCACTTCTGGTGGGAAACATTTATAAATATTTTTTTTTATACAAAAACCAGGCAATTTTTATCAAGCTGTGAAATATACAGCACATCAGCAAGCTATCAAATATATGATCCTTGAAGTTTGTGTTGGACTGTGTACTGAAAAATATATTTTCTCACTTCATCTACTTTTGTTCAAACATACTATACATGATGAGTTCACTAATCTCAGGGAACACGGAAATCACAATGAGCATATAGGGGTACTCATCACACACACACTCAATGTAGTGGTATCTACAAGTGACTCTATATTAACTGGCATTTGCCAATGAGTTGTTTGTACATCTGAAAGCTATCTATTCTGCTGGAGGGGTTCACCATCAAACTAAATTAACCTAGCAAAATGATGGCAGCAAAATTTGTATCTGTACAAATTCCGTGTTAATATCTTTACAGCAGACAGACTGAGATGCAGCTGGTGGCATTATTTATGGGCATTCTTTGCTGTATGTCAGTGATGTGTACCAAAATATCTCAATATTTTTCTATGTAATCAGTACTGTAACATGAAGTAACTGACAAATCTTCATAGGAAACAATGGAAATTAGAGAGGCAATTTTTCTGAAACTTACCATAAAAAAAAAAAAAAAAAAAAAAAAAAAAAAAAAAGAGAGAGAGAGAGAGAGAGAGAGAGAGATAATGATGACAATGTGTTTTGCCTCACTACTCAGAGGTCAGGTGTGTGATGGGGCCCTATCTATGCAAGAGGGAAAGGGGTAATGTGATTCACCGAGTTACCACTCCCACCGACAAGTGAACAAAACAGGAACTTGTAGACATGTAAAAGGCCTTTCAGTATGGACAAACTCACCTTGGGGTGGGAGAGAAAGTCTGGATTATGTTGATGATGATAAATGGTACGAAAGAACAGTATTGTATTAAGGCACAAAAAAGTAAATAAGGCATTAATAATTACTTTTTAAAAAATAAAATGTTCATGAGGTTAGTCTACTGTATTCTTCTAAAATCATACCTCATTACCATAAGTATACAAGCCTTTATATAGTGGCTCAAGTGTTAGTCATCTACAACATCAAAAATAATATATGTTAACCTGCTGATGATCTCCTAAGTTAATGTCAGGAACACAGCCAGCAGATGTTCATACATAATATCCCTGGGCACAACTCATCATCTGAAAAATAAACAAAGTCAGTCCTTTATCTTACATTTCCACAGCTATATAAGCACTTGAATGGTTAATATTCACTACACAACCTGAGAGTTATTCCAGTATTTCCACACTCTTATCTGTCATCCCTCACAAACTACCAATAGCTATAGGCCTTGAAGTTCCAGAGGAAAGATAAAACAACTCTGGGAAATGTTAGGATAAAGGGAATATCTTCTGACAATTTTTAATCTTGATATACTCAATAAATTATTGTATGATAAGGCAAGGAACAGAAATGCCACTCATATATTGGTTGGAGCTTTTAATCAAAGGAGCAGTCAAGATTCCTCCCACTATCTCACAGTTGCTAAAACTAGTCACAAAATATGACTAGTGGAATCATTAAGTTATACTTGTTGATGGATTACAACATTTATTTGAAAATAATAAAATGGTTCTCAACAACCTACCCATTGCTTCTCTCCCTAGAGCAGGTATGGGAACACAGCCTTGCGGGATTTAGGATAATCATCAAACTTTTTGATGTACCACCTGAAAAAGGCAACATTCGCAGGTTATAAAAGTAACTAGATATATAATGCTTCCAGAATGTTCGAAGTACATTATGCTATATTTTTATAATGCCACATGCAATGAAGCTCTAGTGCCACAGATTTTTTTTTTTAATGAAGCTTTTCTCCTTTTTCATAATCTAATGAAGCAGTGCTAACCTTTAAACTGTGGTTAACATGTTATTTGTCTTATACTGTACTAGTTAACAGCAAGTAATTTTACTTGCTCCCCAGCATTTACAGCATATATACAGTAATTACTCCACTATCCGATGTAATAGAGCCATAGGTAGGTCCGGATATTGGTTCTGTCCGGATACTGGGCCCCAGCTTATGGACTTGTACTTATGGACCCTAACTCAGAGAAACACCTATACAACTCCCTCTGGACATGCATAGCACCTATTTAAGACCCAAATCACACCAATATGGCACATAATGACTGAAATAAATGCAAAAGAAACATAAAATGAGGGTTTAGAAGTATGTTCATACATTAATAAACATTCTGGTACTTATGGACCCTAACCCAGCCTAACTCAGAAAAACACCTTCCTACTGCACATGCATAGCTCCTAACCCCCTATTCACACCAATAAAGGACATTAAAGAGTGAAATGAGGTAAGTATAGTATGGAAAAAAGTACAGTATGAAACGGGCGGGAAAAAATCTTTTTTTTTTTTTTAATTTTTGAGGTTTTTTGGACCATTTTGGGAATATTGGATCCCAGGACGATTATGTCCAGGTAGTGGGGATGTTCGGATATTGGGCGTCCGGATATTAGAGTGATTACTGCATGTTAAAAAAAAAAATGTAACTACAGTAATGTGTTAACTTTTTAACTCTGGCTAATGCTTGACAGATTTACAGGCCACTAAAAAGATTCCTAAGGCCACATGGTTAAAGAAATAACTGATAAGCTGTAAGCTTTATAGAAGTAAATAATGAATAATCCTTACTGAGACATGATGATGAGAGAGGTTAAGGAATTTCTTCCTAAGAAGTGCAATTTGGGCAAGACCTACTGTAGAGAAAAATGAGGGTACAGGTGCATACAATGTCTGAAAATTCTGATGGACAGAAAGAGCAGAGTAAAAAGTGTTGTGGAATGAAAGAAGAGAAACACACAGGGGTGGTACGAATCAGCAGACAAAATACAAAATAACTAACACTGAGTGTGCTTGAATGTTAATTAGTGCTACAAGAAGGTTTATATCCAAAGGGTGGTTGGGGTGTATTGCTCACATAATGCCACTCAGGGATGAGCGAGGCTGGTCACTCTCATCTTAAATGTCAGGACATACTTGCCTAGCCCCGAGTTCCTATGCTCCTCATGGGGCAACATGGGAGTGGATGATGGATGGATGGATAATACTTTACTGCGCTGGAGTACAAAATTAACCGGCCAAATGTGAGAAGAGTTATTCTCAATAGTACTAAGACATCTCACCTACTGTATTCTGACATCAAATTAGCAAAGTCAGTTTAGGAAGAAGCTGGAAACTATTTAACAGTTCAGTACCATGCTATCTATTTATTTGCTCTGGCAAATGCAAGACAATTTCAATCAGCTTAACAGAGACCTCTGGCAGGGAAAAGGCTAAGAAATCATGATAACAAACAGAATGCACCCATGAAAAAAAGAAAGAGCCATGTGAAAACTGAACAGACTGAGGAATTCTGTCAAGACAGTTCTCAAAACGGGGAACTTCCAGGACAGACTACATAAGTCAGCAAGATAAATAAAATGGAAATTAACACAACACCACATTCCAAGCTGACAGAACTAAGGAACTACACACTGAGCATAAAACCTCTTCTGACCAAAATTGGAATAATATTCAATGGGTTTATGGTGTGCCATGAGCTAAATTATTTGCCATTATATATAGTTCTGGTATGGTGCCAATTTGTGCAAAAATGTCCAATGTAAATCTGATAAACCTTTGTAAAGAAAAAAATACCTTTGATGGTGGATAGCTCGGTGAGTAAGGAAGAGTGTGGTGAAAATGGCATGAGCAATGGCTGGTGGGGCAAGGCTGGCGATGGCATATCCCCACATTTCCACGATTTCACCAAAGTAGTTAGGGCAAGAGACCTTCTCAAACCAGCCACCTGATGAATACAACGTTTATTTCTTATACATGCAGTACCGATTTTTAAGTAAACCACTGACTTTCCATTCTTTGCGGGATATGGAAAATTAACTCATGCCACAACTGCTCGTCATCATGGTCATCTTAATCCAGTTTCCAACTATAACAATGGTATGCACACAAACAAAAAAATAAACAAAGATAAGAAAACAGCTATACCTGAAATTGAAAGGAGCTATCAACGGAATACTAAGGGAAGTTGCTCACTCACTCATCCACAACTTTAAAATATTTTTTGTTCCATCCTACGGAGCACTATCTGGTTATCCTGATTAAACCTGTGGGATTTAACCAGTCCATGGACTGTCAAGCTAGAAAAGGCATGCAATCCTCGTTCTGGGAACTTATCAAGCACAGTTTACCTGACTAACATAATGCCACTGGTAAACAGACTGCATAAGTTTTATCAAAGATGCAAAACCATTACTGCTACCCAAATATATATACCCCAGTTTTCATCATCATCATCCTGCCTCTAAAACCCACTAATATATGAGAGCCACAAAGAGTCCAGTACCTGACTAGAGCCTGCCCCCCCCCCCCAAAAAAAAATAGGCAGGTCATATGGCCAAGTGGAATGTGGGAGACATGAATGACGAGAGGAGGGGAGAGGTCAAGAATGTGTTTGAGAGTGCTAGCTTTGCCATGATAGTACAGTATGAAACAAAGGTGACAGGGTGTGGAATGGAGAAGTGAGAGAGTGTGAAATATGTAAGGCCAGGTATGAATGCACATGGAAAATGCACTGCTGTTGAGTGATGAGTGGCTGAGGGGAATGAATGACTGCAAATGTGTCAGTTCAAGAGGTATATAAATATATGTCAAAGTCCAGTTCAAGAAGGTGAATGTGGTGGTGTTTGTTACACATGCACCTTGTAATGACAGAGGTGAGGCAGACAAGACTGGTTCTTGGATCAGCTGGATGGAGTAAAAAGATCAATATTCATAACATATAAAGTGTTTTTGATGAGTGACATGAATGGGAGAGCTGACACTGATCTTGTAAGTGATGTGATAGGGTGCTATGGAATTCTAAGGGAGAACAATAATGGACGACAAGTTAGGGACATGTGTCAGGAAAGGAATTTATGCATTTGTATATAATTAATACTTTAAGCAATGAAGTGGAAAGTAGAAGGCAAATGGGATGGAAGGTTGCAGGTGTTATGAGAGCCTTAATGAGAAGCAGGTCTCAGTGTGGCAGATGAAAGAGGCTTGAATGACAAAGTTTTAATGCCTACTCTAACACATGGGTATGAGACTATAGTGTGGCATGAAAATTAAAAGACAAGAGTACAAACCCTGGAGATGGGACTGTTGAGGAATCTGTGTTGAGTGCAGATTGGACAGGATAAGAAATAATGTGATTTGCAAAAGATGTGGAGTAAGGATGTCAGTGGATACCCGAGGTGAAGGGAGATGCTTAGGTGGTGTGGTCTGTGGAGAGAATAGGTGCTGAGTGATGAAAAGGGTATATCTGAGTGAGTCTGGAGACAGAAGGAGGTATGGTAAGCCAAGAACATGGTGGGTATATATGATAAATGTGAGTGTGAGAAAGAGATGTATGGAAAATGATGAGGTTAGGAACTAACAAAGGATCAAACTGGATGGATGAATTTTGCATGAAAGTGTAATGACCAGGGTTTGGCACCCCTTTTAAACTTGACATTCATGATAGTGACTCTATTGGATATGTAAATGTGAAGCTATAAGTGGAACAAGTGTACTGGTACCTATCACAAACTTGGATTCTGGAGGATTGAATGGTGAATGAAAGCGCGTGGAGCCTATTTCTCTCTGCATGCCGTTAATTAGTTCTCCCACTATCGTGTTCTTTCCTTTTCCTGGATTTCTGTGCCTATCTCACCCCACCTGCTGGAAAGAAAAAGGCACAATGTTCGAACTGTCATAGATACTTTATCCATTCATTTCTATCCTTCTAATCTTTTGCTTCACCTGCTATAGTTTTACCTCATTTTCTCACACATTCACTTACTTATCACAGCTATCTGCTTGTTGGACTTTCATGCATCCACCCATCCTCAAACATCATCATTATCATCATCATCATCCATACCTCTTTTCCCACCCTAAGATGGGGTTAGGGAGATTTAGAAAAAAAAAAAAAAAATGAGAAAGTAACCAAAGTCTGCCCAACTGAATGGGCCACAACCTCACTCATTCATCATTCAAGTCCCCAGAATCCTGACTATAACTCATAGGCATAAACATACACATTTTCACACTGCCCTTTCCTCCACCCCATTCATGTATGTTCTCTCTGTATAACCTCAATCTCTTCGATCCCTTGATTGAAATGCTTCCTTTAACATATTCACAGGATGTCACTGTTTATCCATCACTGCATTTTTGCTGCTACCAGATGATTTGATTCAGTTTAGAAAGGCACCCTGGCACTGAAGAATGAAAAAAAATTTGCTGAAGAATGTATAAATGAAATAAAAAAGATATTATCGTACTGATAAAAAAAAAGCAAACTTAGCCAAGCTGATGCAGAAAAGTGGCCATTAAACTAACCGGTGGGAATTTTGTATCCAGTTTCATCCCCTTTCCTTAGGTTACGCAATGCTGTATCTGCTCCAATGTTGGTCTTCATGCCATACAGGAATAGGCAAAATCCTGTGGAAGCGAAGAATGCTGAAAGACTAGGATGTACGATGTATAAAACGGGAAACTACAACATTGTATGGTAACTAAAGAACAGAATATTCCAAATAAAAAGGCATCCATTCTCCAACACTATCAGATACAATATAGTCTCACCCCAGTAAATAACTGTCTGGTAAGCGATCAACGGCTATAACGATCAATGAAAATTTATACCTATTTTCGAGTTAACAATAACGAAAATGACTGATACAATTTCTGTGAGCGTCGTTATGATGATCTTGTGCAGGTGCATGCCACCCACACAATATGAGCCATATGTTTGGGTCAAGATGGCCACCCCATGTTTACATGCACATCAAAACACCATCGCTATCACAAAATAACAGTGCAAGTGTGTAATACTGGGTGAAGAGATAACATCTTTTTGTGTGAAATACTGAAACTTGTGGGTAGGAAAACACTGCATCCCTCTCCTGCTGTCACACCCCATTCTCTCCTGCCACCTCATCCCACTGCTATCCACCCATCACACTGCTATGAACTCTCTTGGCTTCATTGCTTCACTCTCCCCATCACTCATCACCACCTCCTGATGACCTGGAGTGATCACCCAGGCCCTCCAGCTGTCCCCCAGCTCCTAGGGGGACCCTTGGTGATAACTTGGACTGGCCTATAACATACTGCTGATAGGTATAAGAAATGTTTTTTGAAATTTTCGGTAATGTGGCCCTTGACACTCAATGCATCCCCACTGAACTCATGTTAAACTGACACTGATTTACTATTTATCTGTATGAAATCAGTTCTTACTTGACGTAATCCAATCGTAAATCAAGTCATGACTGCATAAATTATCCTAATTCACAATCTACTGTATTTCAGTCTGAAAATTTAAAAATCTAATTCAATACAGTACAGTACTACCTCTTTTCAGGTGTAGGGATTCAAGGCTAGGCAACCATTACCTAGTACATTTAAGGATCATTAACCAGCCATCTTCCCTTGGTGGCATTACATACTGTAACTGAAAAAAAACGATGAAGTCCAGGGAGCAGCTGCCTCTCCTGACACTGAGAGAGCTCTCCATCCACGCTAAGGGATCTTTGTATGTGGCATGTGTTAGGAGCGTAATGCTGTATGGTAGTGAGTCCTGGGCAGTAAAGGAAGAGGATATTTGCAAGATCAAATATACAGTATATGGCAATGATTAGCTGGATGTGCAGTGCGTCCCTGAATGCAAGGCCTGGGGGAACCAGGTTTACAATGGAAGAGTTGAGAGGCAGGACGGGATTGGAGTGTACTGTATTGGTGTTGTGATGAAGAGAGGTAGATTGAGATGGTTTGGGCATGTGGAGAGGATGATGGATGATAACTGGATGCAGAAAGTGAAAATGTTAATGCTGGGGGTAGGGTCACAAGAGGTAGACCGAAAAAGACCTGGGATGAAGTCATTGAATGTGACCTCAGGGATAAGGGACTAAAGAGGGAAGCTGCCAGAGACTGAGCAGCACAGAGAGCCACCATAAGGTGATCAAGGCTGACACATGCAAGCATGTTGGAGTCTTCAAAAACAAAAACAAAAATGAAAAAGCCTTAGTCATCTCCATAAAACTGAGCTTAAGCAAGGTTGTCGCTATGACTCGGATGTTCTATTCACTAAACTAATATTCCATTTAACTACACCGATCTGAAAAACAGTATACAGCAGCAGTTCATACTGACAGTCCTGATAACTGAATCCAGAAAATTAAAATACTGTATTGATAAAACAAGTCCATGCATATATGAAAGCAAAACTAAGTACAGTAATGCTACTACAATCTTACGTAATTCACATCTGCATACTCTATATATAACTAAGAATACACTAAGCAATCTTCCAAAAGTTTACTGGTAACATTACTGAACTGAAATATGAAGAAAACAATGCAGGGGATTTTAATTCATCCTGGCAAAGCATATTGTAGGTAGTGTACTGTACATATCTTGAGATACTGTACACACTGTCAGATGTAGCTACTGTACCTACACTTTTTTTTTTTTTTTTTTAAGAAATGATACATGAATGAGGTGCAGTCAACAGTACTAAAGCTGTATGCTGTGTGTGTGCAGCAGAATCACAATGAACAGGAAATGGATAACATGCCACTATACCTGCCATCAGGCAACTTGTCTCTTAAGCTCTGTCCCTTTCCTGAAGTCATGGCCTCAAGTCCACAGCATCCTATGTGGGTGAGGGGGACAGGACTTGAGAGACTAGTTGTCTGGCACTGGGTATAGTGATTTGTAATATCCGGTATATTAGAAAAGGTGATGGCCACAACATACAATATCGTACTCTGATGTAGGTGGAATTACTGTCTTTAATGGCATACAGAAATTTACATACTCTACTGTGGCAATGTAACAGAATACTAGGCATGTAATAACCAAACTGAAACTTAACAATTAAATCACCAGTCTGGCCGGGATGCGAACCCAGGCCCTCACACTTGATACGCTCACATGTTGCCACTAAGCCAAAGAGAGGATCCCCCGCTTTGCCTCTGAGCAACGTGGGCTTTTATACACCCCATTACACCACACTTTTCTCCCCTTGTTGATTAATCTGGTCAGTTTCGAACACACGGTAGTGTAGCATCGGAGGCTACCATTGGAGACGCTGCGGACCAAACCAAACAGCTCATCCCCAGGATGTATGGACTAGGACGCTGTCAGCTAACCAACAGCATCATTCGCCTCCAAGCCTCACCTCACATTCTATACTGCTGCCAACCAATGTAATAACTGAAATGAAAATCACTGGTCTGGCCGGGATTAGAATTCATGCCCTCGCACTTGATACGCGTACACATTACCAATGAACCAAAGAGAGGATCCCACACTTTGCCTCTAAGCAATGCGGGCTTTTATACACCCTGTTACAGGCAGAGGTCTGACAAATACTTTGAAAAAATATTGCTAACTGTACTGCAGTAAATTACCGGTATATATGTCTGTAAACTGAAATTATAATTTTACCAAGTTAAGTCTTACCAATGTAAAAGTTTGGTCTGTAAAGCCAAACTTCATCTTTGTAGTGGTAGACATTTATAAAGTAGAGGCCATGAAGAATTCCATTATAAGCAGTGGTGAGGAAGGCAAAGAAGAATGGTAGAAATGGTGTTGGTTTAGCACTCTTCATAAGAAGTGAGAAGATGAAAGATCTGAAAAGATGAGTAATGATGGTAACATAAACTTAAAATTTACAACTCACTATATTAAGTCACATGGATAGTACTCTACTCCATAGCATTCTGTGCACTGTACTTGTCACCATTAACAATTCTAACAGTTCACTGACAACAATCCTAAAAGCTAGTGGATCATTAACCAAGCGATCTTACTAAACTGTGGCTATTAGGCTACCTGACAATTTTCTTTAGTTTTTAACTGCCAGGGTTCTTGTTTGACGAGCCACAGCTTGCAAATGCGAGTATTTTCTCCCTATGGCAAACAAATTTCACATGCAAGTCGCCTTTTGGCGGGGAAAAATACATCAACTTCAAAACCCAGTAAACTACAGAATAAGTAAATCTCACTTAAATGAACAAAAAAGCACATTGTGATCGATTATTACATCTTTCCTTGTCGCCACTGTGAATGTTTAAAACCTCATTATATGATTCTAATCATCACAATGTGGAAATAAATACGGTAAATATATTTACTGCTCATAAAATATTTCGGCTCGCAGTCAGTTTGGCTACTGAAAATTTATTTGGCTTGTAAATCTGAAATCATAAGCATGGCTTGCAACCATCGGCAGTTAGCAAGGGCCCCGACTGCACTCTGTTAAGGGGTAATTGAAGACTACAGCTGACTCCTCCATTTTAAGCAGTCTCTCCCCAGTTACATAAAATTCCCTTGAGGTAGTTTGCATGAATAAAAAAAGACGTTAGTGTATTGATGGGGTTAAAAGTATAGGAGATACCACATTACCGGAATATTTTATAAGACAAACTAATGTGGATCATAAAATACCAGTGTTGCTCTTTTAATTTCTAGTATTTTCCCCTGATCCTTAAAACCTTCAGAATGATGGTGTCAATTTATATTACTTTCCAGCTACCACCAGACAATTTCATCCGTGGAATGATATATGAGGGCCTTGGGCACACCTATACTATTCACAAGAGCTTTAATGGTACCGGTATAAGATGCATACATTTAATTTGGTGGAAACATAAAGTGTTTAGTGACCTAGTTATACAACTCCTTCATGATGTCTGAAGTAATTTTTATTAAAGGGCTGGCAGTTGCAAAATGAGCTACTTTATTAACGAATATTTTTCTCTCCCTTCTGAAATCAATATTCTGCCTTTACTATCACCATATAATGTTCCACAACCTCCCACACCAAACCGTATATAGTCATCTACTTCCAGTGGTACACTGCAACAGAAAACAATTAAAATACATGTACTGTATTATAATGAAACTTAATATAACTTATGTGAACATCTGCATGTACAGTACAGTACAGTGTTACGTTCATACCAGATTAGGTTGACAGGCTTTTGGTTGTATACATGTCAAATGCCACATACAAATCTTGATGTCAAATGCACTGGTAAACTGCATTTTCACCTACGACATACTTACACTGGCCAAAAACTAGCAAAAAAAAATTAAAAAAATAATTAAAAATAAATAAATAATGATTAGCAATGAAAACTGTTATGAGTAACTGCTTCATCACTGAACAACTACCGTACATAAGAAAAGGAGGTCTTCATTCATGACGCAATGTAGAATTGAATATACTGTATATACCTCTGGAAGTAATGCATGATGAACAAGCCGAGGCATAGCTGGTTCACTATCCCTCTATAAGTTCTCTGCTGACCATAAGCCACCATGATAACAGGAATATAAAACGATGGACTCTCCTGCACAACCCAGGCAAATCTGGCAGGCACCCCAAACCCGTAAGAAGAATTAGCATATCTGCCATAGGGTGCCTCTTTCATAATGAGGGTCAGGATGCCATATATGACTACCCCATAGCTCATACGAGTGACGAGTTCTTCATCGGTATTGGCATAGAAGAGAGGGTAGAGGTATGTTTGTATCAGCGCTTCGGGACTGAACTTCATCCTGCGTCTTCCTGAAAATAAACACAGAAGAATGTCATTTAAAGTACAAACGATGGCTTGGTATGTCTAAGAAAATACTTCTCAAAAATAATGTAAATGTAAGTACTGAAGTGAGTAAGAGTTAAGATAGATACCAGCAACCATACATCACGGCAAAATACCTACTTCCACGACAGGTGCGACGAATTACAAAATCGGTGGACATTTACCGAATCGGCACTGTTAATTAGAAAATATTATAATTCCTCTGATCATATAGGTTCATACACACCTAAAGATCGGGAATTCAATCAAAATTGTGTTTTCCATTTGACTATTAATAAAAAAAAAAAAAAACAAGATTTAGAACGTAAACATGCTAAAGTTAGCGGAAGTATTTCACCTTCGGCTCGCCAACTCGCCTTGACAGGCTTCTATTTTGCGTAAATAGTGATTTGAAATGAAAATCATTTGAAATGAAAATCATTATTTGCAGGCATATTTTAACATATAATAATATCTTCATAATTATCCGGACTTATTATCCAATATGAAATTTTTCCGCGGTGAGGTTTGGGCTATATTAAGAGTAGTAGTGTTTTCCCTTGCCTATTTTTTTGGTGTCTGGAATAAATTCTGGCATTTAAGTACATGATGTTCTTTGTACTATTTAGAGAGAGGACGAAGTGTCGTGAGACAAGTCTGTGGAGACTCCAAAGGACAATTTAGCGTATCTTCTCTCACAACCACACTAAGCTTTCTCTCTTTACCTTCTCTAAGCAGTTTTTGTTACATAAACTCTGTAAATAGTACAAAGGACATCATCTACTTAAATGCCAGAATTTATTCCAGAAACCATAAAATAGGCTTAAAAATACCTCAAACCCCCCAGATATTCTAAAAAATTTATAGTGAATGATAAGTACGGAGAATTATAAAGATATTGATATGTGTTAAAATATACCTTTTACAACAATAAATACTTCAATTCAATACATTCATATCAATATTTATGCACAATAGAAGTGTGAAGGCGAGTTGGCCATATTGGCGAGCTGAATTAAGGTGAAATACTTTCGTTACCTTTAGCATGTTTACGCTCTAAATCCTCATTTTTTTTTTATTATTAGTTACATGAAACACAAAATTTTGACCGGATTTCCGATAAATAGGTTTGTATGAACCTTTACTGTCACAAAAATGATAATATTTTCCAATTAAAAGTGCCGATTCGGTAAATGGCCTCCGATTCGGTATTTCTTCGCATCGTTCTAATGCCCAATGACGACGTAAATACTTGATGCGGTTGTCATGGCAACACTCTACAGACAGATATCGAAGTTAGATAAGTGTCTCTACTCCTACCATGTGAAAACGTGTACTTTAATTATATTCTGTAGTTATTATATACAATTATATAATAGCCGGACTACAAAGAGGCTTTTGAAAAATTTATAAAAATATAACAAATATTTTAGTATATAAACATTTGTCAACACCCTCAAGAGTAACAGACTTTTTTACCAACACTTTGTGTCCTCAAAGAAAACTCACATACTAAATTAAAAATTTAATGACAGTTTGGCAACTGTAGCTCCTGTCGGGGTGATCAACAGAGCTTTGTAAAGCTGATGGAACATTATATTGTGCAGTTAATTCTGTATTTTCTTTATCTTAGCTCTTCATGGGATTCTTTGAGTGTTTTTTGAGCGCGTTCAGGATGAGAATATGAGAGAAGTGGAGGAAAGATTGGATAAATATGGATTGGAGCAGATGGCAGACTTGGAAGGTGTGTGCAAGATATTCACGGAAGAGATCTGTTCAGTGAGGTGGTGTGTGGGGTGAAGAGAAGACTAAAGGGGGTGCAAGGAACCGCGTGGTGGAATGAAGAGGTGAGACAGGCTGTGGCATAAAAGAAAGCATATAATGAGTGGTTGAGAAACAGGGGCGTGGAAGAAGTTGAGATAGAGAAGAGAGTTACATGTAGTCACTGGCGGATTTAGGGGGAGAGCATTGGGGCCATGGCCCCCCCCAGGAGGTATGTTGGTGCCCCTCTGTAATTCCTTCCAGGTGTCTGCTGTGCCTCTTATTGCTTTCAATTCCTAGGGCCATAGGCAAGAAGAAGCATCGGGCACCTCACCTTTACCCAAACATATAGATGCCACACACAAAAGTATCTTTAGATGTGTGTGTGTGTGTGTGTGTGTGTGTGTGTGTGTGTGTGTGTGTGTGTGTGTGGAAAGGGGGTCAGTGGTGAACGTTTTCCTATAGAAAACGTTCACTGTATGTCTAGCCTAACCTTCCAAAAGTTACTTATAGGAATTATATATATACGACACAAGTAGTGAAAATTTAAATAAGAGGGCTAATAGAGGGCGCCCCTCTCTTGCTTGCCCTTCCTCCCCCCAGAATAGCCGTCTATGGGGCCCCTTTCTTGCTTGGCCCATCCCCAGAATAGCCGTCTAGATCCGCCTATGTATGTAGTGAGGAAGAGAGAGGTGAGAAGATTAGTAAGAGAGAGTAAGAAGAGAGAGGATGAATAATTTGGAAGGAATTTGAGTGTAAAGTGGAGGGAATATAAGAAAATGTTCTGGAAAGAGGTAGAGTTAGACAGGGTGACAATAAAGTTAGTCGGGGAGTGAAAGATAAAGATGGTAGATTACTAGTGGTGAAGGGAGAAAAAGCGAGAAGATGGAGAGAACACTTTAAGGAATTGTTGAACATAGAGAATGAAAGTTTTGCGAGTATAATTGGCTGGGGAATGGCTGGGAGAAGGAGGGATGTGAGAAGAGAGGAAGAAATCAGTAGGATGGAAGTTGTGCAAGCAATGAAGAAAGTCAAAATGGGGAAAGCCTCGGGAATTGATGGAATGTGTGGTGAAATGCTGAAGCAGGAGGGAGAGATAGTAGAAGAATGGATGTAGAAGATGTGTAGATTGGCCTGGGAGGAAGTATAGAGTCCCGGAGGATTGGAAGTCAGGTGTAATTATTCCCTTGTACGAAGGATAAGGGGAAAAAGAAGTGTGTGGTAATCATAGGGGCATTTGTCTTCTCAGTGTAATAGGAAAAGTATAAGGTAAGATACTTATTGACAGAGTTAGGGAAATAACAGACGAATTAGTTGGAGACGAACAGGGAGGAGTTAGGAAGGGAAGAGGTTGTGTAGGTCAGATATTTATTCTTAGATCTTTAGTGGAAAAGTTTCTAGAGAAGGGAAAGAAGTTGCATGCTGCCTCCATGGATTTGGATAATGCATATGACACTGTGGATAGACAAGGGTTGTGGAAAGTATTAAGAACATACGGAGTAGATGGGAAGTTGATGAATGTTGTGAAGAGTATGTATGAGGGTGCTAAGGCTGCAGTGCGTGTGGATAGTGAACTGAGTTAATTTTTCTACTTGAAGGTTGGGTTGAAACAGGGATGTGTCATGTCTCCATGGTTGTTCAATCTGTATATGGATGGGATTATAAAAGAGAACCAAGGTAGGGCAGTGGATGTTGGAGTGGCCCTAATGAGAGAGGACAGTGTTTGGAAACTCCCTGTACTGTTGTTTGCAAATAATACTGTGTTGTTAAGTGAAGACGAAGGGTGGCTGCAAGGGTTGGTGGATGAGTTTAGGAGAGTGTGTATGAAACGGAATCTAAAGGTGATTGTAGGGAAGAGTAAAGTTATGGTCTTCAAGAGAAGTGAAGTCAGTGAATGTACAGTGAGGTTGGATGAGGAGGAAATGGAAAATGTGAGTGCGTTTAAGTACCTGGATAGTGTGATGAGTAAGGATGGAAGTTTGGAGGGTAAAGTGCTTGAAAGTGTACAGCAAGGAAGAAAGGTTGCTGGTTCCTTGAAAGCAGTGATAAGAAACAGGGAAGGGAGCATGGAAGTGAAAACGTTACTACATGACAGTATTGTGATACCATCTCTAACGTATGGAAGTGAAGCTTGGACCTTTGTTGGAGGGACAGAAGTCAAAAGTGAGAGCAGTGGAAATGAGTTATTTGAGAGGAGCATGTGGAGTCACACAGAGAGACTGACAAATGAGGTTGTGAAGGATCGTTGTGATGTGGATTTGGATGTGACAGGAAACGTTAGGAGAAAAACACTGAAGTGGTTTGGTCATGTGGAGGGGATGGAGAGTGAGAGACTGACGAGGGGAGTGTATGTGAGTGAGGTGGAGAGGGAGAGAGGGAGGGAGAGACCAAGGATGAGATGGAGGGATGGAGTGGAGAGGTATATGAGAGAGGGGTGTGAGTTAGGAACAGGACAGTGAAATGGCGGGGGACAGGGCGACATGGAGGCGATTTCTTTGTGACCACCCCTTACGGGATTAAGGCGCCTGGCAAATAGATAGACAGATAGTTTTCGTTTTTCCCTGCTTGGCCTTCAGCAACAGTGTTCTCCAGAGTGTTGGGGCTTGTACTGCATTGTAAATAAAGAACCTAAATAAAAAAAAAAAAAGTTTTCGCTTTAATAATTTTTCTCTTGAAAGTGGTGAAAAGTGTATAAAAATTAATAAGGGGTGATTGTTTACAGTGGCGCTGATGACGACGGACGAAATCTTGTGGTGCGCGAAGACAGACTGACCCCATCGTAGAACGTCATTTTTGAACCAGTTGCACTTATCAATGTCTATTTATCAAAACCTAACCTGAATTTTTGTAACTTAACCCAGTTGTATTCATCCTAACCTAATCTAACCTGTTGTATGCTAACCTAACCAAATTAATCCTATCCTATACTAACCTAACCTATCCCTTGTTCAACCATAATATCCTTGCTTATTGTTGGATCCTCTTCATACTCTAAATGGTGAAAGATGTAACGGTCTCTAAGGATCTCTCAACAATGGTCCTTTGGTTCTAGCTCGGGGGATTCGCCCTTCATACTCGAAAATGCACTTCTGTAAACCTTTACAACGTCGCTGAATCAGTTCAAAGGTGGGACAAAAAATTTTGTTAATTTTTAAGAGGTGGTCCGGACCTACAGTATGTTTCCTTAAAGATTACCTGCCTTGCTTGTACATTCGGCTTTAGCCATGTGTCATCGTCTCCTCTGCTTTGACTTCCGTCCTTCTTCTATTTTCCGCATTAAACTATAATAAATCGAAGTATTAGGAATACACCAAGGCCGTGCACACGGGGAAGGGAGGGTTGGGGGTTTAAGCCCCCATTTGGAAAGAATGCCACTATTTAAAGTCACAGCATCTATTTCCACCTGGTGTACTTTGCTGTGCTAAATATCTAGCTTAGAAAAGAATTTAGGACAAAACGTTAACTCCATTTGCCTGAGCATGTCTTTATTATGACCTGTACTTGCCTCCTTTGGCTGCTTTATTTTAGTGGAGGAGAGTTTTTTTTTTTTTTTTTTTTTTTTAGAGGAGGGGTTCATTGTAGCCTTGTTAACCCCATGAACATGAGATTTTTGTTTTCTAATAAAAAATCTGGAGGTAACAAGAAAAGATCAAGACATTATAGTTAAAGGCAAATGAAGTGCAATATTTCCTCTCAGGACACATGTTTCGATGTTCTGTTGTGCTGTTAATTCCTTGGTAAATATCAGTTCCTCAATAAATTGCATAAATATTGTATTGATTGTGCCATTCTGTATAACAGGGCCGGCCTTAGGGAATATTTTTGGTGGGGCCCCCAGGTTCACAGCCAAAGACTGTAGAATCTTAGATATATAAATAAAGTCTATTATAGACTTTACATTTCTAACGTATGGAAGTGAAGCTTGGACGTTGCTGGAGGGACACAAGTCAAGAGTGAGAGCAGTGGAAATGAGTTATTTAAGAGGAGCCTGTGGAGTCACATGGAGAGACAGGCTGACGAATGAGGATATAAAGGAGCGTTGTGGTGTGGATGTGGATGTGATAGGAAGTGTTATGAGGAACACACTGAGGTGGTTTGGCCATGTGGAGAGGATGGAGGGTGAAAGACTGACGAAGAGAGTGTATGTGAGTGAGGTGGAGGGGGGAAGAGGGAGGGGGAGGCAGAGGATGAGATGGAGAGATGGGGTGGAGAGGTATATGAGAGAGGGGGGTGTGAGTTGGGAGCAGGGCAGTGAAATGGCGGGGGCCAGGACGACATGGAGGCGATTTGTTTGTGGCCACCCCAAACGGGATTGAGGCGTCTGGCAATAGATAGATAGATAGATAGACATTTCTATGGTAGAATGGATTGCAATCAAAATGTGCGCTTAAAAAGTGCATGCGAGTTTTTGGACCAAATAGATCTAAACTATATTTTAATATGAAACTGCATACACGTAAGCCTACAAGTAAACAAACAAAATATGTAGATCACCTTTGAAAAGTACATAGTTCTCTGTAAAACCTGCAATGTGGTGTTAGGTGTATGTTGCACAGTGTTGCTGTGTGTACTTGACAAGACTAGAGTAGATTAGGCCTACATAGCTCCCTAGCGTGAGGCAGGCGCTGACCGGCCCTGCTACATAATAGCTATACTTCGACACTGACATTTACAGCGATGTCTTTACTTCCATACTCACTGTCATGTAGGGATGCCTTTATGTTCATAGTCACTGTCATACAGAGATGTCAGCTTTCATGCTCACTGTCATGAAGGAATCTATTTCCTTCCGTACTCAGTGTCTTTACATCCACATGCACTGGTTCAGGGATCTCTTTACTACTGCCATACTCGTGGTCAAGCAAAGATTTCTTTGTTTCCATGCCCATTTTAATGTCAGAATTTCCTTGTTTCCAAACTTCCATCCTCACTGCTATGCATACAACTTTCATACTCTTTTTCGTCTGGAGATTTCTTTACTTCCAAACTCATTCAAGCACAAATCCTTGCTTCCTTGCTAACTAACAGAGGGCTAGTCACACACACACACACACACACACACACACACACACACACACACAAACGTGCTTGTGTGTGTGTGTGTGTGTGTGTGTGTGTGTGTGTGTGTGTGTGTGTGTGTGTGTGTGTGTGGAGAGAGAGAGAGAGAGAGAGAGAGAGAGAGAGAGAGAGAGAGAGAGAGAACAAAATAACTCAAACACTTCTTCCTAATTTTAACCAAACTCGGTGGAAGGGTTAAGGGTTAGTCAGAGAGTTGACCAATTTTTTTTTTTTTTGAAAAATACCTCGAAGGTCAAGGTCAGAGGGCCAGGACAAAGTTTTACCTTGGAAGACCAATTTGAGGTTTTTATTCTGTTTATATCAAGCATGGTGGAAGGGATATCAGTCAAGCATGTAAGAAGAGATTCACTTTTTATAACAGAGTCAGTGATCACGAGCGCATGGCAAGGTCAACTTAAAAAGCTTTCTATCCAAATTGGACTAAACTTTATGGAAAGGTTTAGGATAAGGACAGGGTAAAGGGATTAGCTTTTGCGAACAAGCAGTCAAAGATCAATGCCAATGTGAAAAGTTAAAATAATGTCGATGTCTGAGGGCAACGTCAGCTTGAAATGTTTGACCCGATCTGGATTAAGCTGTGTTGTTGGTCAGGCAAAAATGGAGAAGTTTGATTTTCAATGCAATTAATTGGGGGTCAAGGTCACAGGAGGTCAACTGTTAGGCCCTTAGACCAAATGGTGGGTGCGGGTATTGCACTCTTTGAAATACAGCTTCTTGTTACCAGCCGCGAGAGAGAAGCTGGTATTGTTTTCGGTTTGTCTGTGTGTGTGTGTGTGTCTGTCAGCAAGATAACTTCGCAACTGCTCAAGACATCATCGCAAAATTTTATAGGTGTGTAGTAGGGGAAAAAAATCGATCACGAGTTTGAAATTGATGAAAGTAGGTCAAGGTCTGTGCGTTTGTTACCACGATAACTTCGCAACCGCTCAAGATATCATCACAAAACTTTACAGGTGTGCAGGAGGGATGAAAATCTTCGACGAGTTCGAAACTGGTAAAAGTAAGTCAAGTTCAAGGTCATATTCCGAGCCGCGCTAGAAATGCATTGGCTCGGGGCTGGTGTGATTTCCCCCTTGGGAGGGCCTCTAGTTTAGTTTATTTCTGCCACCTCAAGGCGATTTTTACTTATGTATTGGCTCTCGTAGTGACAAGGTTAACCACCTCAACACGATGACGTTTTTGTTGTATTCTTATTATATCCAGACGATTTTTTTTTTTTTTTTTTTTTTTTTTTTAGTTCAGGAGACAATTATCGCACTTACAGAGGAGGGAAGCGTGATATAACCTTCATTATCCACTTTTTTCCTAGAGTTTTAAGCTGAATTAAATAATTAGACAGCAACAAGAAAATGATAAGTACCGTACATCCTGTGGGGTTAGCAAAAACAAACGTAAGGATACTCCGTGCGGGAACTTCGAAGGGCCTTCAGTTAATGTCCAGGTGTGGTGTGATGTGGGAGGGTAATTTTGTGTGGCGTGGTGTGGTATAGGAGGGTAATTTTGCATGGTGTGGTGTGGTGTAGTGTGGTGTGGTTTGGTGTGGTCTGGGGTTGTATTTTTGTGTAGTGTGAGGTGGAATGGGAGGGTAATTTTACGTGGTGTGGTTTGATGTGACAGTGTGGGAGGATAATTTTGCGTGGTGTAGTGTGGTGTGGTGTGGTGTGAATTGGTGGTATATGGTGTGGTGTGGTGTAATGGTACTTCGCTAAAGTAGCTAAAAAGTGCCTAAAGTCTACTGGAGAGGGGCTAGTAAAGACTCGCCGAACGGATGAGGTCTGAGAGGGTTTAATATCGAGGGGAAAGGACTAGTCATTCTCGCCTTAAGTGACTGGATTGAGTAGCCTAGCCTAGGGACCCTACACTCTTGGTGGAGCGATAATAGGTGAAGTAAACTAAAATACCCCTCTCTCTCTCTCTCTCTCTCTCTCTCTCTCTCTCTCTCTCTCTCTCTCTCTCTCGCAGTCGCATCATATAACTCCACTCTAAAAGTTTATTAGGAATAAGCAAAGTTTTCGGCGCTGTAGGAAGAACGAGTAACAACACTTGCATTTTGAGGTAATAATTAAATAATTATTCATCCAGCAATACTCGTAAAAACTGTCTAACCTTGTTTCTATTTCTATCACACTTTCATGACACCTAACTCTCCAACTTCCTATTAAATCACACATACTTTGACGGAGACGCCGGAACTCCATTAATTGGTACTCAGAACAATAGCAGAATCAAATTATAGTTCAGTGTTCAGGAAATCCTCTCATTACCTCTTCAAATGATAGTGAACAGCAAGGGGACTTCTGGATGTTAAGTTGTCTTACGTACTCGATGGCTTGATAATTAGTTGAGTACTTGGAAAATTATGTGGTGAAGTACTTCATGAGAGCAAAATGAGAAACTAAAACGGTGCCTCAAATTCTAATGAATATAACAGTATATTTATCACTGAAATAACACTAAAGAATGGTCAGTTCGTCAGACTTTAGAACAAGTTAGAGTATTATAAAAACAGGGTGATTAAGGATACGAAACTGGCTTATTAAGCAAGTTAAGCAAGTCTGCAGTGGTGATGTGATTACAAACACTTCAGAATATTTACCTTCAAACGATAATATAGGTATTCACAAGAGGTTTCGATCCTCGCTTGACTCTGAAAATGGCGCGGGAAGAAGGAACCCAGCTGCTGTCGTCGTCTGCTTGAGGGGGAGGGACGGGGAAGGGCCTGCCTGAGCGCGCATGTCCGATAATCCCGCTCTCAGATGCATCGATTAGTCCTTTTTCTTATCCTGGAAAATACCACGTGAAAAAAGAACTTTGGGTTTATGCATCTGAAAGAAAGATGGAGGCAGAAACCAGTAGGGGATTTTATTTAGTTTGCGTGTTGGGAAAATCAGATATTCCATAGCGCATGTCACGGGCAAGGAGGGAGGGGAGGGCCTAGAGTTTGAGTGAGAGTGGGCCAATGCGTGTGTAGAGAGATTGAGAGAAAGAGAGAGAACGAGAGCGAGAGCGAGCGAGCGAGAGAGAGAGAGCGAGAGAGAGAGAGGAGGAGAGAGCAGGGGAAGCAGTGTTGGTGTGCGCGGCCATAGGTGATCGTGTTTACAAGTTGCTGGTCCTTTACCGGGGTGGCTTCTTGTGTCTTGTGGCGTCGTGAGTGGCTGTGTCGATTTTTTTATCCCCTCTTACCCCCGCCACCATCACGGCCGCCACAATACTCTACAAAATAATGAGCGTGAACTTGGGAAACGACACGAAAGCCACCTCGCCAGTGAGAACCCCGGAGGAAACGAAGGAGAGTAAGTACGAACCCAAACAGAACAAGAAGATTATCCGCCTCCTCACAGTGATCGCCTACGTGATATCAGTGTCCATGGCGGCAATCATCCTCTCCCTCTATTATGTGTTTTTGTGGGATCCGCAGATGAAATATGTGGCCAAGACTAAACTGCCGATCAGTACGAAAGCTCCATCCCCCGAGGAGACAGCCCCAGCCCTCAACTCCCAGTATTTCTCACTAGGTACGTGCTATGTTTTGTGGTTTTTTCTTAGAGGGATTTTTGGGGTTGTGTTGCTGCCTCCCTGCCGTACTGTGAGAGGGAAAATACACACACATATACACACACCGCCAGCAACACACACACACACACATGTACACACGGTAGCGGGTGAGAGATGTAAACACAGCCTGGCACACTGCCTTCTCTCACGCCTGGCAGCTCCATCCTCTCTCCCTCTTCTCTTTTCCTTTCATCCCCACTTTTTCCTTCACATTTTCCCCCATTCCCTTATCTGGTCATCATATTTATGTCCTTATTTTATCTCAAAGTCCCCCCCGCCCTTTCTTCTTGTATCGCCCCGTTCTGTCTCTTGTTTTTCTGCGTCTTGTTGCTCCATCTTTTCACTATATACATTATACCTCATTCCTCTCCCTTTCTCTCCCATTCTCCTTCGTTCTCTTACCTGTCCTATGAATTTTGCTCCCATTTCTTGGGTTTTGGTTTTCTCTCTGTCTCGCTTCTTCCTTTCTCTTGGTTCTTACGTTTCTCCAACTCCACCCTCTCTCTCCCTCCTTTTTTCCTCTCCTTTTTCTCCCAGATTATCCTTTATTCTTGCACCCAATGTTTATTTATTTTGTTTCTTATTTGCTTTTTCTGTCTTCTATCTTCGTGACTCACCTCCTCCTTTTTTTTGGTTTTTCTACATCTTCCCAGCTTCTTCCTCCCTCCTTCTCACTTCCATCTCCTCATTCTCACCTTTTCCTCTGTTCTTTTATCAGTTCTTTATTGTTTTCTCCCTTGTCTTCTAAGTATATGCCTTCTCCTCTCATCTTAGGCTCATCTTTCCATTTCTCTTAGTTCTTTGTTTTCTAGGGACTAAATTCTCTTTTTTCATGTCACCTCCTCGTGCTTAATAAAACTTTTCCCATAATCTCTTTTTTGTTGTTGTTGTTTTTGTTGTTGTCTGTTTCTTCTATCCATATCTTCTTTCCTTCTGACTCACGTTCTTCTGCCTCTGCTTTCCGCATCTTCCTATCTCTCTATCTCTCCCTTTTATTTTATATTTCCCTCTTTTTTTCTCACTGCTACAAAATATTCCAGACCCTATTGTTATTATTATTATTATTATTATTATTATTATTATTATTATTATTATTATTACTATTATCGTTTACTTTCCTCTTCCCCTGTTGTTCGCACCTTTTTATTTCCTCTTCAACTTCTTATCTCCATATCTTTTCCTCTTTTGTCATATATTCATTTTTGTCATTTACTCTTTCCCAGCATATTCCTCCTTTCTCTTATTTACGCCGTCCGCTATTCATCTTTCTCTCTCTTTCTCCCTTCTTCTTCTCCCTCTCCTTATACATTATTCTTCGTTTTCTTACCCCGTCTTTGTTCCCCAGTCTCATATGTTTCTTCCTGTGTGTGTGTGTGTGTGTGTGTGTGTGTGTGTGTGTGTGTGTTCCTGGTTTGTTGTGCTTACCCATCTTCTCTTGCCACTTTTTTATCATACCGTTCCTAATTCTCTCTCTCTCTCTCTCTCTCTCTCTCTCTCTCTCTCTCTCTCTCTCAGGATCCTATTAATGAAAAGTTAGAGAGCGATGGCGTGGACAGTCTCTAATTTTTTCACGATTATATCCAAAGCAAGTGATTGATGATAGAACAGGTCTGGCTTTTACTCGTATGTATCCTAGCTGACTGCACTCTGTAATGTGGGATGCAGGCTAATTACATCTAACAGGCACAGGTGTTCCATAAATGACCTCCAAACACCGTGGTCATGCTTACACCCTCGCGGACTCAGTTTTAGTAACACTGTCATTTGTTTGCGTATTCCAGTCCTTATTTTCTTTCTTTTTGTGTGTTTTCTCCCTTCTTCAATCACCATGTTTTATATTTTTTTCCCCTCTAGTTCTTGTTTTCTTCGTTTTTTCTTTCTTTCGTTTTCTTTCTTCGTGTTCTTTTTCTGAATGATAATAAAAACAATAATAATAATAATAATAATAATTATAGTAGTAGTAGTAGTAGTAGTAGTAGTAGTAGTAGTAGTGACAATAATAATAATAATAATAATAATAATAATAATAATAATAATATCATCATCATCATCATCATCATCATTACTACTGTTATTACCGTATCCTCCAGTTCCTTTTTAACTGTGTGTCTACCAACTTTTGCTCTCCTCTCTTCCCCTTGCACTGTTTCTCTTCTTCCTGTCTCGTCGAAGGCCTGAATGTTGAGTGAATGGAGGCGTGGTCTATTTTGACTTAGCACTCTAGTTATAGTTTTCATACTTTTTTTTCTCTATCAGCTTCTGGGTATTACACACTTCCTTTATGATTGTGGGAACAGGATTATAGTAGTGATGATGATGATGATGACGATGATGACGATGATGAAGATGATGATGATGATGACGATGATGATGATGGTGAAGATGATGGTGATTGTTACCTCTATCAAAGAAGTTGGACGGAAGTAATGCATTCACGCGTGTCTGTCTGTTTGATTGTTTGTGATTAAGATATCTGAAAAAGTTTGCGTCGGATTTAAATGCATTCTGGTGGTTAGCTGGGTAATGAGTCAAGGAAGAGTTGATTATATTTTGAAGTGGCTCCTCATCCGCATGCAGGAATAAATCATAACTTTCATTGGAGCTTGCGATGCTATGCTCTTTATGAGATGGTGTAACAGGACAAACTAAGATCGTAGAATTATCTGACAATGTGAGATCGTAAAAGTATTCGTCTGGGAGGAAAGATGAATTACAGCAGTAGATCATGAATTTTATTGGGGTTGGAAGAGGTTTGCACTCCCTGAAATAGCTCTAGTTCTTTTTTTTTGTGTTTCCCCTGTTCCTGTTTTTCTGGTTCTTACCATCCCACTTATACTTGTGAAAATACGCTGACAGTGGAGAGGCTAGTGATGATGCTGATGGTGATTATGAGGCTAGGTTTGTGATAATACTATACGACACTTACTAAATTTTTGTATGTTCATTTTCTGTTGGTTCTGCATCTACCCATCCCTCATATGACAGCGGGAATGTGGTGACGATGATGATGATGATGATGAAGATGTTGATGATGATGATGAAGATGTTGATGATGATGATGATGATGATGATAATGATGATAATGAGGATGATAGTAGTTCCCAGCTTCTGTGTTTTCCATATTTCTAATTCTGAATCCTTCCCTCCTTATGCATGGTAGTGGTAATAGATGATGATGTTGATGATGATGATTTCTCTCTCTCTCTCTCTCTCTCTCTCTCTCTCTCTCTCTCTCTCTCCCTCTTTATGTATGGCAGTGGTGATAGATGATGATGATGATCTCTGTCTGTCTGTCTGTCTGTCTGTCTGTCTCTGTCTCTGTCTCTGTCTGTCTCTCTGTCTCTGTCTGTCTGTCTCTGTCTGTCTGTCTGTCTCTCTCTCTCTCTCTCTCTCTCATCCATATTCCTCTCCACTCAGTTATAAAATTCACCTTCTCATCTTGCCATCCATTAATTCACCCATTCATCTTTACTTCACATTATTCAGTATTTTTATTCAGAAAAAAATTATGACTTAAATAGATCACATTGAGAGTCAGCTTTTTTTTTTTTTTCTGCAAATTCATCTAACAGAAAAAATTATAAACATCACGAAGACCTGAATGATAAATGAATGAAGGTGTGGCTCATTTCACTGGGCACTTTGTTAATAGTTGTTCTAGTTTTGTTATTATTATTATTATTATTATTATTATTATTATTATTATTATTATTATTATTATTATTATTATTATTATTATTACTACTACTACTACTACTACTACTATACTACTACTGCTACTACTTCTACTACTGCTACTATTACTACTACTACTACTACAACTACTACTACTGCAGCTGCTGCTGCTACCACTACTGCTACTAATGTTGTTGTTATTATTATTATTATTATTATTATTATTATTATTATTATTATTACTATTATTATTATTATTATTATCATTATTATTATTCCTGTTGTACGAGTCGTGTTTATGTGGTTAAAGAGGTTTCGTCACACTTTGTTTTGACGACTTATTTTTTTTTATATTACATTTAATATCCTCTTCTTCGTTATTCATGCCTCTTTAATATAAACATAAAGTTCATCAATAGCATACAGGAGATTACTGAGTTGTACTGTGCTGGATAAATCGCTAAGAAAAAAGTGTTTTGAATTCGACAGTGCCACTAATAATACTGTTTTACGTCCGACCCACCTTATTTTTGATTGTGGGTATAGGATGGTGAAAACGAAAATGATGACGACGATGATGATGATGATGATGATGATGATGATGATGATGGATTTCTCTGTAGATGATCAGAATATGCTTAAACCCCTCTTACAGATTCTCTTAATAATTCTCCCTTTCCTCATTTCCTTCCCTATGCCATACATCACTTCCTCCCTCGCGTTTCTTTCCTACCAATACACTTCCTTCCCCGTTTCCTTCAGTTCCATTCCCTCCCATATACTTCCTAACCCATTTCTTTACTTTCGTCTTTTCGCTTCCTTCCCGCTTTCCTGTTTCCTTTCATCTTCACCGTCTTCTTCCACGATCATTTCTTTCCCAATATTTTGCTCTTTTCTTTCTTCTCAGTTAATTTCTCTTTCCTATTTCTTTTCTTTTTCCATCCTCTTCTTTATTTTCATCTTCATCTATTTCCCTCTCTCTTCCCCATTTCCTTATTTTCTCCATTTCCTTTCCCATTTCCTTCCTTATTTTATTTCGCTCTACTTTCCCATTTCTTTTCCCCTTTCCCATTTTTTTCCTCTCCATTTTCTCTCTCTTCTCATTCCTTCCCTGCGTCTATTTCCTCACTATTTCCTTCCTCCCCTCCCACCCCGACTCATGAATCAACACAGGAATGCTCACAAACACACAGGAAACGTACACACACACACACACACACACACACACACACACACACACACACACACACACACACACACACACACACACACACACACACCAGATTTGTACCTTTCTTAGCAATACCTTTTTTTCCTTGCTCTTACTTTTTGCACACACACACACACACACACACACACACACACACACACACACACACACACACACACACACACACACACACACACACACACACACACACACACACACACACACACACACACTCACACAGATGAAATTTGTGCGTGCAAACGGGGAGGGAGAGGGAAAGGGAGTATGGAGGAGAGGTGAGGGAGTGTATGGAGGAGGGAGGGGGTGTTTGGAGGGGGAAGGAACGTATGTATGAAGGGGGAGGGAGGAGTGTATGAAGAGGGAGGAAGGAGTATATGGAGGAGGAGGGGAGTTATATGGAGGGAGGGGGAAGGGGTGTACGGAGGGTTAGGGTGGGGGTGTATGGAGGGGGTGGGAGGGAGCGAGAGGGAGGGAGTATGGGAAAAGAGGGACAGTGAGGAGGCTAGGGTGGGAAAGGGAGGTGGAGTATGGAAGGAGGCAAGGTCATCGTATAGGTGGTGTTAATTAATTTTTAATTGTGTGGATGTGTGTGTGTGTGTGTGTGTGTGTGTGTGTGTGTGTGTGTGTGTGTGTGTGTGTGTGTGTTCTAAATGCATCTATGTGTACAGTATTTGGTATGTCTGTGTGTATATGCACTGAAGTTGTATGTACATTGTGCATTTTTATGTGTAAGTGCTTTATGATATAATTAATTACGGTAAGGTACTTTTAAAACTCTCTTCGGACTTTCCTTGTTTCGTTTAATATAAATGCTCTCTGGACCTTTTATTGTAAGGGAACGTAATAGCCAAAATGAACCTTCCCTCATGCTGACAAAGTACGGATCAGGAAAATGTGGATGACAGTGACTGGTCTTGTGATAATGTTGTCCTGGCTGTGTTTGTCTGTCGGCGTTTGTGTAATCTTTGTCACTGGTATAAACATAAAGGCTGGTAATATTTTTTTAGTATATGAAAGGACGCATTAACAGCACACAATTTAAATCCTTGAACAATGATGTAATTTTAAGTTTATTGTTGCTGTAAGAGGATTTTTTTTTTAATCGGGAATTAAGTCGCATACTGAAGGAATTAAGGGAGTTTAGGCGACACCTCATTCCTCTGCTTAGAAAAATAAAATAATGCTGACGTACATAGGTTTGACAAATTAAATGTTCGTCACGTCAGGATTCGAGCCCACATTCAGAGAGAGAGAGAGAGAGAGAGAGAGAGAGAGAGAGATAGAGAGAACACCTCCCTGACACATAAACAAAAGCACGTGACTCTTACCCAGGTGATAGTACTCGTAAAATTTAAACCCCATTGAATGCAGTGCTTTATGAATGAACGGGAAGAATCCGTATGAATGATTGACTGAGTGAGGAGACGAGGATCGGTGAATGGATGAGTGAATGATCGTAGGAGTGAATGAGAGTCTGTGAATAAGCACCGTAGATATTGGCTTTAGTAGCTGCGGTCAGTACACCATCAAGAACGTCGGTGAATAACTATAAATGAGTTAGTAGGCGAAGGTCGATGAATGGGTGAGTGAATGCAGCAGAGAATGAGAGAAAGAGACATCAAATTCATCAATACCGTACATATCGATTAAGGTTCAGTCCTGGTCAATAGTTCATTTACACATAGGGGGTTTCGAAATAATGGTGCTCCAACCCATTTTAATTTAGTTCATTAATTCTGCGAGATCTGATGAGGTTGTACCATAATTTCGTGGCTATGAGATTCTGCCATTGACAGCGGATCAACACTGATAAAAAAAGAAAAAAAAAAGAAAAAAAAAGAAAAAGCATCCAAACGCTGTAGGTACCATGCATTTTGAAATATGTGACCAAATAATCTGAAAACAGCCCTCCTTCCGTGCATCTGTAATGGTCATGGTTACTGCATCATACACCACTACACCACTACATCATTTCTCTCTCTCTCTCTCTCTCTCTCTCTCTCTCATGCTTAGAAGTGCGATATTTCACGATCAGGTGGGCAGACTAATAAAAAAAAAGACATCAACTTTTTACCTATTTTTACATCTATCGTGTCTATAGCCTGTATTTTCGTAGGTTAAGGAAGCTCCCTAACACCTCTCCCTAAGCGATTTAGTTTGTTTATTACCCCTTACTGTCTTCTGTGTAATTTAAATCATTCCAGTTCCATCATAAATAACATACATATTGATGTTAACCAGCCATATCCAAAAATAAATCGCTTAGGAAGAGGTGCTAGGGAACTTCCTTAACCGACGGGAATAACGACCCATGTGTTCAGGTACTTTTTTGTGAGACTGTAATTGTTCAGGTACTTTTGGGGGAGACTGTAAATGTTCAGGTACTTTTTGGTGAGACTGTAAATCTTCAGGTTAAATGTTCAGGTACTTTTTGGTGAGACTGTAAATGTTCAGGCACTTTTTGGTGAGACTGTAAATGTTCAGGTACTTTTTCTTTTGGTGAGACTGTAAACGTTCAGGTACTTTTGGGTGAGACTGTAAGTGTTCAGGTACTTTTTTGGTGAGACTGTATATGTTCAGGTACTTTTGGGTGAGACTGTAAATGTTCAGGTACTTTTTGATGAGACTGTACACATAAATTGATAACTACGAGTTTGTTTCTTTTTTTCTTTCATTTTCTACTGCCAGTGGTTTGTATCTATTTTGTATCTACTGTATTTTAGAAAAGATCATTCGTACTGAAGTGGTCAGAATCTATCATCATAAATTCTTTCAGTACGATGTTTTTCTTTATTTTACTAGTAGTAGTAGTAGTAGTAATAGTAGTAGTAGTAGTAGTAGTAGTAATAGTAGTAGTAGTAGTAGTAGTAGTAGTAGTAGTAGCAGCAGCAGCAGTAGTAGTAGTAGCTGTAGTAGTAGTAGTAGTAGTGGTAGTAGTAGTTGTTATTGTTGTTATTGTTGTTGTTGTTATTGTTGTTGTTGTAATTGTTGTTGTTGCTGTTATTCCTCTTCTTCTTGTTCTTGTTCTTGTTCTTGTTCTTGTTCTTGTTCTTGTTCTTGTTCTTCTTCTTGTTCTTGTTCTTCTTCTTGTCCCAGGCTCATCTGAAACATGGACCCGATGGACTGCAAGCTATCCTTCTCATGCAGTCCACCATCTTCTTTTTCGGTGGATAGGGAAATAGTTTGGGGATGTTTGTATAACCAGGCAGTGGAGTCGCCAGCTTATATCAGTGCCACCACGTGAAGGCGTCCCTCTCGCAGTGAAAGGAAGAGAAACCATCAACACAAACCCATTCATTGATTTTTATTATGAAGAATGAGTGAATAAGGAATGAATGGGGAGTAACGGTGTGAATGGAAGGGATCTGAGAGTGTACGATAGTGAATTATTGAATGGGTCTTCGACAGGGAGTGAATAAAAAATGAATGGAATGTAGATATCAATAAATGGATGAATAGTGAATGGTGAGTGAAGAAGTGAGTAGAGAAACGACCAGGAAATGTGTAACAGTAAATACGTAAGAAATTGGGTGCGCATAGGCTAGCTAGATGAATAGAAAGTGAGTGAATGAGTGATGAAGGGAAAATGAACGAGTGAGTGCAGGAGTATGAACGTGAGGTGAGTGATTGAGTGAATGAGGGCGGAAGTGGGAGCAGGCTGCATTGAATGAATGGGTAATGAATAGAGATTAGATGACAGTGAATTAATTGCCTGTAATTAATGAATGGGAAATGGATGAATGTGTGAATAAGGGAATAAGGAGTCAATGTGTGTGTGTGTGTGTGTGTGTGTGTGTGTTGTGAGAGAGAGAGAGAGAGAGAGAGAGAGAGAGAGAGAGTGAATGACTAGATCCCTCCTAAACTAAATACAACTCGAGGGGCACTCACAGAGCGCATACCTCCTCCAATGCCGGATCCGGATACGGATCCCCCCAAAATTTAAAGAATTCTTTCTTGGCCCATGGCCCACCCTTCCACAAATTTTCATTGAAATTCATGGAGAACTTTTGGTGATGCTGTGCTGTAGGATCCGAATCCTGATCCGCCCTCAAATTTAAAGAATTTTTTCTTAGACCATGGCACTCTTCCACAAAATTTCATTGAAATTCTTTGAGAACTTTTGGAGATATGGTGCGAACAAATAAACCAAAAATTCCGGATCACAACCAAAATCTAACTGATTGTTCTTTCGGCCATACCCTACCCCTCCCAAAAAAATTCCGCAAAATCCGTTCATAACTTTTTTAGTAACCCTGCTGACAGACAGAAGGACATACAGACGAACCAACCAACGCGGGCAAAAACATACACCTTCTGGCGGAGGTAAATGATCCGGCCGTCTCAGTAATAAAAAATATAAGGCGTCTTTGGGGTGAAGGGGTTCTAGAGTTTTTGAGATATCGGATCAAAAACAAACAGACAGACATACAAATCGTACCTCATTCCAGAACGGTGCACATACCATTTAAAGAAACGGTACATTACACACAAACAAACAAGCAAACAAAACGGCACTCCTCACGCTTTGATCATACAAGCACACACTATTCACGTCCCCCTCACACACACACACACACACACACACACACACACACACGGTATAAACAGTTACCAACCCACAGCTTTTGACACTAAGCTTACAAACATTGGAGGGTGAGGGTGAGGGTGTGAGAGGGGTGAGGGAGGGTGAGGGTGAGGGTGTGAGAGGGGTGAGGGAGGGTGAAGGGAGGTGTGGGCGTGAGTGTGAGGGTGAATGGGTTAAGAGTTAGAGTGAGGGTGAGGGTGAGGGTTGGTGTGAGGGTGAGGGGTGAAGGTGCTGAGGGTGAGGGTGTAGATGAGGGTGAGGATGGGGGTGAGGGTGAGAGCGAAGGTGAAAGTGAGGGGTGAGGGTGGAGCAGAAGGAGGGTGAGGGTGAGGGTGAGGGTGAGGGTGACGGTTGAGGGTGGGTAAGTGTGAGGGTAAGGGTGGTGAGGTGAATTGTTGAAATGAGGGAGGGTGAGGAGGGATGATGCGTGAGGAAGGGATAGAGTGAGGGTGAAGGTGAAGTGAGTAATGAAGAGGTGAGGCGAAAGGAAATGAGGATACCCAAATTTAGAGGGTGACAGTATTCAAGGTGGAGGTGAGGGAGAGGAAGTGAGGGAGAGGGGAATGAGGGGAGAAGAAGGGGAGAAGTGGAGGGGCGATGGGAGAGAGAGATTAAATGAGGAAGAGAGGAATTAGGGGAGAGGAAGAGGAGAGGTGGGAGGAGGGTGAAGAGAGAGGGAGATTAACTGAGGGGAGAGGAGGAAGAGATGAGAGGAGGAAGTGGGGAGAGGGAGATTAACGTGGGGGAATGGAAAATCAAAGCTGGAGATGGTAGAAGAGGGAGATGGGAGTAAGAGAGAAACAAATATATATGAAGGAGAGAAGAATGAAGGGTGGGGATGAGGGGAGAGGAAGAAAGGAATGAGAGAGTGCGAGGATGAAAAGTTGAAGGATAGGGTGATTAAGCGAGTGGTGGGAAAGTGTTGAGGTAAGAGGATGAGAGGAGAGAGACATGGAGATAAAGGAGAGAGGAATGAAGTGAAGAAGAATGAGGGAATGGATGAAGAGAGAAGGAGATAAAGTAAGGGGAGGGGAGACAGAATGATGATTGAGGGGAGAGGAAGACAGGAGTGAGCGATGGGAAAAATGAAGAATGGAAGGTTAAAACATGAGAGACGGAGAAGAGAGAAAAGAAAGGAAGAGTGAGAAGTGACAGTGACAAGAGTGAGAGAGGGTGAAGGGAGAGGGGGATATGGGTGAGGGAGAGTGAAGGTGACAGGGAGCTAATAAAGTGAGGGTGAGGGGTGAAAATGAGGAAAGGTGAGGGGTTAGAAGGGTGAGAGGGGGTGAGGGCGAAAGGGAGGGAGGGAGAGGGAGGAGAGGGACAAAAGTTACGGAAGTTAAGGGCGGAAGAGGATAAGAGAGGAAAACCGTGGAAGAGTAACAGGAAAAGAGTAACGATGCAAGACAGTGAGTAGTGAGGAGAGCGATGAGTAAATTGAGTAAGCCAAGGAAAAAAGTGGTAATAGAAAAATAAAGACAGGAGAAAAATGAACAGAAATAAAGATGTGCACGCAAAAAAGTGAGGAAGGGGAGGGGTGAGGTGTGAAAAAAAATCCGGAAAAAGGTGTTAAAAAAGAGGTGTTAGTCAGCGAGGTGGGAGAGAGAGAGAGAGAGAGAGAGAGAGAGAGAGAGAGAGAGGTGAGATAGGGGGGGATGAGAGATAAGAGATGAAAAAGGGGAACCGGTGAGGGAGACTTAATAGATGAGGGGAATGAAAAGTTAGGAGAAAAATGCGAAAGAAAAATAAAGCACAAGGGAGGTAAACCAAAAAAAAAAAAAAAAAAAAAAAAAAATCTAAACAACCCAGCACCACACACGATGGGCAGTGCATAAAGCCTGATGATTTTATTCCAGTTCATGAGGAGGGTTTACATGGCTTCTCTCTGGCATAGCTGGTCATTACTGTTATCATAATTATGGGCATGGGGATGATAGCAGATGAAGTTTGAGGGACGTAACAGGTTGTACTGATCATTTCATATATCATCACACATTTCCAGCGCTACAAATTTTCTTCTTTTCCTTCTAGTTGCTTCTTTTCCTTCTTCCTCCCTTCCTTCCTTTCCTCCTTCCTTCCTTTCTTTCTTTCTTACTTTTTCTTTCTTTCTTTCTTTCTTTTTGATCGTGTGTTCTTAGAAGGCTGGAAGGTACAGATAACAAGAGGTCTATTGGCTCATAACGAGAGTCAATAGGCCTATAACGTGTGTGGGAGAGATATAGGGAAGAGGAAGGGAGGGGCAAGATGTGAGGGAAGGGAGGTGAAGGGTGAGGGGAGAGGGGGAGGTAAGAAGTTAGGGAGGGGAAAGCTGGGGGGGGGGAGTTAGAGGTGAGGAAGTTAAGAGAGGTAGAGGAGGGAAGAGGTAAAAAATTCTCGGATAAAGTGTGAGAGAAAGAAGAGCGTGAGGGAAGGAGGGAGGGATGTGAGATAAAAAGTGAGGGGCGAGGGAGAGAAAAGTGAGAGAGGGGAGAGGTTAGAGAAATAAAGTGGTGAGAAATATCAGCGAAAAAGTGAGAAAAAGTGAGATTTGATATAGGGAGGTTTGTGAGGTGTGAGGAGGAGGAAGGAGAGAGAGAGAGAGAGAGAGAGAGAGAGAGAGAGAGAGAGAGAGAGAGGTGAAAAGTGAGGGAGGTGAAAAGCGACAAAATCCACGAAATGGTGGGAGAAAGAATTACGTTTTAAGGAGAGAGAGAGAGAGAGAGAGAGAGAGAGAGAGAGAGAGAGAGAGAGGAGAGAGAGAGAGAGAGAGAGAGAGAGAGAGAGAGAGAGAGAGAGAGAGAGAGAGAGAGAGAGAGAGAGAGAGAGAGAGAGAGAGGTAAAAAGTGAAAGAGGGGAGAAGGACGGGAAAAAAAAATAAAGTCTACAAAAAGATATGCAAAAAAAGTGAAGTGTAAGAGAAGATGGGGGATGAGAGATGGAGAGATGAGGGAGGTGAAGGGTGAGGAGAGGGAGAGGAGAGGGAGGCAAAATGAGAAAAAAGATCCACAAAAAATGCAAGAGGAAAAAAAAGCGAGGTTTGAGTTAGCAAGGTGAGGGAGATACAAGGAAGATGAGAGCAAGGGAGGTAAAGGATGAGGGAGCAGGGAGATGAGGGAGATGAAGGGTCAAGGAGGGGTGAGGGAGGTGAGAGATGAGGGAGGTAAGGGGTGAGGGAGCTTAGAGGTGAGGGAGGAAAACTGTGAGAAGGGTGATAGGTGAGGAAGGAGAGAGGTAATGAAAATAAACAGAAAGGTGTGATAAAAAATGAGGTGTGAGACAGGAAGGCAGGTGTATGGATGTGATATGAAGAAGGTGAGAGGTGAAGGAGGGATGATGGAGCACAATGTCGGTGATAGCTGGCAGATGTGAGGGGCGGGGCGTGGTGGAGGGGTGAGGGGAGATTACGGGTGAGGGGTGAGGGGAGGGGAGAGGAGGGGTGAGGGGGAGATTATGGGCGAGGAGTTGGGGGGAAGGGAGGGAGATGAAGGGTGAGGACTGAAAGGTGAGGGGTGAGGGGACACGGGGCATGAGGGATGAGGGGAGGGTGAGGGAGTGAGGGGTAGCGAGAGAAGGGGTGCAGGAAGAGGGGACGCTGAGTCATGAGGGAAGGGGTGAGGTCAGATGAGGAGTAATGGAAAGTTAAGGATGAGGAGAGACGAGTGAGGGGAGGGGAGGGGTGCAGGGCGGTAGGTTGTAATGGAAGGCGAGGGGTGAGGGGAGGAGAGGGAAGGTTAAGGTTAATGTAATGTGAGGGATGAGGGGAGTGGAGGAGTGAGGGGAGTGGAAAGGTTAGGGAAGGGGCAGGGTTAGAGGAGGGGAGAGGTGAGGGGAGGAAAGGGGTAAGGGAAGGGAAAGGGTTAGACGAGGGGAGGGATGATGGAAGGGAAGGGATGAGGGAAGATAAAGGATGACAGGAGACGGGAAGGGATGGGTGACGGGAGAGGGTTGAGGGACAGGAAGGGGAAAAGAAAGGTGATGGTTAATGGAGGATGAGGGGTGAGTGGAGAGGAAAGGAGATGTGAGGGAGGGGGTGGGAAAGGGTAGATGAAGGGAAGTGAAGGGAAGAGAGAGGGAACCCGGAATATGGCATGAGGGAAGGGTAGAGAAGAGAAGGGGTGAGGGGAGGGAAAGGGTGAAGGGAAGGGAGAGAAGCCGTGAGGGGCGAGAGAAAGTAAATGAAACGGGGAAAGTGAGGGGAAGTGAGGGGTGAGGGAGAAGAGAGAGAGGGGACGTGGTGAGGGAGAGGAGACGCTCAATAAAAAAAAGGGTGAGAGGGGTTGTGAAGGAAAGGGTGAGAGGGGAAGGAGGGTGAAGAGAGGAAGGAGAAGAGGGCTGGAAGGGGATGAGTGGTGTGGAGAAGGAAGAGGGGACGGTGAATGATGGCAGAATGGAAGGGTCGTGAAGGGAGGGGAGGGGAGGGGAGGGAAATGGCCTGTGTGGTTGGCGATTGTGGAGGGCGATGAAGAGTGAGAGTGAGATGAGTATGACAGTATGGAGAAAGCTGGGGTGAGAGAAGTGAGAATAAAGAATGGAGAAGGAGAGATGAGCATAAATGTGTGAGTAGACAGGCTTGGCTTATAAAAATGATTCCAAGGGAGGGAGAGGTGAGTGAAGTGAGACAGGATGAATGAGGAGTGAGTATGAGAATCGAGCGTAGTCTAGGTGTGAGATATTTTATCCGCAAAATAGTAGCCTGTAACAATTATTCGAAAAGGTCGACCAAAAGAAAACCAAAAGGGCATTTATTTAACATCGTGATGTTGAGGGAAAGACAGACTGAGAAAGACTCTCCACGATGTTTTGTACATGAAGTACTGAGTATCTGTTCACTCCTGTATTAGAGAGTTGAACAGAAAACAGGTAAGTGTGTGAAGTAATGCAGGTGCTGAGTGCCTGCCGTAAAAAAACAGGCGCACAAGAAGAGCATGAATGACCAGTGTCCTTTGTAACAGCGATAGTAAGAAGAGAGTGAATGATGAAACACTACACGAAAGAGGTGGTGGAGAAGTAGAGTTGGCATAAAGGGAAGACTTGATGAAACTGAGTGATGAATTGTGTATAAAAGATGGGCATGGTGGGCTCAGGAGACACAGGTAGCTGTATTCTTTTCAGCCCGGGTACGTCAAGCTTCATTTTATTCTTATTGACGCTACATTGTTTTATTTGGTTACGAGAGCATCCAAGTAGTGAAGGGGTTAGTGAAAGCCACATCTGTAATTCAAAATGTCTCCACAGAGCTGAAGAAAATAGTCTGGAGATGGCAAATGTTAGGTGTTACTGTGTAGGATATTTTTATTTCCAGTATTCAGTCACAACATTACAAACCATAGCAAAGCAATTTAAGGATCAATGAGCAAGCTGCAAGTGAGACTGCTGCATGACAAACACTGTGAATCTGGCTAAGGTGAGGCGACAGTGAACATGACTTATCTAAAAACAATAATTGTACCAAGATTCTCAGTAGCATAAAAGACTACATGGCACTGCTTATAGATATTTGACTATCAGTTCAGTTTTGCACACGGCGCGTTGATATACCCTATAGATGGTTTATGTGTAAATTATGTCGATGCTGGAAAAGTATATATAACATGCAGGAGAATAGGAAGGTGTAACGTTTTAAATATACCGCTACGGAGAGAGAGAGAGAGAGAGAGAGGAGGGGAGATAATGCAAATATAGGGAGACGTGGGGGCTTGGTACTCTAAACCCTTCAGCAGGTGAAATATTGTAAACTCTCGATATCCTCTGTTTACTTTAATCTCTGACTCTGATTCTCTCTCTCTCTCTCCCTCCTCCTCTCTCTCTCTCTCTGTCTGTCTGTCTGTCTCTCTCTCTCTCTCTCCCCAATCTTCCCCATTCCCTTCCGTTCATCATCTCATTCCCTCTATTCCCGAGTTCCCATTTTATGATGCAGTTTTACTTAACCAATGCCTCTTTCCCGTTTCCCTACCCCCATTTTTCCCTCGCGGACTTTGGAGCCAACTTAAGACATGTTCCAAGGTGATTTATTTTGATTATGATCGGTGAAATGAAACGTACTCCTTTATATTGCTTATGTAGGTTTTGCAACAATAATGAGCATAAGTTGCATAAAGGATGTATTTTTATAATGATTATTTCCGACACTGGGCATAGTCTAGACAGTCCAGTCCCTGAGGCGCAGCAACTCTTACAATCCGTCCTGCCTTACTATCCTTGTCTTGGATCATAAAACATTTACGTTAGTTTATCCTACCCTATCACGAACAGCCTTGAAAGAACCATCAGATCTAGTACTCTTTGCATTCCCTTGCACTCCTTTGTACTCCTTTGCCCTTAATGAATATACAGGATACTCTTTTCTCCCTAGTGAATATTAACGGTGTGTTGTTATGGTAAGTTGGTGGGGTAATGTGAAAAATCAGATCTATGTAGTTTCCTTCAGCCGGGGATCGATCGTAAGTCCTGTCGAATAGCATCCCACTGTTTTGACCCCTCTGATACATGGAGAGAGAGAGAGAGAGAGAGAGAGAGAGACGTTCCCCTTGTTTAGCCCCAGATCACTTATCATGCAGGGCAAAATACACACCGTTTTATTTATGGGTCAGGAGCAAGGATGTGACCCCCCTCCTCTCTCTCTCTCTCTCTCTCCCTACCTACCTACTTACTGTACCTACCTAATTCTTTCCTCTGAGCCCCTCTCTCTCTTTTCTTTTTCCTTTTAAATGATTTTCTCCTTATTTAATTTTCATCTTTTCCTTGACGCTAATAGAGGAGGAGCTATTATTATTATTATCATCATCGTCATCATCATTATTATTATTAATATTATTATTATTATTATTATTATTATTATTATTATTATTATTATTATTATTATTATTATCATTATTATTATTATCAGTCCGACCTTTTTGCCAAACATGAGAGTGAGGTGTGGTGGAGATAGGGTGGAGGAAGAATTGTGAATATGAGAGGGTTGACAGTGAGGAATGAAGAGGGAAGGGAAGACAGAAAGGGAGAAATGTGGAGAGAAAAATGGAGGGAAAGAAATGAAGGTGGAAGGTAAAGTGGAGGGAAAGACATGAAGGTGGAGGGAAAGAAGTGACGGTGGAGGGAAAGAAGTAAAGATGGAGGCAAAGAAGTGAAGGTGGAGGGAAGGAAGTTAAGGTGGAGCGAATGTAGTGTAGATGGAGAGATAGAAGTGAAGGGAAAGCAGTGAAGGTGGAGAGATAGAAATGGCGGTGGGCTCCTTCAGTTATATATATATATATATATATATATATATATATATATATATATATATATATATATCAGCCGTTTGAGTATCCACTGCGGACCGGCCTATCCCGACCGAAGTGGGGACGATACAGCCAATGTATCTCTACCAAGTGGCTTAGGCTGTCTGGTGGAGATTGTATGTAGGGTGAGAAGTGCTTGTAAGTGTAATTGTAGTGTTGGAGTGGCTTTGGATGTGTGTGTAGTCTGTGAACCACGTGTAATCAGCCCGCGCAAGCCGACTGAGGTGCAAGCATACTTTACAGTATGCGACACTGGTTCAACCACAGCACCCCTTGTGTCGGCCAAAGCAGTACGTGACCAGAAGAAAGCTCCCAAAGTTTATTACCCTGACGAGGCGCGAACCCTCGTTCTTCAGTGTACGAACACGCACACTTTACCACTGTACCGCAGAGGCTCCATATATATATATATATATATATATATATATATATATATATATATATATATATATATATATAGTAGAAAAATGACGTAAGAACTAAGTCTTCTAGCTGATAGAGTAAACCCCTTCAGGTCGATGATGTATTTTACTGATTTGTACTTACTGTAGTTCATTCACTTTAACTAAGCGCAGATTTTAGACCTTTGGTATTAGGTACCTGCAGCACAGAGGAAAAATGAGACAATACTTCGGTTCTCCATCCTTTCCATTGCACTTCGTGACTGGCATAATATTTTAGTATTGCTGTCTTACTCCAGCCCAGAATTCAAGATGGAGATATGTCATTTTGATTCCTAGTTAAAGCGACCAGACTATATGTACCTCCAGACGATATTCTTCTTCTTAGTGGAGATCTTTTCGTAGTTAAGGGGTTAGTGACCAGACAGGGTGGTCCATATATAACGCTCCTCTTGTTGGGACGGCTTAGTCAGCGTTATTAGTGTCCATCATACAACCTTTATTCATTTCCTACTCCCACTGCCTCACCCACGCCCACACCAGCAAACTGAACCGTGCCCACATGACGCAGGATATCGCCAGGTGAGAAACTAATTGAACCCTATTTACGGACCACCATAGCTCGAATTTTGACCTAAAAAAAAAATAAATAAATATATAAATCGTCTAAGGAAGCAGGAATAAAAGATAAAGATACGTCATCGGAGTGAAGGGGCATAAAGAAGAAGGTGAAGGTGGATGAAAAGAAGCGGAAGAAATGAGGGGAAAGGGAGAGTCGGAGAGAGGGTTGAGAGATAAAGGTCAGGGAGATGGGAAGTAAATGGAGGGGAAAGAGGTAGAGGTTAAAGTGAAAAAAGAGGGAACGAGGAAAATGGAAGGAGGGAGAAGAGGGAAAACCTGAGAAGGAAAATGGGCGGGGATTAGGAGAGGTTAAAGGAGTAAGGAAAAGGATGGGGAAAGGGAAGTGGAAGAGGAGAGGAAAGAAGGAGGGAGGGAGGGAGGAAGAGGAGGGAGAGGGAGAAGGATACGAGAAGGGGGAAGTAAAGGGAAAGAGGGGAAGGAAAGATGATAGAGGTAAGGGGAAGAGGGGAAGGCCAGGGGAAGAGTGGATGAAAGAGAGGAGGGGAGACGGAGAGGGAAAGGTAAATATAAGAGGTGGAGAGGGTAAGAAGAAGAGGTGGGGTTAGGGAAGGGAAAGGAGGGTTAGGAGGGGGGAAGAGAGATAGAAGAGAGGAAAGGCTAAGGAGAAGGACACTGAGTTAAGAGAAGGGAAGGAAGGTTAGAAAGAAGGGGGTTATGAGAAAGGAGATAAGGAGAGGAAGGAGTTAGGGGAGAGAGAGGGGGGGCGGGGAAGAAGAGGAGAGGGAGATTAAGGAAGGAGGACGGGGTTAAGTGAAGGGGAGGGAAGGGGTGGAAGAAGGAGAGGCTAAGAGGGGAGAGGGAGGAGGTAAGGTAGGGATATAGGGAGGGATGTATGGAGAGAAGTATGCGGGACGAAAGGGGTGAATTGAAGGGAAGGGGAGTGGGTAAGAGGAGAAATGGGGAAGAAGAGGGGAGAAGGGGGCTAGGAGATGAAGGGGATACAGAGAGAAGGAGGGGGGGGTTGGGGGAGAGGAAGAGTTGAAAAAAAGGGACAAAGAACGAAAGCTGAAAAGAAAACAAAGTGAGGCGTAGAAAAGATAATACAGAGAGAGAGAGAGAGAGAGAGAGAGAGAGAGAGAGAGGTGGGGTTGGTTGGGGTAAGGAAATGCCTTACTGAGGTCATTACGTTTATGTGAGCTTAAATGAGCCTCTTGAAGCGCTCAGGGAAACACGTCCCTATTACTCATACCGTGCACCACACCACTATATATTTTTGGCTCGTGTATGGAAAAAGTTATTCGTCTCATTCATTTTCTCTTAACAGCTGATGATTTTGTTGTTATTGGTTGTTGCTGCGATTGTTGTTATTGTTATTGTTGTCGTTGTTGTTGCTGCTTAGCCCCCAGTGTGTTCAACCGAACAGACTCATAGACCACAAGTATAAGCAACTGCTTCCGTGGGGCTGTCCTACAGGTACAATACACTATATACCGATACACCGTGTAGAGAACCGGCGCCCTCTTGTGGTAGACAGCGCCTCGCCAGGGTCGGATCAGGGTCCGTCCCACGGCGAGGTGCAAGAATCATGGCTGCCGGGTGGACGCCGCAGCTGCTCCACCCAGAGTGCACACCTCCATCATGTGTAGGTTCCTCGCCAGCGCTCTTTGTATTACCAGTAAAGTGGTCCTTGTAAGAGCGTGACGAGCGAGTGAGCGTTTGTACGTACGCCTATCGTAATTTCATCTCGGTGTAAACTTTCAACATTTCAGACGAGGTAGCTGAACAATAACAGAAGAACAACTGAGCCAAAATATTTACTTTTTCACTTTTTTTTTTCCTCTCTCTCTCTCCCTCTCGCGTTTTCGCTCTGGATGTGCATATAGCAAGGCGCCGTAGCATTTATCACACACACAATGTTCAATTCTCTGCTCCAGACTTGCCATGTCAACGAACTGCGTCGGTAAACGCTTGACTATTGATCGAATAATAAAACCCAGAAATTGGGCTATTACCCTTGCTGATTTCGCCCCCTAAACATAGAAAAACCGTTCTTGTAAAATTATGAACGTAGTGTCCTATATTAAATTGTTAAAATTCATGCAAGAAAACATAGTGTTACAACAGTAATCCTTTTTAAATTCGATTTCATAGTGGAGCATGTTAATTGAAGCTCTCGGTACATTCCCTAGGAAAGCTGGGATTCCAAGGGGTTTCCGTGGTTTCATGAGTAAATATATAGCTAAAACAAAACTTATTGAATGTATCTGTTACCTGCTGAAAGAATCTCTTCTTTTACTCACATAGTAGAGGAAGTTACTAGCCTCTGAAAACCATCGCGGTCGTGCCGTGTCGTGTCGGGTAGGGCTGGGTCGTGTAGGGCCGCTCATTTTTCAGATGAACGTAAACATTGCTTTGTAACGCTTCGTTACCTCTCTCGCTAGCTCGAAATTAGCTGTACAGAATGATACCTCACCATAATCATCATCATCATCATCATCATCACAGCTTTATTCAGGGCACACTGATTGCCTGTCCCTCCTCGACCTCCTCCACTACGCTTAGATAGTCAGCCCTTTCATCCCTATAGAAACTATTTTATTAAGGCTAAAACTAGATGAGCTACCGGAGAGATATCCTGGTAGTTAATTAGTCGTTGCCTGTTCTTCCCCTCCCCCCCCTCTCACTTTGTTCCCACTTTTTTCTTACTGCTTGTGTGGCGGGTAGGTCATGCTTTTAGTCGTGCCGTTATGTCTGCCAGTCTGTGTCTGTCTGTTTGTAGGTTTGTTTTTGTTTTTGTATCTCGTTTGGTCGGGCTTAAACTCTTCAAAGTCTGTACCAGTAGTTTTGTAGGTTGATAAGAACTGACCCTAGCCAGGTACTGAAGGTCATGGGTCAAAAGGGTAGGTCAGTGAAGTGAAATGAATCTGCCCCAAGGGAAAGGTCCCCTCCCTCTCCGGGGCCTCCTTGTTTCACCCTGTATTCAAGTTTATTCCCTTCATCCTTCTGTACTCTCACTCAGTAAACCCTCGCTTGCTCTCGTTAAGTTGTTGGTTATGGGCTCAGATAAGGTTAAGAAGGGCATTAGCGAAGTTGCTGTGCAGATGATGATGTCAAAACTCATACTGCCACGCCTCTCATTGCCACACTTCACACTGCCACAACACACATAGCCACACCTCACACTGCCAGAACTCATACTGCCATACTTAATACTGCTCCGTGACATACCACATATTACCATACCTGTCACTGCCACATCTCACACTGCCACACTTCACACTGCCACACCTCACATCGCCACAATTAACACCGCCTCTCTGCGCACACGCCTTACACTGCTACAACTATCTTATACCTTACACACACCTCAGTCACACCTCATACATACCCCCACACCGCCATACCAAACACTGCCACACTCAACACCCACACCCACACTGCCACACTCACACCTAACACTACCATACCATACCATGCCACACCCAGTACTAACACACACCTCTTCCATTGCTCACTTCTCAGTCCCTCCCCCAACATTTCCACATCTCACACTGCCAAATCCTTGCCTCGTAGTATATAGAGACTTTATAATATTGGTAGTGTGTTGAATGAACTAATATACACGCAACACTCCTAAACATGAGTAATAGTGTCTGTTAGTAGCTACAACAAAGAAGTGACTGTAAAAAATTTGACTTTCCTTAGATGCCAAAATATCACTCGGAAACTGCATAGAACTGTGTGGCGGTAGGTATAAGGGAACATACAACCGTGGTAAGGAGATTACATATAGGCGTCTCATTGGTAAGCAGTCAGAGGCTATTGGAAAGTCGTATTGGTTCCTTGTTTGCTCTCTCTCTCTCTCTCTCTCTCTCTCTCTCTCTCTCTCTCTCTCTCTCTCTCTCTCTCTCTCTCTCACACACACACACACACACACACACACACACACACACACACACACACACACATTGGCTAACTTTATGTGGGTTTACGTTCGCCGCGCCCTGCAAACAAACACCGTCTTAAACTCCGCACGCATGTTTGACCAACACCATCGCCAAAGCACCAACAGTTCGCAGAAAAGCCTGTCCTCATGGCTTTAAAATTAGTATTTGAGGTTTCTCGTTGTTTTTATTACCCCCGACAACGAGGCTGCAGGAGGATGTGTATTCTCCCGTGTCTGCTTTTGTCCAAGTTCAGAGTTATTATTATCGGGTGTCAATGGAATTTGGTGGATCAGTAGGCAGTGGGTCAGAGAAGAGCTGATATGATTATGAGGTGGATCCGGATGTGGATGCAGGAAATAATTTTTATTGGCGTTGGTTGACGTATGCTCTCCCTGAAATTGTGTAATAGGGCAGACTAATACTGAAGAACTAACTAAATGAAACCGTAAAAGTATTCATGTGGTAGGAGTGAGGAATTATAGCAGTAAATCATAAACCTTGCTGGCGTTGGCGAAAGTTTGCTTTCCCCTAGTGCTTTCTAGATTTTATACGGTCTATACTTATATATGTCGTATTATATGTATTTATTACAGTATAAAGTATTACTATATCAATCGGACTTCCTGATCGATTTCTTTTGCAAATTATGTATAAATGTCCGCTTGCGTGTTAGTTCTAACTTCGTGATACTGATATCGACGCATAACTAACCTTCGAGTACAAGTGAATCTTTCATTGCCACAGGTAGAAAGAAACTGGTAAGGAAAAGATGCTAGGGAACCTTCTAAGATGACAAGAATAGGAGCCTTAGAGTTTGCTTACAAGATCAGTTACCTTGTATGTTGGTCGAGCGTGTGTTGGATCAGTGGTGAAACTTAGGGACGGAGCACGTTACTAACCACTGTTCAGTTGAATATGTGTATGTACATGGAACTTCTTCGATGCGGCTATCATTCTCATCTTCTTTTTGTATTGACTGTGTATTGCATATATTATCTTCCTGATGATACCACCCAGCACATAGAATTTAGATTTTCACATGACTATACCCTTCTCTATAAGCTTTCGTTTTTGTTTCTGTATTCATCGTTTGCTACTTGCCATAGATACAACTGGTTTTTATACAGTTCAGTGAGTTTTAACCTTAATACCTTTGTCTACTCAGATGTAACCTTAACTCTTGAGGGTCACTAGTGCAAGGTGTAGATGACGGCACAACGTCCATTATGTTTGGCTCGTTTTGACAGGTGGATAGGAATGGATGAGAGGGAAAAATAGGAAAGAGCTAAAGTCACATCTGAGTGGATGGGTTCTGTGTAGTCTGAAACGTTAGAGAAATAAAGAACTTAAGCTTTTTCTTGTTTTTCCTCCCTCCTATACAACGTCCACTGTTGCTTTTAACTATACTCTTTTCACTCAGACTTGGCCGAGATTTTCGTTTTTTTACAGCTCAGTTCACACAGCTCAGTGGTAAGATAAAAAAATCATAATACGGTTCTTCATCCTTACCACTGCATTTTATTCATAACAAGCACCAAATTCTAGTGCTAACGTATGCTTACAACTCAGCATTCATGATGGAGAAATGACAGTTTTAGGCCAAGTTAGTGTAAAAGGGATATAGCGTGTCCTTGTGGTGTGGCAGGGATATACATACATGGCTAGGCAGTTATTATACTCTTTTCACCTTAACTTGACCCGGATTCTCGTCTTTACTCTTATTTCACGCAGCAAAGTGGCAGAAAAAGACGATACAGCGACTCTTCATCTTTCCATAGCACTTCATCGTGACCAGCATCGTATTCCAGAGCTAAATTCTTGCCAGAGCTCAGCATTCTAGATGGAACGAGGTCAATTTTAGGCCAAGTTAGAAGGAAAGGAGTGTAGAATCTCACAAGTGGCTGCCTGAGAGAGATCGTAGTTCAGCGCTGCCCTCTATAAATAAATAAATAAATAAATAAATAGAGTTAAAAGCTCCAAGGCTGATCGTGACAGAGAACCCTATAGTAAAAAAATAAAATAAAAACTAATAATAATAATAATAATAATAATGTGGTAGGTGGGGGCGCTCACCATCCACTCACTCGATGTAGAGCTGCTCTAGGGTGTCTGCCCTTTCCTCTCTTCCATCATTATTTCCTTCCGTCCTCTTCTGTCTTTCTGTCCTTCATTCTTTCCTTGTCGTTCTGCCCACGGGTGAATTTACACTCCCTCTTCGGTCTTTCTTTCCTTCATTCTTCCCTTTTCCTTCTGCCTGTGGGTGACTCTACACTGAGTGACAAGCCAAATGGTTTCCTGTACACCAGGAAACCATTTACTACGCTGGGTGGTAACCATTTAACCAAACTTTGGCATCTGGTGGTTTAGTGGGTACTTATTGCGCTCCAGTCGGATTGAGCCGGTGAAGGTTTATATCCAAGGGGTGGTTGGGGTTGATTGCTCATGTAATACCATTCAGGGATGAGTGAGGCTGGTAACTCTCATCTTAAATATCGAGACCAACTGCCTAGCCCCGGGCTCCTACGCTCCTCATGGGGAAATGTAGGATTGGATGATGGATGGATGGATGGATAATAATAATGATAATAATAATAATAATAATAATAATAATAATAATAATAATAGCTTTTTGTTGCCCCCCACAAAAAAAAAAATCGGAGTGGTGGAAGACACTGAAAGAACTGGCGATTTTTAAGAGAGACGAGTAATTAAGGGGGATTGCTAATTGCTTGTAATCCCTTCAGTACGTATCGAGAGAGAGACAGAGAGAGAGAGAGAGAGAGAGAGAAGAGTGACCAGTCTTTGCATCACACCTCTTATCCTCACCCCCTCAACCCCCTCCCTCTCCCTCTCTCCCTGCCCCGTCCAGCCACTCTATCGATCCCACTCTCCCTTTCCGTTGATAGATAACTCCTGTCACCTCTCTCTCTCTCTCTCTCTCTCTCTCTCTCTCTCTCTCTCTCTCTCAACCTACATTATGTTTTGCCTCTCTTACCTTCTAATTACAATACAGGTAACCTCAACAGCACAATGATCCCTGTCTTGTTTTATTCTTACTACCAATAGACGATTTTTAAAGCACCTTCACTACCCGGACAATCCCTGTGTTTACTCTTGCTGCTGCCAGACGATTTTATGCAGCTGAGGAGAGACCGGCAGCAGTGGAGGGGTTGAAAAGAAATGCCCTTAACCTCCGTCAGAGTGAGATTCTTTCCCCACGTCGAGATGAATAAAATCGTCTGGTTGTAGCGAGAATGAAATTTATGCCACCCTCTGTCAGTGCGAATTTTCTCCTCAATTCATGCCTTCTCCAGACGATTTTATTCAGCTCAATTATTTTTTTTTATCTGTAGGCGTTTAAATGTAGCTTTCATCAGTTCCTTCACCCCTTAGAATTTCAATAAACCTAAAAAAACTAGTAATAATAAAATAGTATGGAATCAGTAAGTGTATATTATTTAATTGGTGAAAATTAATAAAATAGTCTTTAGTTAGCAATAATAAGCTCAAATAGGTGTCACTTTAATGAAAAGGTAAAGGCAGCACAAAAGTTCATGACCTACCATTTGTGCAAAAGTTAAATTGAAAACCAGCTCACCTGTGGCTCGTTTTGAGAGGTGAGATTACATTTATTGCACTTTTTCGTATTTTTTTTTGGCTCAACGCGAGGATAGAGGGAGTAATGGACAAATAAAAAATATATAACTTTTTTTTTGCAGGGGGGGGGGGCGACAGAGTTAGAAAAATCACCTTCCATAGCACATACCACTGCACCTCACAATGCTACACCTCCCATGCACCTCATACTGTCACACTGCCTTAGTTTGCAGTGCCATATCTCAGCCACGCCTCATCGACACGTCTCACATTGCTACACCTAAATGCAACTATAATTAACATGCGACACACACACACACACACACACACACACACACACACACACACACACACACACACACACACACACACACACACACACACACACACACACACACACACAATCACAGTCACAATCACTCGTCACACTTCGCACAGTTATTCCTCACAGTCACACTTCGCAATGCAACACCATAGACTGTCTCACACACACACACACACACACACACACACACACACACACACACACGTTATCGAAATGACGGGGTTAAAGAAGGTGGAGGGAAATCCTAAAAACTGAAGCATATGAGGTTTGCGACTGAATGCGGGTAGGCGAAATGCGGTCCGCTAAATTCCATGAGAGCAAAATCCCACGCTCACCAAAAGGGAAGTGGAATTTAAACCTTGAAAATAAGAGATTAAATGCTCTGGCCCTTTACCCCTTCCGTTTGAGGATTATTTTTATTTCTTGCTTCCGTCCTGCGATTTTATTTGGCTTTATATGTGTGTGTGTGTGTGTGTGTGTGTGTGTGTGTGTGTGTGTGTGTGTGTGTGTGTGTGTGTGTGTGTGTGTGTGTGTGTGTGTGTGAGAGAGAGAGAGAGAGAGAGAGAGAGAGAGAGAGAGAGAGAGAGAGAGATGTCAACCCTGTAGTTTCACGACATCATGAATCTTAAGATGTTTTGTATTTGCTTCCCGTAGACAGTATTATTCAGCTTAGCAGTGGTCTTGTGTCCTCTTGGGGTGAATTAAGAGAAGAACGCCAAGTGTTGAAGGTAATGAATAGGAAAGTGGATGGAAAGTAGGTGTGTGTGTGTGTGTGTGTGTGTGTGTGTGTGTGTGTGTGTGTGTGTGTGTGTGTGTGTGTGTGTGTGTGTGTGTGTGTGGCTTGTGAGTACGAATGAGAGATAATAGATTCTAGTCTGTCCCTCTCTTTGTCTGCATATCTGTCTGTCTGTGCCTGTCACACACACACACACACACACACACACACACACACACACACACACACACACACACACACACACACACACACACACACACACACACACCTTTTATTCTTCCATACCCACATCTGCATTGTTAATATTTTTACTTCTCTCTCTCTCTCTCTCTCTCAACACCCAACTGCAAAGGGAAGACCGCAGAAAGTGAGAGTTGAGCATACGAAAGATAAGATAATCTAGTGATAAAATGGCACTCCCTCTCGAGATAAAGGGAGAATATTTACGTGGATATAGTGAAGGAAAGTAGCTCTGTTCAGGGACATCGGTGGCTTACATTGAGAGCTGGTACTGTTGGCATTTTCGTCCTATGAGAAGCATTTTTGAGTGACAATTTATTTGACACAGAGATTTGATGCTTTAAGAGATGTTGAGCTGTATGCATTTTCTTCCTCACAGTTTCGAGTGGCAGTGTATTCCATCTGTTGTTGAGATTTCATGCTTTAAGTGGTGTTGATAATGATAACAGGCACACAAATAAAAGATCAGCGATTGGAGAATATTTACTGACTGTTCGTCCACTGTTTCTGGGGGTAAAGACGGGAAAACGCAAAGATACTAGTTTCGTGGAGTGTCATTTCGGAAACAAGCTTTCGATCAATTCCTTCTCGAAAGCACTCGTCCTCTTCCTCCTGCTCTCCCACCTTCCCTTCTCCCTCCTCCCTCTCTTCCCCCCTCCGCTCCTCCCTTCGCCTTCTCTTCCCTCCTCCCCTCTCCTTCTCTTCTTACCTATTTTCTTCTCTTTTCCTTCCCTGCCCTTTACCCTCTCCCTCCCCTCCCTTTTAGAACTGTATTTTCGCTCCCCTCACTAATCATTCTTTTTGCTCCCCTCCCTCTCTCCTCAGTTGTCCCCTTCCCTCTCCTTTTCTTCCCCACTATCCATTCCTTTTTCTTTTCTCCATTCCCTCCTATGGTTGAGTTCTCTCGCCTTTTTTCACTCTTTCTTCATTACCATGCTACTCATCCTCCCTTCCTACACTTCTCCCCGCTCCTTCCTTCCTCCTTTTCTTGAACTCTCCTTTCCTTCCCCCTCTCCCGGTCTTCACTACTCTGTTAATCCAACCGCCCTCCCCTTGCTCCCTCTTCACCACAGTACTACCCTTCCACTCCTTCCTCTCTTGCCTCTCTTTTTCTTCCTATTTGGCCTCTGTTTCCCCCCTCCTCTCCTGCCAATCTTCACTACCCTATTTTGCTTTCTTTCTCAATTTCTCCCTATTCCCTTTCCCTTCCTCCTTCTCTCCCACATCTTCACTACCCTATTACGCTCCTCTCCCCCTCCCCATCCTCCAACCCCCCCCAAAAAGACTCCCGACCTACATTAGGGTGGGCGTTTGTCCAAGTGGGTCGCCGCCCCCCATTCTTCCTCCCCGCCCCCCTCCCCCCACACCATTACTTCTGGATCCAGGCGCCTTGGGTGGTAGGCTCGTGGGCAGAGGAGGCTCCCTGACACACGTTCCTCTGCTATTTATTTCACGTATGACACCTTAATTCCTCAGCCAATTATTTCGTTATATATTTGCTGTTTATTTTGCTATTTACCTTGTTATTTGTTACTACCTTTCATTTTATTCTTTCTTTCATTGCCTTTCTATCTAGCCGTCTATCTGTTCATGTATCTATCTCTCATTCGTTCTATCTATCTTTTTCCTATCTTATTTTCTTTCTTTTGTCATTTATGTTTTCATTTACTCTGCAATTTATTTTATTTATATTGTTTATTTTGCTATTGATTTTGCATATTACTCCTCAGTTCTTTTAATTCCTTCCGGCCGATGACGTCTGTTTCCGTATTACTAAAGCGCGACAGGACGATTTTATTCAACTTTTGGAGAAACCTACGGTAATGAAGCGATTAATAAAGGCTATATCAAACCCCTCCAGGCAAAAATAAATAAATAAATAAATAAAAACTGTATAATGATAATCGTCTGGATATAGATAACATTAAAAAAATCTACGGAGTGGAAACCATAACTATCACAACAACAGGTTTTTCTTATAAGTATTAGGATTTTCATTTATATTGTTATCCACTTATCGTCGACATACTATGCAGATATAACGTAAGAAAATATGATTATGGCAAAGAAAGGAGTCTCACGAGCTGGGGAAAATCGTCTCCTGGAAGCAAGATGGGAATATAAAAGGAAAGCATGGTACATAAATAGATATGCAGATGAAAAAATAGAGTATGTTTGTATAAATTACTGGATAGGGAACCTCGCTTGTCCACCAGTGTAAAGCCACTCTCTCTCTCTCTCTCTCTCTCTCCTGTCACTTCATACTCTACATTTGCTGTCCTTTTTATACTACGGCATCTCGTCGTAGAAAATCTTTTTCAATTTTTACCCCCCCCTCTGTCTCTGTCTGTCTGTCTGTCTCTGTCTCTGTCTGTCTGTCTGTCTGTCTGTCTGTCTGTCTGTCTCTCTCTCTCTCTCTCTTTCTCTTTCTTGTCACTTCATACTCTATATTTTCTCTGTCCTTTTTATACAACGGCATCTCTTGGTACAAAATCTTTTTAATTTTCCTCTCTCTCTCTCTCTCTCTCTCTCTCTCTCTCTCTCTCTCTCTCTCTCTAACCCTAACCCCCTTCCCAGCCCTCTTTCCGTGGACTCCGTAAGATAAGAAGTTTCTAGGATCTACGCCCTAACGTAGGCCTGTTTTTCTAGACCTTAAGAAACTACTTAGAAACTTTTCCCCACTATACCCCTTTCACTCTAACCTGGCCTAAAACTGGCATATGATACTAGTCACGAAGAAGTGCTACGGGAAGGATGTTGAGCTGCACCACTGTTGTTTCCCTTACTGGGTTACGTGAGATAAGCTGCAAAAAGACAAAATCTGGACACCTCTTCCTTATCATTTTTTTTTTACGTCTTTCTGTGTACTATGTATATATATATTTTTAATTTATTCATGTTACCACCTGACGAGTGTATTTACTGAGGCTGGGTCAGGTTTACGCCTCTCCCTTAACAATTACCAGTTACTGATTTGCCTACCATGATGGCTTTTTATATTTTAGTCCCCCCATCACTTGGTTCTATATCTATTCATTCGTCTATCTACCTATCTGTCTGTTTGTCTATCTGACTATTAACTTAATTATTGTAGCTAAAAAGAGAGACCCCTCGTACTGAAGGGGTAAGAGACGTCTCCATTAACCTCTTTATTTATTAATTCTTCTTACCATCAGACGAATTGATATAGCTTAGGACGGACCCTCGTAGTGAAAGGGCTGTAATCGTTTCCATGTTATTTGTTCAAATTAGATCCTGTTTTGATTGGAAGTAGATTAATAAGCAAGGAAAAAAATAACCTTTTCAGCACGAAGACTTTTTTTTTTTACTCTCTCTCTCTCTCTCTCTCTCTCTCTCTCTCTCTCTGCCTGCTTCCTGACGATTTTTAATTCAACTCAAGGAGAGCCAATCTGATGGGAGTAATGAACATCCCTTTTCAGCCCTTATTTACGATATAAATTTTCCTTTTAATTTTTAGCGTCAGAGAATTCTTATAAAGAGAAATAGTCGATTGTTTACTCGTTTTCTTTAACTGATGGAAGTTAAAGAAAACCAAAGATGAAGAGAACGAGCCCATGAAGGGAGTAACCTTTAAAAATCTGCAAATTCTAATTAATTTGTTTTCTTTCGCTATCCCTTCCTTGTTTCATTCTCTCCATGCCTGTTGAAAGAAGTTAATTTCCACACTTCTCCTCCTCCTCAACAACTTTATCCTTGTTGTCAGTTTCTCTCTCTCTCTCTCTCTCTCTCTCTCTCTCTCTCTCTCTCTCTCTCTCTCTCTCCGGTACCTAAAGGGTTTCCGGCTGCCTGCTCTGAGCCAATTACACTCCCGCAATTCAAGTGGACTCTGAACTGCCTACCAACTCCTTCATAACACTCACTTCAGTTTTCCATTCTTTTTCTCTGTTACATGAAGACAAAAGGGAGCGGAGCAATTAACCCCCCCCCGTGTGTGTGTGTGTGTGTGTGTGTGTGTGTGTGTGTGTGTGTGTGTAAGCCCTATCACACACACACACACACACACACACACACACACACACACACACACACACACACACACACACACACACACACACACACACACACACACACACACACACACACACACACACACACACACACACACACACACACATTACTTGTATTTCCAGACATGTAGAAAGTAAGAACTGATAGTCAAGAAACTTAAACATCTCTTTACCTATGCACAGTATTTCGAACGGTTGAATGTGGATTTCCGTATCAATTCTCCCATTTGGTTCTACATAAAAATTTGATTCTACATAGTTTAACCTTAATTCTCTTATACCATCATCCTATTCGCCTTTCTTTTTTTTTTTTTTTTTTTTTAAGTAAGACCCTCAGGTGTAACCACAATAGAACTAAAAAAAAAAAAAGTCTCTAGGTTGAATAACTTGCGGAAAGAACTGATCGAGTTTAATCCTTTCACTCAGCTGAATAAGAAGACTGGGTGTTTGTTACAACGAAATATATCTGCGTCCACAGCACCAAAATGATTCATAGAAAAATTTTTAACTGACTAATGTTATCGTAATTATCTATTTTATTGTGGCCGCCACCAGACGAATCTGTTTGCATGAGTTAATCCACTAAATTTTCCTCTGCTTAACAAAATAATATAGTTTTACCTTGAATGAAATACTCCAGCGCGTCTAGGGCAAGGGAAGTAAACGTTTAAGGAATTGTGTCACGATAAGCGAACGCGCATTATTGGAACGCAAAGCAAACTGGGTCAGCCGAGGTCGAGCCAGGATATATGAGGTCAGGCGGGGGTGGGTGGCGGAGGGGGGTCACAGTGGAGGAGCGGAGGGGAGGGGAGACGAGAGTGGAGGAGGGGGAAAGAAAGGACGAGGGTGATGGAGGGGGAAGGAGAAGATGAAGGAGTGGGGACAAGATGAAGAGGGAGGTGGAAAATGTGGATGAGGAAGGAAGAGAAGATGGAGTGGAAGGGTGGAGAAAGGAGATAGGTGACAGGAAGGGAGGGGACGAGAGGAGAGAGGAGATACAGATGGAGGGAAGTGAGGGAAGAGGAGGTTGGGTAGGGGGAAGGGGGGGTAGGGGAGGGGAAGAGAATGATGGGAGAGAGATGGATGGAGGAGGAAAAAAGAGGGGAGTGGGGAAAGAATGAGAAAGGGGCGATGGGGGAGGAAATAGATGGGGATTCAGGGCTGGGCAGAGGAGAGGAAAGTGTGGAAGTGGAGGAGGTGAGGGAAGAGAGAGAGGTGGGAGAGAGAAGGAAATAAGAAGAGATAGAAAGGGAGAGAAAAAAGAACATGGGAGGGAAAGAGGAGGCAGGAAAGATATGCATGACGAAGAAGGGGGGAAAATTAGAAGGTATGAAGGAAAGATAAGAAGAAATAGGAGAAAGAAGGTGGGATTGCATGACGGGAAATGGAAAGAGGGGGAAACAAAGGGGAAGGGAGAGGTTGGGAGGGGAGCCACGGGGAGGAGGGGGAAGGTGAGGGGAACTAGGAAGAATGAGGGGAAGGACGGGGGGCTGGCAGAGTAAGAAAGAAAAAAGGAAAACGGAAGGAGAAAGGAAGCAAAATGTAGAAGTGCACAAGAAGTGAACAAAGAAAGGGTGCAAAGGAAAGAGGGTAAAGGAGAAGGGAGAGCTGGAGAGAGGAGAACAGAGGGGAGGAAGAGAGGGGAGAGGGGAGATAGGAAGGGAGGGAGCGGGAACTAGGAATAGAGGGGATAAGAGGAAAATGACAGGAGAAGGTAGGGGAAGTAGACCAAGAGAGAAGATATGGAGAGAAAGGGAAGGATGAGGGGAAACATAGGTAAACGGAGGATAAATGAGAGGAAGTAGGAAATTAGAAAGAAGCATAGGAAGATGTCAACACAAAAGACGGGAGAAGGGTGAGGTGAAGAGAGAAAGAGATGAGAGAAGAGAAAGGGGATAGGAGATGAGAGAAGAGAAAGGGGATAGGAGATGAGAGGAAGAGAAGGGAGGAGGGAAGGGAGGAAGAGAGGGGAGAAAGGAAGAGAGTGGAGGGGAACAAGAGAGTGGAGGGGAACAAGAGAGTGGAGGGGAACATGAGAGAGAAAGGGCCGGGAAGGGAGGGGACGAAGGGGGAGGCGGGGTCGTCCTCAAATGGAACCAAGAGAAGGAAACCTAAGAAGTGTAACCAACATATTACTGAGTCAACCCACTTACCCACCAACCATTTTTCCGACTCCCACCCTCACCAAAGTCGCCACCAGTCCCTAAGATCCTAAATAAAGTCTCCCATTTCTCTCAGACATAAACCCACAACCGTAAGCCTGAAAGAAGCGAAATGAAATAAGCTGGTTTTGCAGATATTCAGTAGAGCCTTGAAGTACGTAAAATTCAAGGAAAAATTGATCGTGCAGGAACGTCTCGGCACCTGTGCTGTTGGGAGGTATATAAATCTGGTTTGTGGGATTAGTGGCTGCGCAGTTGGGCCATCAGGCAATACAGAGTTAGACCCCCAGACCCGAAGACAGGAGCACCGGCTACACAATTACGTGGGATCGATGGGAGAATTTCAACTAGCCATTTGACCCGACCCGACCAGGAGGGGAAAGAAGAAACCAAAGCGCCATAATAGCAAGAAACCGAAGGAAGAATCACCAGCGTGGAAAGTAAAAAGACCTAAAATTTATACCAACACAGCAAGAAGGGACACTCCATTTTACTTGAGTGTACCTAAGACGAATGAAAATTAAATAACAACTGCGAGAAAAGTGCATATTAGCAGCTAGCTCCATTCTACCTGAGTCTACCAGAAGGAAGATTGGAATTTAGAAGATGGGCGAGGAGGATAAACAGAAACCCTCGACTTCCAATGCCACCAAAGACGAACCTAAGAGTAGTTCCCCGTTCACCAAGAAGATAATCCGCATCGTGACGGTCATGGCCTATGCTTCGGGGATCTCAGGGGCCGGGGTACTCCTCTCCCTCTACTACATCATCTTCTGGGACCCGCAAATCACCGGCGTGCGTCCTCCAGGGTATCTGAAATCCGGGGAGAGGATTGGGGTAGGCATTCCCGAGGCGAGGATGGCACCGCTACCCGAGGCGTTCAGCGGTCGCCACCCCATCGCCCACCCACACAAGATGTCCAAGGAATTCATGGAGGCGTTCCTAAGCAACTACACAAAAGGTTGGTGTGGTGCTCGTCTGGTTTCCATAAAGATTTTGTATCATGGGAGTATCGTTATCGTTTTTCGAACATTCTGCCTGCTTCAGGGCGCTTTTATTTAGTTGTTTTTCCTGTAGTGGGAAAGAAGGTTAGATAATGAAGATGATGAGGAAGGAACTCTCTCCCCTTTTAGCCCTCTATGCGTCAATATATGAGATGTATTTAGAAGCCCTTCACTACGATGTTTGTGTTTGTTTTATTTTGCATGGTCATCACACGGCGATTTTATTGTCGATCCGGGAGCGGCTTCACTCTTGGGGGTAAGAATATATAAAAAAAAAAAATGGTGCAGTGTTAAGTCAGTTGTTCCAGACGCGTATATATATCATCATTTTACTCTGGTTACCACCGGACGATGTTGATTTCGATCCGAGGTCCTTCAAATGGAGAGAGATAAAGGTATATAAAAAGGCTGCTGGAATGAGGAGGTCAGGCAGTTTGCTAGAAGAGTTTGTACCAGGAATGGGATTCTCAGATATATTAACCATTGCTACCTATTCTTACTTTATATTTGCATTTTACGAAGAACTAGAGACACGGGAAACTTCAATTCTCTTGCTATTGTTCTTCCTGCAGGTAAAAGATATATATCCTGTGATAATCTTGCTCTCTTAATTAAGGCTTGTTCTTTGTAGGAGGAAAAAGAAATAAGGAAACTCTACGCTCTTCTTTCCTAGTCCTTTCTTCAAAAACAAATCATGGTAACAACAGTGAATTAATCGCAAATTTGCTCGTGAATCGGGGTCCAAGAACTTATTCCTTTACTTTACTACGACGTTAACTGAAAAAGCAGCGTGGAAATATTTATTCATTTATAATAATTACCGCAGTGGTCAGGCTAAATAATGACAGACTTATAGAGCCACAGGAAGCCGGTGGAAGTGGGACGGGAGCTGGGTGGGTAGGGTGGAAAGAGTGGAGGGGGAGAAGTATGGATGGTTGGGGAGTAATGAGGCCATGGGAGGGGAGTGTGAGGGAGTAGAGGGGTACTGGAAGAGGAGCATGGGGGTCATGGCAAGGGAGTGAAGGGGAGTATGAGGGTAATGGGAGGGGACAGGAGTAAGGAGGACATAGGAGGGAGTTGGAGGTTAAGGAATGGGGAGAGGGGTAGTCTTTAGCTGTTAGGATTTCTCTCAACTAAGTAAAATCGTCTGGTGTTAGTCTATAAATACTTCACAGGTGTGCCAACAGCAGGGAAAGGGATACGGTGATCATGGTAATTTTTTTCTTCTTTCAGGTGAACAAAATCATGTGGTGTTAGCTTGATTAAGAGAGAGAGAGAGAGAGAGAGAGAGAGAGAGAGAGAGAGAGAGAGAGAGGGAGACAAGGGAGAAGACAGGAGGAGGGACAGGAATGTGGGAGAAAGGGACGAGATGAGAATGGGAAGGAGGTATGATTAGCGATGAAAGCTGCAGGAGGGAAGGGGGAAGAGAAAAGGGGGAGGAAGGGGCAGGAATGTGGGTTGAAGACAGGAGGAGAAGTGGAGGAAAGGATGAGAAAAGGGAGAGGAAGGGGAGGAGAATGGAACTGAGGGGAGGGAGAAATAGTGTCAAGATGAAAGTGGAGACGACATGGGAAGTGGATAGGGAGATGAAGGACAAGATGGAAGGGTAAAAGGGATAAGAAGAAGGAGGGGTTGGAGATGAAAATGGGAGATGGGATGGACGTTAGGGTGATGACTGAAGGAAGGGAATGGGAAGGAGTTAGAAGGGGAGAGAAGAAGGCGCTGTGGTTGGGGGGGGGGGATAGTATTTGTAGGTACTGAAGGAGAAAGAGTAGTAAGAGACAAAGCAAAGTGCGATGGGTAAGAGATGAGAATGGGGTAAGGGGTTGGAGATTATAGGAAAGGTAGAGGATGAAGGAGGGGGAAGGAAGGGAAGAGAGAGAGAATGGGGGCGGAAGAGGGGAAGGGAGAATGGACATAGAGCAAGGGGTGAAAATAAGAGATGCATGTGGAGTAGAAGGATAAGGTTGTAGTAAAGGAAGAAAATGGAAGAAAGGAAGGTAGGGGAGATACTGAGGGAGGCAGAAAAGAGAGGGAGAGGGGAGATACTGAGGGAGGCAGAAAAGAGAGGGAGAGGGGAGATGGGGGGAAGAATAGAAGATGTAAAAGAAATAGGAAAGGAGGCAAGGAAGGAGGGGGGGGAGAGTGAGGGAGAGAGAAAAGAGGGAAAGGAGAGGGAAGATGGGGGGAGGAACTGATGTGATGGAAGCAGGAAAGGAGGAGAATGGAAGCGAGGAAGGAAGGTGAAAGAAGAGGGAAAAGCAGAACAAGGGGGGGATGGGAGATGTGGTAGAAGTAGGAAAGGAAGACAGTGGGAGAGATGAAGGAAAGGAAGGGGAAGAGAGGGAGGAAGAAGGTAAATGGAAGGGGAGAAGAAGAGAGAGAGGTAAGATGAGAGAAGGGGTGATAGTGGCGGCGTGGGGGTGAATTGAGGGAAGCCTGTGTAAGTTGGTCACCCCGTAAGGCTTCCCTGGCGAGAGGAGAGAGGAGGTCAAGGTGGAGAGAGAGAGAGAGAGAGAGAGAGAGAGAGAGAGAGAGAGAGAGAGAGAGAGAAATGAACCTTCCATAGTAATATATGGCTTGATCTTCTACATTCCTCAGCTTGTCTTTATTTTTTCTTTTAACGCCTCTCCCTGTTTCCTTTTCCCTCCCTCCCCCCCCTCCTCTCTCTCTCTCTCTCTCTCTCTCTCCTCAACCACTCACCCCCCCGCCCACCTCTTCAATCACCCCTGTCCTTACATATGGCTGCGCTGACTCAAGTCCTTTAGTTCCGGGTCACGCTGTTTATACTCATCTATTTACACAATTTTCCGCTGGCTAATCCCAGAGTTTATTCAGGGTGTGTAATTTCCACGTCTGGGGGTAAGAATTAAGGAAACGAGACCGCAGCACATTTGAATATTAATGATTAGTTTAGCATGCTGTCTGTGAGTTTGGGCATTGTTCTTCTCTCTCTCTCTCTCTCTCTCTCTCTCATTATGATGCGGCAGTCACGGGATAATTGCACTGACAGTAGAAGAGACCATCATGCCTCTAACTTCTCATAATATTTGCATAGGACATGGCGAAAAAAAAAAAATGCATTCCCCTATTGAAAGATTTATCATTTCGCTTCTTCTAAAACTCTCTCTCAGCTGAATAATTTAATCTGTAGTTAGCTGGAAGAGAATACTAGAGTTGTCCCGAGCTTGAGAGGGTAAAGCAGACTGTCTTATCCGTGACCTGACCCCACATGACCTTTGCAGAGGACCGGAGTGACCTGTTGGATGGGCAGCCAACGCCGAAGGTGATGTCCGTGAGGGAGGGCAGCGAGGTGATCCCACAGCACACCTCACCCACACAGCCACTCCCACAGCAGGTAAGACAGTGTGATGTGATGTGATGTGGTGTCATTTGATGTTGTGACGTTGTGTGATGTATAATGTGGTGTAATTTGATGATGTGATGTGATGTATAATGTGGTGTGATTTGATGGTGTGATGTGATGTGATGTGATATTGTGATTGTGATGTGTTATTGTGATGTTATGTGAATTCTGATAGCATGATGTATTAAGGAGTCGTTGATGCATAACCTGATGGAATGTGATGGTGATGTTGATGTTGATGTGATGTGATGATACTGTGATGTGTGATGTCCTATGTGCGATGAGGGAGGCGGCCAGGTGATCCCAAAACACACATCACCTACACAGCCGCCCCACATCAAATAACAGAGTGTGATGTTTGATGTTGAGATGGCATGATAGTGATGGTGCCGGTGTAATGCTTTCATGGTGTGATGTGATGATGGTGAGGGAGGGAAGTGAGGTCATCCCACTTCACACATCATCCAAACAGTCACTCCAACATCAGGTAGTAGGTGGTGCTGTGATGTGATGTGCTGGTCGTGTTATGTGACGTTGAGATGATGATATGATGCTGAGATGGTGTTATGCTGAGATGGTGTTAATGTTGAGATGGTGTGGATGTTAAGAATAGTGTTGATGTTGAGATGGTGATGATGTTCAATTGTTGATGTTGATATGGTGCTGATGTTGATATGGTGCTGATGTTGAAGTGGTGCTGATGTTGGGATGGTATTGATGACGAGGTGGTGTTGATGTTGAGATGGTGTGATGCTGCGATACCGATTTTGTCCAGTTATGTGGTGCTTGGATGGAGTGATGTGACTGTGACGCGTGATACTATAGTGCTATGCAATGACAGTATGGTATTGCGATGTAATTTTGTCAAGTGATGCTATGTGATGCTAAGATGTAATACTGTCATGCTGTGCTGTACTGTGCTGCCATGTTTTGTAAGTTGATGTGAATTTGTGAGGTTGTGGTGTTTTGTAATAACAAGATTTGGCTGTTAGAGCTTAGTACAAATAATATGAATGATCCTTGAGTGCAACCGTGTACTAGTCTTGACAAAATGATATATAATTATCATAAAACTACCTCATCATCGTCATCATCAACAGCAACTACAACAACAACATCAGCAGCAACGACAATAACAATAACAATTTTGGGCATCATTATCTTCCTCATCCATCATCATCGTCATCATCATCCTAACCCATAGCTCAAAAGCGTAGCGGGGATAAAAAAAAAAATAAATAAATAAATAAAAAATAACCAGGAAAACACAGCAGCAAGAGAAACTATCAACAGTAACTAGTATAAAAAAAAATTGATATCCCTTCACTCATAACTCAGGCCTTCCAAATTACACTAACAATGCAATTAATTATACAATATATCACCATAAAAAATAACCTAATGAGAAGTAATTTATCTCAATTGTTGGTAAAATCGGGTGTACCTTTTTTTTTTTTTTTTCTGTTCGATGACTTTCTTATATTTTACTCTTGCTACCCTCAGACGGTTTACTTCAGCTTAAATGAACCCACTCATTGTGAGTTTTGGAGAATCTTCCATTAGCTCTGTAAAATCGTTTAGAAATAGTAAGAATAAAACAGAAAAGGCAATTCGAACTCTCCGTTTTCACTCACTAGTTGATTCCATATTAATGCCACAAAATAAAACATCTTGAATTATTTCAAATATCAAGCAGCAGCACTTTCTGCATATGCGTGAAATATTCATAATTACTTTAATGTAACAGAGACAGTTTAACTTCGAAAAGCTAAAAGAATGTATTTTTTTCAATTTATTAGATTTCATTATAATTATGCAACAGACCGACCTTTTTGATAGAATTTTTACCTGCTACTGGATGGACATATTTGACAGAATTATATACAGGATTTTTTTTTTTACAAATTCTCTTTCATGCAAGGAAATAAAACAACCAACAAAGCCAGTATGAAACTGGATGGGTTGTACATAACCACTATGTAAATCAGATGTCTAAGCTTCTCTGTCATGCCACATCAAGATTATTTTTTCAAGTATTGTCGTGTTCGTGGATAATTCAACACAGCTATTAGGAAAACTGATGGTGCAATAAAAACGTCGTTATATACAAATTACCTTTGTCTTATCCAGAATTATTTCTTGGGCAATGTAGACCTCCAGATACAATTTTAATTACACCACAAACATAAACTTTTTTTTTCTCATGTACATTTTTTCTTGCAGGTTGAGGGCATATCAAATCACCTAGGTCACTCGCCAACATCACAGCAACAGCATCAAGGGGGACAGCACCAACAGCAGCAGCACCATCAGCAGCGGCATCACCAGCAGGGGGAGCCACTACCCACCTCCGCCTGAGGCCCAGCACCACCCACCTGGAAACGCCCCTCCATGCGCCCCTTTCTGACGATTCCTAGATGATCCTCACACCACCACCCTCCCATAAGCTCCTCTTCCGGTTCCAGGCGGTAGATGTGGCGACTCCGGATTTCCAGCTGAATCATATGGTCCTCAGCCCCTTCTACACCTTCCCCTTTTGCGGTTTCAGGCGGTAGTTGTGGTACTTCTAGACTTCCAGCTGACCTGTATTTCTTCACACTCTCATCACACTCCTCTTGCCATTCCAGGTGGCAGTTTTGGCATTTTTCAGACTTCTAGCTGACTCAGATAATCCTCTTTCATTCCCGGACACTCCATTTTGAGGTTCCAGGCGATTGCCGTGTCACTTTCACCTTTTCAGCTGAACTGAACGATCTAAAATCCCTTCCACACCCTCCTGTTCTGGATCCAGGCAGTAGTTGTTGCCTATCCAGCCTTCCATCCGACCCAATGGAGCCTAAATTCCTCCCACACTTTTCGGCTTCGATTCCAGGTGGTAGCTGTGGCTTTTCCAATCACCCAGCTGATCCAAGTGAGCATCTTTTCTCGTTCCCTCCTCTTGCGATTCCAGGCGGTAGTTGTGGCACTCCAGCTGCTCTATTGGCCTGAAGGCAACAGCGATGGAGAGGAAGTGCCACACCAAGTTACTTAACGTTGGTTCTTCTTGTCTGGTGAGGACCGAGGTCAAGGAAAATCGAAACAAATGCATATTGTTCAGGGTCCTATGTTGTGTTCTGTCCAATAAAACCCCCGACAACGTTCTATGTACCAGTGTGAAGCTTCCATGTCTGTTCTGTGTTGTTAACTGTCGTGGAGCCACAATCAACAAGACGTCCTTACCCGGGCCCCCGAGGCTCTGGGTAAGGGGAACGACTCAATTTTTCACACTGAGATAAAGCACTTCTTAGGAGGGGCTGCATTTCAAACGAGTACCCCAAATAATAACCTTATACCCCATTTATGTATATGATGCAGTGTCCCTTTTGAATATGCAAGAAAAAAGTGTATGCTAACCTGAAGACACTTATTTTACTCTATTCTTTTGACTCCTCTACCCTTCCTTACCGTGGACTTGGCCCCGACTGCTCATAATAATATCTTAAGTCTCGGCCATGTTCTAGATCTGCATAATATGTATCTTTTTAGTCCACGTGTTGGGCTCTCTTGATATAAAACTGTCCTCTTTGTCTACTGTTTTCTTCTTCTTTGTTTGTCCTCTGTTTAATCAGTAGTATTAAGTTTTGTGTGAATGTTTTATTTGTAAATTGTTTGTAGCTCTCCGCTGGTCTGGGAGCCAAATTTGTCAGATAATGTTATACTTTCTGTATATTTTTTAGATACTGTGTGTAACTCTACGGCTGTTCGCTAAGAGTTACATTTACTTTAGTATTTAGTCTGAATACGAAGTTTTAAGTTAAGACAATAACTTTCACCCTGTATACTGTATATATAGAATTGCTACCTTATATGAAGGAAGAGTAGTAGTTATATACACACCCTCGCATCGCCCCTACATCACCACACCACCACCACCACCACCACCACCCAACATCACGCATAATATGAAAACATGGAGAGAGTTTGTACATAGATGAAAAAGGATAGAACCGCTTTTCATACTTTCCTCGTTCTCTAGAGAGCATAGATAATCAAGACTATACATATATATATTGTATCGCGTAAGGGTTTTTTTTGACAGTAATAATTCGTTTGTACATAGTCGTTTTTTTGGCGGGAATATTACGAGGTACGAAACGAGATAGACGATGCTAGGAAATTACGGATCCAAGTTTAGGTTTTGAGATACGTGACTTGTCAGAGGAAGGATCTGAAACGGCCTGAGGTGAGGAGAAGTTTGATTTTTTGGCAACCCACTGAAAGAAAAGAAAAAAAAAGCGATGCTGGATTTTTGAATGCATTTTTGGGAAGATTATTCCTCTTGCTACGAAATCCACCAAATCCGACCGTAAGGAGCATTAAAATGTGAGGAAAGAGGAAGCGAAGGAGCCATGCGAGCATCAGTAGTTGAAAAAAGTAGGAAAAGGAAGAAGTAGTTATGAAATGTAGGCGTATATTGTTTCTAGTTTATGTCCTAGCAAGAGGGCTAATCTCACACCTGTTAATGAGTATGGATAAAGGTGATTCTAAGGACCAAGGCAATTTTGATGGTAATCTAATAAGAATTTTTACCCTTAAATTTCGGCTGGAATCATTAGATATTTGATTTTCCTGCCAGACTATGATTTTCCAACCACAGTTTCTATTCTGTCATTTTGCGTCTAGTATATTACTTTGATATTTGACAAGATTCAGGTAAATTGTGTCAGAAGTATTTTTAAACATTACTGCAGTTTTGAATTCATATCAAGAAGGAAAAACGCCAAAACAAATAATTATGTTTCTAGCTGAAATTTTTGGGATGTTTAAGTGTTAGTTACTTGGAGAAACTTCTCTCAAGACGTCAGTATTGTACAGGCTATTCAAAAGTCTGGTTTCAGGAGTTAATCAGTTGAACATGGAGGTGTTAATTACTGATGGTACAGTCAGGGTCAATAAGTCCTTTACACGCCTGGGATTCCGAACCACCAAAACAGGAGTCTAACCCTCTTGATTCTCCCACATTAGTTTCCAAAGATCTCATTCGTTTTTGACAGTTCTTAGCACATTTGGAATTCTGAACCAGCGATGCAGGACTTAAACCTGTTTAAGCATCATTTATTCTTTTCCCACCATCTCACTGAGTTTTGACAAGTTTCGAGACGGTACAAAAGGAACTACTGGCCGCAGCTGCACAGCCATGGTCACTAGCTCCTTAAACGTATAGGATTCTGAACTACCATTCTACCATTAATACATCATACTTTCACAAGATCTCATAAGGTTTTGACGCTGCATCTAAACTGTGTGAAGAAACTATTGTGCAGAACTGTACAGTCACAATCAGTAGTTCCTTTACACATCTGGGATTCCGAACTACAGTACCTAATCATGGCTAGAACTCTCTTGATTCTCATTTATTAGCTTTCCACAGACCCACTTGATTCTCGCTGATTTATTGTTAATGATTTCATAATTATGGTTCTGGCACAGCTTGGAGACGGTGTAAAGGAAACGTTGACCTTCTCTGTACCGAATCTGACCTGTTGGACTGTTTCACATCACCACCAACTGCTTTGCCGAGCAGTTAACCCCTTCACTATGGGAGGTCGCCCATAAGCTGAGCAAAATCTGATGTTAGTAAGAGTTGTAGTTTTTAAAAATCGTCGTGAAAAGGTTAACCAGTTCATTTCGATGCTTCTTTTTTTTTATTAAACTCTACAATTGCTACCACCAGACGATTTTATTAAGCTTTTAAGAGGTTTTTCGAGCAAGAGGATTTAGATACATCTTTAATTCTTCCAGCAAAAGAGGTCTCCCAAAAAGCTGAATAAAATCTTCTGAATGGAGGATGACTATATTAATAAAACGTCATGAGATTCAAGGGGTTAATATAGATTGCTACAGACCCCTTCAGTGCGTGAGAGCTCTGAGTAAAATCGTCTAACGGATGCGAGAATATAAAAGGGCGTCGTGGTGAAGGGGTTTACAGAGACATATTTTCAGTGCCATCTGTCGGGTAACATTGACACTACAAAACATGGTCAAGAATATATATATATATATATATATATATATATATATATATATATATATATATATATATATATATATATATATATATATATATATTTTTTTTTTTTTTTTTGACAACCCAGCTGCTCACGAGAAAACCGCGACAACAAAACATCTGCAGTACAAAATGTGTGTTATCAGTGTGCTTTACATAAAAGTGTAAGATAATGCTTCTGGTGATGATACTGCATGATGGTGTCACACATGGCCTGGGAATGAGTGTGTGTGTGTATTGCAAGAAGGAGTCATCATCATCATCATCATCATCATTATCATCAGCATCAGCATCAACATCACCATCATCCTAACCGTCTTTGTACAGTAGTTAACTGAGTAAACGTTAAATAATCTGCAAACCAAACACTTCAAGGATGGATGAATACTTGTATAACATTAGCCCTTTCGCTGCTTTAGACGCATTGTGTGTGTGTGTGTGTGTGTGTGTGTGTGTGTGTGTGTGTGTGTGTGTGTGTGTGTGTGTGTGTGTGTGTGTGTGTGTGTGTGTGTGTGTGTGTGTGTGTGTGTTAAATTCAAAATAGTTTTACTCATTTAAGAATAATTTGAGCATTCCAAAATTTATTCAGGGATGATTTAGCTACTGATGATGCTGATGATATTAATGTGATGATGATGATGATGATGATGATGATGATGATGATGGTGATGATCATGACCATGCATATGTCTGGAAATTAGTTATGGATAACGTAGACTCTGGAAGTGAGGTATGGATAACAGAGTAAATTATGTCCAAGACGGAGTGAGTTATGAGCAGGAACGAGTAGGTTGTGAGCAGGAAGGAGTCAGTTAGGAGGAGTAATTTTAGGCTAGGAAAGCGAGTTATGACTAGGAGAGAGTAACTTATGGGTAGGAAAATGAGCGATGACCAGAAACTGATAGATTTTGAAGGAAAAAGATAACCCTAGCAAGAAACGATAGACACGTGTAAGTCCGACGCGTAGTTTTATTAAGAGAGGAGCATTTGATAGAGCTGGGGTCCGGTAGTGAAAATTCAATTCGGTCCGGTCCACTTCTAGTCCGGTCCAATTCGGTCCGGTCCGATTCTGGTAGCTGTCTTCGATAATGTGGTTCAGTAGATTACACTCTTTTCATTTTGGCTTGGCCAAAATTTACCATCTCTCCATCTTGAATGCTGGGTTGTAACAATAGACTAACACTAGCATAAACTGTCAGTCGCGAAGACTGCTAGCGGTATGTAAAGGCAGCAGAGCCATTGCATGGTCCTCCCCTATCACCGAGCTACGTGTGATAAGCTGAAAAAGAAGACTTCTGGGCCAAATTAAGATGAAAGAACCATAGCTCTGGTGAAAGCTATCAGGTTCTGGCTTTACAGAGAGGAGAAACGGTTTACTTACAGGGAAGATATTTGGAATTATCCTCCCGATCCAGTTCCAGACTTGTTGGCTATTTCAGTTTCAACAAAGACGGGTTGATAGAAGTTTAAGTGAATGATTACTGAGCTGGTGTTAACTTCACAGGTGTGTTTGAGGTTGGATTTAGTGCTGTTAGTTAGTTTAGTCATTTCCACAACGTAGTGTTTTGTAATAATTAAAATGCAGTGATCGTCAGCGGCTCAAACTTACGTAAGAACAAATAAGTGCATAAAAATCTTATGAACGATTCTTCCAAATACTGCGAGACGGAGACATTGTTATTTGTTATGGGCGGTCCATGCTCTCGTGGGCTTAGAAGGTGACCAAGTAGCTCTTCTTTGGTGGTTTATTTTCCAGGTTACGCCTTAACACCCTCTTGTACGGGACTGTCACCCTTATTTTTGAATGAGGGATTAGTTTGCAAGGATAGCATACTGTGCAAGAGAATATCAAAGTTTCATTTATGAGTACGGAAGGAAAACTGCAAGGAAGAGATACTCGGCAGCCTCTGATACCCCGAGACTGTGGGCAATGGTTTTATATACACGTTTCTTGTGGCTGAGATTTTATACACTGGAGTCACATTTTTTCTTTTTAATTTTCAAAGTGATGACGTCCGATGTTGATACTGTTTCGATATTCAGAGTCAAGATGTTTACTGACACGCAAACTCATGATCAGTTCTCCGTCATATTTAAGAAGTATTAACTGCGGGAAGAACATGGGGAATGGGACAGTTCTGTACTCTCCTTTCCTTGTATTTCCTGCCATAGCAAATCTTCTTCATAGGCCTAGAGGACTGACCTTAAATATATGGATGCATTCCAGGGCAGGAGGCCTAAACATAACTCACAAACAAATTTACGATAAGGACCCGTATTTCATCGGGTGAGGAAGCTCTCTACTACCTTTTCCTTAGCGATTTATTTTCCATATTTCACCTTACTGCTCTCTTGTATGTTATTTTTATCTCTTAGACACCAACATGGAAGGCAAAAGTATCACCCAAGGGATTATTAATGAGATTTATGCAAAAATAAACTGGTAGGAGAAAGATGGTAGGGAGCTTCCTTAAGTGACGAGACTTGAGGCCAAAAATGGTAGTCTCCCAATATCTAGTGTCGCTTCAGTTCGATATCGCATTTTGTGTTATATTCTTGCTACCTTCAGAAGTGTTTGTTGCGTTTGAGAGAGACCATTTATACTAAAGGGAAGAGGGACAGTCTACAGCAACCCCACCGCATCTTAATTTCTCTCCATAGGCTGAATGAGATCGTCTGAAGTAGCATGAATAAAATAACAAGTATGGAATGGACTTGAATGGGTCACTTACTGGAAAAAAAAAAAATCTCTCCTATGACGGGGAACCGATAAAAAGTTTGCTTGTAAATTTCAACCCAGGATCCCTCACCATCTCCTCCACACAAACGTTCCTCATTGGTCTGCTTCCTGCGGTGAGGCGGAAGGCACAGCTGGCGATTCAAACGGCCCTATGCTTAAACATTTAATTGCGAAGGTTGAAGACTATTTTTTTGTTTATAGTGTCTAAATTACGTTACAGAGGCTGAACGGGTCTAACCTCTTCATGTCATCGCCAGCTGCTCTCTGTCAGGCGGGATGCGGAGTGACCAAGGCTTCTAACACTCAAACTATCGTGACTCAGTTGAATAAAAACATTTAAAATTCTCTGGCCCAGAACAGAAGAGTTGTCCCGAGCATGCACGGGTTAACTATAAGCGTTATATAAATGTCTGAAAATAATTGGTGCTCATCTTCGCGATTTAATTTTGAGTATACGGCTGTTATTTTTGACCTACGAACATAGAGAAAAATGTTGCAGTGTAGTTACTTCACACGCACCTGCTTCTTCTCTTTTGTAAATAATGGCAATATATTTCTAGCTTTTCAAGACAGTTTTTTGGAACAGTGAGACGATTTTTGACCCAAACTTTTGTTGGCTGGGCCGCATTGTAGGTGGCAGTGAGAGGCTTTGTAACACCTTTTCCTTGGCGATTTATTTTGACCAGTGCACCTGAGTATGCCTTCGTATGTTATGCTGTGTTAATATCAACAGACAATGAATCAATAGCTTAAAAGAAGATATTGCGCTGTAATGTGCAGAATAAATCGCCAAGGATATGCGTCAGGTAACTCCCAAGGCCATTTATAATACGACCCAGATTTATACAGTGAAATGCGAGTTTAATCTTGCTGTTACCAGACGATTTTATTCAGTTTGAGAGAGTTGCCTTGAAGTGTGTGAGTTAAGTAAGGCTGCATCAAATTCCTCAGGTTCGAAGTCAGACAAAATAAAGTCACTTGGAGAGAGCAAGAACGAAAAATACATTCCTATCAATCTGATGTATTGTATTTGTACTTTATTCTTGCTGTCTACAAGTGATTTTAGTAAGGGTAGACTTTCCAATTTAAAGGAAGATGTAGCTTTGATTAACTCTTCCACTGCCAAAACTCTCACTTAAGCTGACTGAAATCGTCTTAAGACAGCATAAAAGAAATGGAAAAAAAATGAAGAAGTGAATGCAAGAATGTAAACGTTTAGGAAGAAACGCTACGGGCATTTTGTTCTCATAACCTGCGTCTCGAGGTGGCCAGGTATATACAGGTAGTGAGGGAGTGGCGTGCGAACCCCTTCACTACGAGAGGCACATTCTGGCGTAAATTCAGTGGTGTGGAGACAGCAAAAATAAAATAAAAATAAGAAGGCATCGTACTAACACGCCTTTCATAAGCTGATAAACTTAGCCTGGTGGTAGAAAGAGTTAAAATGTTTAGGAGTAGCTGCAAAAAGAGAATGTTAGATAATATTGTAGCCATCGTGAGTCCCTTCACCACCACAGACCCTTTATAAGCTGGCTAAAAATATGAGGTGGCAGCTGCAATAATATAGCCATCAGTAACCTCTTTACTACTAGATATCCTTTTTGAACTGAATAATTTTTGGTGGCAGCTGCAGTAAAGGAAGGGTTAGATAATTACTCACTTCACTACTACAGGTCGTTCGTAAGCTGAATGACTATGCTTGGTGGCAGCTGCAGTAATTAAGCCTTTCTCGAGTTCAAGGGGTTAAGAGCATGACGTCACGCCGCTCCCGCCAGTATTTCGTCCAATAATGATATAAACATTAGCGTCGTTCTGCCCCCCCAACATAACGCTTCTTGTGTACAGTCTCGCTTCACTCTCTGTTGTCGAGTTGTTAGTTGCTTGTTGAAGGTTTAATGTCACTCGCTGCTGCTTCTTTCCCACGGTTGTATGTATTCTTAACACTGACAAAGGCCAAGCAAGGTCCTTAATTCTGATAGATATTCTGGTTGTATATTAAGGGACGCATGATGCAAGATAATATTTTCAAACTACTCTTCACATTCTGTCACTGAAAAACCAAAATAACTACATTCAGTCTTTTTAAAAAATGTATTTTTGTACATAAAATCCGTATTTAAACATATCCTTCATCCTACTTCTTCGAAGTTTGTATTTTCTTTCTTTCATGAAAGCATTAGCAGAGCTGTGGTGCCTCCAGCGAGGAGCCTGGCACCATGGCCTGTCTACCTGCCCTCCCATCCCCGTCATCCTAAAGATGGTCCTGATGGAACACCTTTTAGTATAAAATGTGGATAGCTTGAATGCCATTGTACAGGGGCGAAATACATTTATCCCCATGTTCCACAGACCGAATACTCATCACTTACTGTTTTGCTTTTTTCCTTCCATGTTTCGGTTTTAAGAATACAACCGTGTGTTCCTCTGTTGGGAGGATTGACCCTCTTCGCAAGCCGCACCGTTTTGTTTTAATTTAGCAAGTTTAGGTATGTATACAATCACGTTCTGTGGAGGAATATAAATCATCAATAATATATTTCACGTAGTGTCCGCGGGAACCAACATTACACTTCATCACATATATTCATTATCAACAACTTATAGCCGAAGATACAGATACTTGAGTCTTTGCAAGGATGTGTATTTATAAATGCAGGAACCAGAATTATGACACTATTACCAAATGTGGAGTATGTCATTATTCTGTGTGTTTATTATCGACAGTAGAGGTTTGGTGCGTTTATTATTTCGGCTGTAACTTGTAAATTCATCTGCATCTCACACATTACCACATCTCACCGCACTCTTAGCCCTGACCTTAAAGCTTTTGGGCATGAGAGAGAGATTTATAAGGTCGGGATCTCTCTCTCTCCCCTTCACTGACCTCACCCAAGATCTAAAAAAAAAAAAAAAAAAAAAAAAAAGCATAAAATCTCTAGATCTTGGTTTCGCCTCCACCCACCCTTCCCTCGGCCCCCTCTCGCCGCCCTCCATGCCTTAACCCCACGCGCACAAACCTCCCCTTCGAATTCAGGAAAATTAGCATTCGAGTTGTAAGCTACGAAACAGGAAAACCCTCAGTGAAGTTTTACAGCACCAAAATCATTTGTTAATGGGATGGAAACTGAGGATAACCTTCAATAATATGACAAGAGAAAAGGTAAAGAGAGGAAATGATAAACGCAGCATTCGACTGTAGATTTCATGGCCTACAACTCGAACGCGACTTTATTTACATGGCGGCCCAGTGTCTCCGGGCGAGGGGCAGTCCTGTTGTTCAAGCAATGTTCAGTAATAATACTAATACTAATTAATGCACTAAAAATATACCGGTCAGGTGTGTTCAGGGTGATGTATGTCTGTTTATGTTTGTACGCAAGTCTGTAAACCACTTCAGCCCAAGGATGACATTTTTAAAAACATTCTCGTGCCTTCTCCAGATGACTATATGCAGATTAGGGAAGATTTTTTCGAACTGAAGGGGTAAAGTTTATCAGTTATTGACCACCATCACTACGATAAGGCTTTCCTAATTTGAATGGAGTCGTCTGGAGATAGCACGAGTATGATAAAAAGGGACGTCCTCGGGCTGAGCGAGTTTCACCAGTGGCGCGGGCCGTTTGTTCGGGAACCTGTGAGAATCAAATTAACAATCAAAGCATCAGAAGCGACACATTCACGCTAGGGAAAATGTTGACTCCCCCAAATCCCCCTCCCCTATTCCCTCATCCCCCTCCCCAATTTCCCTCTTCCCATCCCTCCCCCATTACCCCCTTCCTTCCCTCATACCCCCATCCCAGCCGACCCATAGTTGATTATATGAAACCCTACGAGATTTTAACATTTGCTAAATAAAAGAAATGCCATAAATGTGTGTTTCACTTTCCCCCCTGTACAAAGATTTCATTTGTGTGATCTGAAATACAAAGCCTTATTCTCGGTTGGCACGGGAGACTTCGTAGCACCTCTTTCTTAGCGATTTATTCTGAATTTTAAGCCTTGACACTCAGGCTCCCGTGACTCATTCTCATCAGGATTAAATCACCTCACGTTAACTGGAATAAATTAGGATTGTTTTGTGAGGGGGTTTATTGTGCCTCATTAAGGTGTTGGAGAGGGATGCCTTCACGTCGTGGCACCTATAGAACTGGACGGTTCAAATGGCCAGTTATACATATGTCCCTCACCTGCTTCCTTATCCCCCTAAAGGAGGATGGAGGACTGTGGAAGGCAACTTATGCCTGCCGTCTACCGGTTTCACTCTCAGACGGGCCTGGGGTTGCAGCTACTACTACTTTTTGAAGACCATACTTTACCCCTACATCTCGTGCTGGAGAGGGACACCTTCACGTGGTGGTATCGATATATATGGGTGACTCGCCTAGTTGATCTTACAAACATCCCTCAGTTTCCTCCCTATCCCCCCAAAGGAGGATGGTCCAATTAGGAATATCTCCTCAGAGGCATAGGATTGTCTGAGTCAAAGACTCTACATGGAGGATAGAACAGCTTCCACTGGTTACACGTAAGAAAAAAGAAAGAAAGAAAAAAAAAAAAAATCGTTCCGTGTCGGGCTGCCAGAAGTATAATAATTTTCCACCTTCACCAACGCCATCTGATGCACACCACTAGCATTACTCAATAACTCTACGGGGGCAACGTATACCAGCGATATAATTGCTTGTGTACTGCAATATAATAAATTCTCTGCTCTCTGTTTGTTCCCTATTAACCAAAATAATACGATAATCATGTTCACTATGTCCACTTCTATATCTAACACCTTGTTTTTGTTTATATACATAGCTCATTGTGAAGGGAAATGAAAATGAAATGTATTAGTAAGTTTTATTGTTTTCACAAGATTTGCCAAACATTATGAAATCTAAAACATCATACAGCGTCTCCAAATCGTTATTGCATATGTAAAATACTGAATGGCACTGGAAGGTAACCATACAAGCAACACGTTATATTAAAAAATAAATAAATAAATAAAACATAACCATGTCCTTTTAGTGACGTCTGGTCATAGGGCCTTGTCGTGATGTTCTTCAGTTATTCCTCGTAAACAAGACAACATGAACAATCCTTCGTAAATAAAAAAAACAAAAAAACATGCACAGTGCATAGTTACGTTATGTATCCTTCCTTATCGGGAAAATTGAGGAAAAATATAATAAGGTTGGGTATGATATGCGTGGGACATACAACATTTTAGTCCACCCTCTAATAAAACGTTTTCTGTATTTAGCTCACGCATGTGCTTGAAATACGTACATAAATTTGCTTTTTTTTTTTTTTTTTCCAAACATAAGTAACTGAAAAGAAAAATCGTATAGATAATTATGTTTCAGTATGGGAACTATAAACGGTATTTCACAATCAAGTAATGTTTTACTCAGGTTGCCAAACACTCTATAATTGCATTCATCCAGGCTGTTGTTTATTATGCACGGGTCCCAGAGTCATCAGGGTGAAGGATGTTGTTGTTGCTGGATATTTGCCCACCTGTTTGGGACACGGGCAAAGTAAGAGCCCGTCAGTGATGAGCAGAAAAAAAAAAAAAAAAAAAAAAAAAAAAAAAGGGGGGTGAGTTGGACCTAGAATATGACGGGGGGTGGAAGTAGCAGTCAACGAGGAGGAGGATAATCCCGTACAGTTTGGAGGAGCCTTTGAAAGGTTGCATTGCCAATGGCCCTAGCAGCATCGTACACATCATCGCCGGAGCTACCAAAGCCCTCTCCAGGGGGCTCTTGAACAGAAGCTGTTGCAGGGCAGTCGAGAATGTAATGGCATAGGGGTTCAGCAGACCGATCGTAGCAGTTGGGGCACGGTTCAGGGTCCAAGCTGGCAATCTAACAGAAGCATAGGAATCCCATGCGTAAACGCCGGAGCCTAAGAGATAATTGGGTAGGCCTGGAGGGATCGAGATGGGGGAATATGATGTGGCCGCAGCATACCAAGTGGCCGAGCGTGAGCCGTCGGCGTCACATAGGCGATGGTAGTCCCTTGTAAGTTCTGTAATAATGCCAGCCACAGAAGAGAGAACTCTGGAAGCACCTTGGCGAAGCGGAAACCTAACATCAGGGAGTGATGTAGCTGCACGTGCAGCAGCATCGGCCAGTTCATTATCCCGTGTCCCAACATGCCCCGGTACCCAGAGAAAAATCAGAGCCACCCCGCTGCTGGATGAGGGAGGACACTGTAAATATGGCAGTAAGTAAGAACCGGTGGGCAACTAGAGAGAGAGATGCCAGGCATTGAAGGGAGGATAGGGAGTCAGTATGGAGAATGACACGTCTATGTCGATGGCTATAAGCATGGCGCAGGGCACTGAGAAGAGCCACTAGCTCCTCCTGAAAGGCGGAGACACCCGTGGTGATGCACCAGGATTCAGTATGGTCCCCATAAGCAAAAGCAGCTCCCGCTGAGCCATTGGACGAAACAGAGTCATCCATGTAGTAGAATGCCGCATCAGAGGAGGCGAGCGCAGCGAGTCTACTGAGACCCTCCTGCCGAAGGATGGCCGGGATCGAGTGGCGAGGCTTCATGTCTGTGGGACTGATAACGGTGAAAATGGGAGGTGCCCAGGGTGCAGGAGGTTCGTAGCCTGGACATACCAGCTTTGGATCTTGGCACACCTCTAGTGCCACACTTAACTTGTGAAAGAGAGCCGCCACGGCTAGAGCCCAATATCGAGGGGGGGACGGATCTGGGGGCCCGCTAGCCAGGCGTTTGAGCAGAATGGAGACATGTAGCGTCACGTGAAGATTCACTAAACGAAGCATTTCTGCCAGCACACGCAGTGCAATTCGGTGGCCGAGTGATGGAAACCCACTCTCCATCCGTAAATTGACCAGTCAGGTCCAGTGTGGAGGCCCAGCATAACCCGAAGGGCGTCATTTTGGAGTACCTCCAAGGACTGGGAGATGAGGGAGGCCAGCCCTGGGAGGCAGATCGCACTGTAATCGACTAGGAAGCAGACTGCATGGACATAGAAAGTACACAGAACTGGTACGACGCCCCTAAGCTGTGAAGAGAGAGGTAGTGGAGAGCAGAAATGCAGGAGGTGGCCCGCTCTCGTAAGTATCTCACGTGTTGGGCGAAAGTTAGCCCCGAGTCAAAGTAGACCCCCAGATAGCGGTGCAGCGTGACAGGCTTGATGCAGCGGCCACCCAATGAGAGGGGATGTTCGGGAAGGCGGAGACCGAAAGGTAGGCACTTGGTCTTCTCGAGGTTGACTTTTAGCCCAAGTTCATTATACTTGTTGTGCAATCTAGAAAGAGAGGTGGGTGCCTGGGTGAAGCAGTCCTTCCTCGAGAAGACCAGTGCTAGGTCATCTGCATAAATGCGCAGTGTCATGCTGGGTCCATAATCAACAGTTAGAAGTCTCAACCAACACGTTGAATAACAGGGGGCTAAGAACGCTCCCCTGGGGAGTGCCATTGGGATGATGATAGAAGGGAGAGAGTTGCCCCTGGAATCTAACCCCTGCTGTCCGGTGAAGAAAGAAGTCCCCCACCCATGATAAGAGTCTACCTCCGACTCCCCTGTCGGCAAGGGCTGCCTAGATGACAAGAGGGCTCACCAACTCAAAGGCCTTTTCGAGATCAAGGAAGACAGCCATCCCCCGTCCACCTCGAAGCTCCCCAAGGAAGGAAGAGAGGCAGTGAGACACACTCCTGCCAGGATGGTAAGCAAAACACCTCAGGTGCAACGGTCCCAGATGCCAGGCAAGGCAAGCACGCACAACCCTCTCCTCTGTCTTAGCCACACAGCTAAGCAGCGGGATAGGGCGCATGGTGCAAGGATCACGAGGTTTGGGAATCAGGTGGATGACAGCTGTCTTCCATGACCTCGGGAAACGGCCCTCAGACCACGAGTGATTGAGCAGATCAAGGAGACTGGTCCTCCCACAATCTCCGGCATGGGACAGCACGGAATAGGTGAGCCCGTCAACCCTGGTGTAGTGTCTCCTTGGCGTTGCAGTGCTTTGAGTAGTTCCCCACTGGTGATAGGTCCATCAGCGGGGTCAGGCCTTTCGCAGGCAGCCTGAATAGCTGCAAGACGAGAGGTAGACAGCTACACCTGTTAGTCTTGAACGGACTGCTGGAGGTTGTGGGATTCTGAACAATCCGCGAAGTGCTGTGCGCTGGCTTCAGCGGCTGGGTCAGGGTGAAAAGGCGGTCGGGGAGGGCGTGGATATGAGACAGATAGGATTCTCCTCCACATCTCACAGAGAGTGTTGTGAGAATCCAAGGACCTGCACCATCTGATCCACGCCTCCTCTTTGAGGCGGCGTTTCTCTGAGACAACGTGTTGCGTAACAGCAGCAAGGTACCGGCGGTGCGGGGATGTGCGGCGCCGCCGGTATCGCTTTCGCGGCACGTTAAGCCGATGTTTTAGTTCCCTGACCCTGTCACAGTAAATCCAGCCGTCTCAATAGCGCTGTGAGGATCGGTGCTGTAACGGAATGGTAAGGGAAGCGGCCTGTGCAAAAGCACTGGCGACTTGATCTGCTCTATCCTCGAGGTCCGGGGCAGGAGGAGAGACCTGAAAAATGGTTGTTAAAGCCCTGGCAAAGGCGGCTCAGTCGGCCTTGTCGAGGTCCCACCTAGATGGGGGAGGCGGGGAGGGCGGGAGGGGCACGAGCAGCAGCCTAATGTCAATGGCATAGTGTTTGCTGGTTAGGCATGGGTGGAGCAACCATCGTGCCAGGCCTGCAAGGGGGAAAGACGTAAAAGACTGATCCAGGCGTCCTCCTCAAACATGAGTGGGTTCCGTGATGTTATTTAAGAGAGAGACACGACTCATCTCCTCGAGAACGAGTGAGAGGTGCCGTCCAGCCTCATTAGGTGGAAGGGGCGAAGCAAGAAAGGCATGACGGGCGCTAAAATCGCCCCCAATAAAGGCAGGACTGGAGACAGCGTGCGAGAACAATTCCCCCACACTGAGAGTGCCCTCCTGGCCTTTATAGATGTTGTACACAGATACACCAACACACACACTCGACACAAGAAAACAATAAACCCCCCAAAAAATCCGGCAAGTCCCTACAGTGACGGGCTACCTATGCTCCCCGCCCTCTAAAGGGCGACGTAGGAGGCCCCGCCACTGCCCCTTTCGGGTCTTCCCTAATCTATCAGACCCGCTCTCTGCTCTTCCTATAACCAGGCCCTAATGGCCCCCCTTCATGGAAATGCTCTAACGGCACCCCTTCAGGGTTCGGTTTCGTACCACGCAGAGAGACACTAACGGCAGCCGGAAAAAAAAACAAAAAACAAATACACACAATCAGACACACAAGCAGCAGGGTCTATCTGTCAGGGACAGAGTCTCGCCAAAAAACGGAAAAAAACAAAAATCACCCTCAGTAAATGAGGTGAAGTCCCGCAATGCAAAAAGCAGGAAAAACTCCCGAAAATCTTTCTCAATAAATGAGACAGAGTCCAGAGCTCGAGAGAGACTGGCCGGAGATCTGCTCACGTCGAGAGCTAGACAGGCGGGTGAAGGAGTAAATATAAAGTGGTCGAACCCTCCACAGGAAAGTTCGTCCTTCTGCTTTGTATCCTCTGAACCCTTGACATCAGCTGAAATAAAATATTAGAGCCGTCCTGACCATAAGAGGATATATGGTGACAGTTATTATATTTTCAGCCTCCTATGACTAACTTCAAATTGAATTTTATGGTCTGGTATTAGCTAGAATAAAATAATAGAAGATAAGTGAGCCTGAGAATCTTAATACCTTCTGTTCGAACTCCACCTCATTGAATTCACAATCCAGACGCTTTAATTCAATTTTGTGAAGGCCCCCCATATTGTAGGGGTTAATGAAGGCTATTATCTAACCCATTCAGATCGAAATATATCTCCTGGTCTGTATTTAAATTACCTGGAGAAAAATAATCATAGAATAGGAATGTCACCTTTTCGAATCCTCCATCACAAAGACCATCCTCCTGCTTCGAATCTTGTGTGCCCCCTAAGCTACCTGGTCCGTCTCGTTCACCTCCGGACGATATTATGTAGCTGGAGTGGTTAATAAAGACTATATCTAACTCTTCAGTTTCGAAATATAACTCCTAATGTGTGTAAATTCATCTAAATATTGCACAATCATATTAGAGAAAGGAGGCATCACCGTGAACAAGCTAGTTTCAGGTCTTCGAACCATCCGCGGCAAGGTTCACTCTCCTAGTTCGAATCCTCTGAACCCCTGAACTCGCCCTAGCCACTCATTTGCCCGACCTACCTGAGAGAGGGAAGACACGCTGGTGGAAAGCAGGGGTGAGATTATTATTATCTGCATTATTTCCATTGTTATTATGGTTATTTTACTCCTATTTGTGGAAATTCTTGATGCACTGCATTAGGCCTTAATTTAGTTTAAGGTGGCTGTTGTTTAATTAGGTATATGTGTGGGTTAATATACCGACTGGTGCCGGAGAGGGGCGCCATTTTGATAACTGTGGCGGCTTTCACTGTATATGGACGAAATTTTTAAACCCATTGAGCTTGGGCTTTGCTTACGGAAGTGATTGCTTACCGTAGAGATTGCATACCGTAGTGATTGTTTACCGTGGTCATTTATAAGAGACTGGAGAGCTCATTCATAGGGTTGCGTGTCGTAGGCTGAATAAAATCCTTTGGTAGCAGCATATAGTCCAAGCATCCGCTCTGATGTATGATTTGCTTAGCACTGTTACTTACTGTACTGTTTTGTTCTAGGATATTATTATTATTATTATTATTATTATTTATTATTATTTTATTATATTATATTATTGCTATTGTTATTGTTTTATTATTATTATTATTATTATTATTAATATTATCATTATCATTATCATTATTACTATTATTATTATTATTATTATATTATATTAGTGCTATTGTTAATTTATATTATTATTATTATTATTATTATTACTATTATTATTATTATTATTATTATTACTATTATTATTATTATAACTATTATTATTGTTACTATTATTACTGATATTATTATTATTACTATTATTATTATTATTATTATTATTACTATTATTATTGTTATCATTATTACTATTATTGATATTATTATTATTATTATTGTTATTATTATTATTATTATTGTTATTATTATTGCTATTGTTATTATTATTATTATTATCATTATTATTATTATTATTACAATTATTATTATTATTATTATCAGTCATTATTATTATTATTATTAATATAAATATTATCATTATCAGTATTATTATTACTATTATTATTATTATTATTATTATATTATATTAGTGCTATTGTTAGTTTTATATTATCATTATTATTACTATTATTATTATTTCGTGACGCCCTTAACCTCTTCAGCCTGAGTACGTCATATTTTATTGTTGCGGCTCCAGGTAACTTTATTCATTTTGAGAAAGCACCTCACTAGTAAAGGGATTTATGAAGGCTATATTTAATCCCTCCAGCTCCAAATATCTAACAAGTTAAAAAAAAATAAAACTATGTCATTGGACTGAAGTGGTTTAACCCCTTCAGCTAAGGTCGTCTAAGGCCCCAGATAATGGACTTGCCAGGTAGCCCGTTCCCTGAGGCCATTAGTGGTTATTGAAGGCTGTCTCTAACCCCAAAAATTGAGAAAAACCCTCTCCTCAGCTGAACAAAATCGTCTGAAGTTAGCAAGAATAAAATGAAAATGCTCTAACAACCTACTCAACCCCCAAGACGCCATTTTCCCCTCATTCTCATTATCGCCAGACGGTTTTATTCAGCTGAAGGGAGATGCTTGGAATTGGAGGGGTTAGGGATATTGACCTTCTTAGCCCCTTCACTTCCTGACCTCTCCTTTACAGCGAGATTTTTTTTTTTTTGGCATATAGAAATAGTTGTAATTTGTTATTTGTGTTGCTGTTATTATTATTATTGTTATTATTATTATTATTAGTATTATTAGTATTATTAGTATTATTATTATTATTATTTATTATTATTATTACTATTATTTATTATTAGTATTATCATCATTATTATTATTATTATTATTATTATCATTTATTATTATCGTTATTATTATTATTATGATTATGATTATTATTATTAAAATATTATTATTATGATGATCATCATCATGATTATTATTCCAGAGAGACTTGTTCCAGCATCACAAGACGTCTAACCATCTATAGCCAGACGTCTTCATCCCAGACGGGGCAGCCACGGACAACTTGCATCCATGTCGCCCTGTCCTCCATCAAGCCGGCCTCCCTCCAACTCACACCAAGTTCATTCACGTACCTCTCCATCCCATCCTTCCGCCTCAGCCTCAGCATCCCCCTCTTTCTCTCTTACCTCTACCACCTCACTCGTACACTCTCCTAGTCACTCATTTTTTATTCTCTCCACTCAAACATCTCATGGCACTCCTAACACGCTCCAGCACGTCCACATCACCACAATGTTCCTTCACTTCCTCATTTGTCTGCCTCTTCACGTAACTCCACATCACAAAGTTCCGTCTCTCTCTCCCCCTCCCACGTAACTCCACATGTTCCACATCCACATCGCCATCACAACGCTCTTTCATTTCCTTGTTTGTTTGTGTATCCAGCTAACTTCCGAAAATACTTGGTTCTTGGAAAATGGGAGAGGATTTAGTAATAGTTCCTGATAATTTAAGAGTTGGGGTGGAGGGTGGGGGGTTGAGGCAGGAGGGAATCATGCTACTTTTGGGATGTGAGGTAGAGGGTGCATCCTGATGTAGTACAGGGTGACTGAGGAGATTTGTTAATCACCTCTTCCAGGACTAAGGCATCGATTAATTTTTCTCGCTATGGGCAATAAACAATACTAGCCATTATTAAAGCTAATTTAAAACTTTCCAGTTACTTAGGATATTTACCATACCTCTGCCATTTTCGACAAAACGTTTTCAAGATCTGTGTTCACAAGCTTTTCACTTAAGTTTCCAGCCAATGGAGAGGGAGGCTACTTATAAGCTGAATGTCTATCTGGTGGTAATTAAAATTTACTATAGCTGTGGTAGTTACGATATGGTTAAGTACTTGCAATACAGTTGTTACAATACTGTATTTACAATACAGTAAGTGCTTTAGTGTAATCATCATATATACTAAAGTCGAATTTTATTCAGCATAGGAATAAATAAGTGTTGAAAGAATTTAGATTTTCTAAAAAGTAATATTTAACGATGTCATTTTATAGTCAAAAGCCCCGATATTAAATATGAAGTATTAAGATTTCACCGATACTGGTATATGGATAGACATATGTTACTCCATATTTTATTTCAGATGTGTGTTTTAAGAAGCCACTGGAGATTCCATGGAAGGACTGCCACGAGTTATTTGCCCCTGGAACCAGCCTTTTCTTGGATACAGTCCTATCTACCACCTGGACTCCTCTCTGAACCAGCCGTTTTCGCCTCACCTGTAGGAAACACACAGCAGCCAGGATCATTGTGGAAGGTAAAACGTTTTGTTTATAAGCAGAGTATAATTCTCTAAAGTTTCATCCATCCACTCTGATGACGCATTTTTTACTACGTAATTTACATACAGACGATTTTATGAAACTTAACTCACACCTTGATATGCAAGAATCGAGCGAAGGCTATAACTCACCCTGATAGTTTTTAAAGTTCAACCGAATCTGAAGCAAATTGAAAAAAAAAAAAATACATCATCAGATTGAAGGATTTAGGTAGATGTGCCACCATTACTGATTTTTCTTCATTTTCAACCCACAACGAAATATAAGCGTCCATGAAACAACCAGAGAGAAGTGAACTCGGTGAATGTACAGGGAGGTTGAATGAGGAGGAAATGGAAAATGTGAGTGCGTTTAAGTACTTGGGTGGTGTGTAATTAGTCAGGATGGAAGTTTAGAGGGTGAAGTGCTTGAAAGGGTGTAACAGGGAAGAAAGGTTGCTGGTTCCTTGAAAGCAATGATAAACGGAGTGAGCATGGAAGTGAAAAAGCTACTATATGACAGTATTGTGATACCAACTCTAACGAATGGGAGTGAAGCCTGGGCCTTGTTGGAGGGACAGAAGTCAAGAGTGAGTGCAGTGGAAATGAGTTATTTGAGAGGAACATGTGGAGTCATATCGAGAGAGAGACTGACAAACGAGGAAGGGAGGGAGCGTTGTGGTGTGGATGTGATAGGAAGCTTTAGGAGAAACACATTGAGATGGTTTGGCCATGTGGAGAGGATGGAGGGTGAGAGACTGACGAGGCGTGTATGAGAGTGAAGTGGAGGGAGGGAGAGGAAGGGGGAGGCCAAGAATGAGATGGAGGGGTGGAGTGGAGATGTACATGAGAGAGGAAGGTGTGAACTGGGAGCAGGGCAATGAAATGGTGGGGGACAGGGTGGTATGGAGGAGATTTGTTTGTGGCCACCCCTTAAGGGATTAAGGCGTCTAGCAATAGATATATATAGATGAAACACCCAGACCATCTACGTAACTCTAAGGACCCCCCCTCCCCCCATAACCCTACGCAATGCACGGATACCTATAGGAACCTCCCAAATCTCCACGAAAGCTTCCAGTACTCTATGAAATACCGGAATCCTCTTGTGATGCATCCAAACCTGCAAGAAAATTACCCAGAGCTTTTCGAAATAGCCAAAGACCCGTACGAAGCCCTCAATCCAACAAAATCACTCAGAACTCTATGAAATCCCCAGATCTTTTGCGAAACCTCCAGACCCCCACAAAAACCACCTGTGCTTCATAATACCCAGATCTCTTACGAAATTTCTTTATCACTTTGCGAAACATACAGAAGCTTACGAAAAATATATGTATACTCCCTCTACATAGTCCATAACTACTGAGTACAAACTACAGAATACAGCCAACTACATTATAATAACAGTACGAAATAAATTAAGCCAATACTCAATGAAGTATGCATATCCTCTACAAACACCCTGATCCCCTACGAAATATCCAGATCCCCCTACGAATATTCAATCTCCCTAGGAGTTATTCACATCCCCCTACGAAATATTCAGTCCCTTACGAAGCATAATACTCAGGCCCCTTACGAAATATCCAGATGCCCACGAAACTAAGACACATTAGGGTGTATGAAACATTCAATCCCCCTACGAAGTATTTCAATCCCCCTACGAAGTATTTCAATCCCCCTACAAAATACTGAATCCGAACGAAGTATTTCAATCCCCAACGAAGTATTTCAATTTAATATTCAGACCTACGAAATACTTATATCAACGCCCAGGTCCCGCTACGAAACTCTGATCCTCCACGAATTTCATATCACGTCTCCAAATCAGACATGTAAAAGATCACATCTTCACTAAATAACCAGATCCCTCTACGAAATACCCACATCCCTTTACGAAATTAGATCCCTCTACTAAACGCCTAGATATTCAAGACATTTCCATTACACCCCCCACCAAAAAAAAAAAAAAAAAAAAAACACTACGATACTCAAACCTCCCCTTGCACATTCCGTATATACTAGACTTATGCATTTTCTCTTCATTTATGTATTTGAAATGTAATTATTTTTCGATTCTATTATCTTAAAATCTCCTGGTGTATTTTGTTCCTATTCAGCAATATCCTCTCTTGCCATTTCAGTGTTTATTTGACCATCTTCCTTCCCTTCATACCCCACCATGTTCATGCCACCACACCAACTATAAGGAAAAAACACCGTACTGGAATTAAGTTTTATTTAGAAAACCATTCCATAGCTCGATGTGAAGGCAAGCAGACAGGCACTGAAGAGGCAGTCAGGCAGGCACTGGAGAGGCAGGCAGGCAGGCAGGCACTGGAGAGGCAGGCAGGCAGGCAGGCACTGGAGAGGCAGGCAGGCAGTCAGGCAGTCAGGCAGGCAGGCACTGGAGAGGCAGGCAGGCAGTCAGGCAGGCAGGCAGGCAGGCAGGCACTGGAGAGGCAGTCAGGCAGGCACTGGAGAGGCAGTCAGGCAGTCACTGGAGAGGCAGTCAGGCAGTCACTGGAGAGGCAGGCAGGCAGACACTGGAGAGGCAGGCAGGCAGTCAGGCAGGCAGGCAGTCAGGCAGGCAGGCACTGGAGAGGCAGGCAGGCAGGCAGGCACTGGAGAGGCAGGCAGGCAGGCAGGCAGGCAGGCACTGGAGAGGCAGGCAGGCAGGCAGGCAGGCAGGCACTGGAGAGGCAGGCAGGCAGGCAGGCAGTCAGGCACTGGAGAGGCAGTCAGGCACTGGAGAGGCAGGCAGGCAGTCAGGCAGGCAGGCAGTCAGGCAGGCAGGCAGGCAGGCAGGCACTGGAGAGGCAGTCAGGCAGGCAGGCAGGCAGGCACTGGAGAGGCAGGCAGGCAGGCAGGCAGGCAGGCAGGCACTGGAGAGGCAGTCAGGCAGGCAGGCAGGCAGGCAGGCACTGGAGAGGCAGTCAGGCAGGCAGGCAGGCAGGCAGGCAGGCAGGCACTGGAGAGGCACTGGAGAGGCAGTCAGGCAGGCAGGCAGGCACTGGAGAGGCAGTCAGGCAGGCAGGCAGGCAGGCAGGCACGGGAGAGGCAGGCAGGCACTGGAGAGGCAGTCAGGCAGTCAGGCAGGCAGGCAGGCACTGGAGAGGCAGGCAGGCAGGCAGGCAGGCACTGGAGAGGCAGGCAGGCAGGCACTGGAGAGGCAGTCAGGCAGGCACTGGAGAGGCAGTCAGGCAGGCACTGGAGAGGCAGTCAGGCAGGCACTGGAGAGGCAGTCAGGCAGGCACTGGAGAGGCAGGCAGGCAGGCACTGGAGAGGCAGGCAGGCAGGCACTGGAGAGGCAGGCAGGCAGGCACTGGAGAGGCAGGCAGGCAGGCACTGGAGAGGCAGGCAGGCAGGCACTGGAGAGGCAGGCAGGCAGGCAGGCAGGCAGGCACTGGAGAGGCAGTCAGGCAGGCAGGCACTGGAGAGGCAGTCAGGCAGGCAGGCAGGCACTGAAGAGGCAGGCAGGCAGGCAGGCACTGGAGAGGCAGTCAGGCAGGCAGGCACTGGAGAGGCAGTCAGGCAGGCAGGCAGGCAGGCAGGCAGGCACTGGAGAGGGAGGCAGGCAGGCAGGCACTGGAGAGGCAGTCAGGCAGGCAGGCAGGCAGGCAGGCAGGCACTGGAGAGGCAGTCAGGCAGGCAGGCAGGCACTGGAGAGGCAGTCAGGCAGGCACTGGAGAGGCAGTCAGGCAGGCACTGGAGAGGCAGGCACTGGAGAGGCAGTCAGGCAGGCACTGGAGAGGCAGTCAGGCAGGCACTGGAGAGGCAGGCACTGGAGAGGCAGGCACTGGAGAGGCAGTCAGGCAGGCAGGCAGGCAGGCACTGGAGAGGCAGTCAGGCAGGCACTGGAGAGGCAGTCAGGCAGGCACTGGAGAGGCAGTCAGGCAGGCACTGGAGAGGCAGTCAGGCAGGCACTGGAGAGGCAGTCAGGCAGGCACTGGAGAGGCAGTCAGGCAGGCAGTCAGGCAGGCAGGCAGGCAGGCACTGGAGAGGCAGGCAGGCAGGCAGGCAGGCACTGGAGAGGCAGGCAGGCAGGCAGGCACTGGAGAGGCAGGCAGGCAGGCAGGCACTGGAGAGGCAGTCAGGCAGGCAGGCAGGCAGGCACTGGAGAGGCAGTCAGGCAGGCAGGCACTGGAGAGGCAGTCAGGCAGGCAGGCACTGGAGAGGCAGTCAGGCAGGCAGGCACTGGAGAGGCAGTCAGGCAGGCAGGCACTGGAGAGGCAGTCAGGCAGGCAGGCACTGGGGAGGCAGTCAGGCAGGCAGGCAGGCAGGCAGGCACTGGAGAGGCAGTCAGGCAGGCAGGCAGGCAGGCACTGGAGAGGCAGTCAGGCAGGCAGGCAGGCACTGGAGAGGCAGTCAGGCAGGCAGGCAGGCAGGCAGGCACTGGAGAGGCAGTCAGGCAGGCAGGCAGGCAGGCACTGGAGAGGCAGTCAGGCAGGCAGGCAGGCAGGCAGGCACTGGAGAGGCAGTCAGGCAGGCAGGCAGGCAGGCACTGGAGAGGCAGTCAGGCAGGCAGGCAGGCACTGGAGAGGCAGTCAGGCAGGCAGGCAGGCAGGCACTGGAGAGGCAGTCAGGCAGGCAGGCAGGCACTGGAGAGGCAGTCAGGCAGGCAGGCAGGCAGGCACTGGAGAGGCAGTCAGGCAGGCAGGCAGGCACTGGAGAGGCAGTCAGGCAGGCAGGCACTGGAGAGGCAGTCAGGCAGTCAGGCAGTCAGGCAGGCAGGCACTGGAGAGGCAGTCAGGCAGGCAGGCAGACAGGCACTGGAGAGGCAGTCAGGCAGGCACTGGAGAGGCAGGCACTGGAGAGGCAGTCAGGCAGGCACTGGAGAGGCAGGCACTGGAGAGGCAGTCAGGCAGGCAGGCAGGCAGGCACTGGAGAGGCAGTCAGGCAGGCAGGCAGGCAGGCAGGCAGGCACTGGAGAGGCAGGCAGGCAGGCAGGCAGGCAGGCAGGCACTGGAGAGGCAGGCAGGCAGGCAGGCAGGCAGGCAGGCACTGGAGAGGCAGGCAGGCACTGGAGAGGCAGGCAGGCAGGCAGGCAGGCACTGGAGAGGCAGGCAGGCAGGCAGGCAGGCAGGCAGGCACTGGAGAGGCAGTCAGGCAGGCAGGCAGGCAGGCAGGCACTGGAGAGGCAGTCAGGCAGGCAGGCAGGCAGGCAGGCACTGGAGAGGCAGTCAGGCAGGCAGGCAGGCACTGGAGAGGCAGTCAGGCAGGCAGGCACTGGAGAGGCAGTCAGTCAGGCAGGCAGGCAGGCACTGGAGAGGCAGTCAGGCAGGCAGGCAGGCAGGCACTGGAGAGGCAGTCAGGCAGGCAGGCAGGCAGGCACTGGAGAGGCAGTCAGGCAGGCAGGCAGGCAGGCACTGGAGAGGCAGTCAGGCAGGCAGGCAGGCAGGCACTGGAGAGGCAGTCAGGCAGGCAGGCAGGCAGGCACTGGAGAGGCAGTCAGGCAGGCAGGCAGGCAGGCACTGGAGAGGCAGTCAGGCAGGCAGGCAGGCAGGCACTGGAGAGGCAGTCAGGCAGGCAGGCAGGCAGGCACTGGAGAGGCAGTCAGGCAGGCAGGCAGGCAGGCACTGGAGAGGCAGTCAGGCAGGCAGGCAGGCAGGCACTGGAGAGGCAGTCAGGCAGGCAGGCAGGCAGGCACTGGAGAGGCAGTCAGGCAGGCAGGCAGGCAGGCACTGGAGAGGCAGGCAGGCAGGCAGGCAGGCACTGGAGAGGCAGGCAGGCAGGCAGGCACTGGAGAGGCAGTCAGGCAGGCAGGCAGGCAGGCAGGCAGGCACTGGAGAGGCAGTCAGGCAGGCAGGCAGGCAGGCAGGCAGGCACTGGAGAGGCAGTCAGGCAGGCAGGCAGGCAGGCAGGCAGGCACTGGAGAGGCAGTCAGGCAGGCAGGCAGGCACTGGAGAGGCAGTCAGGCAGGCAGGCAGGCACTGGAGAGGCAGTCAGGCAGGCAGGCAGGCACTGGAGAGGCAGTCAGGCAGGCAGGCAGGCACTGGAGAGGCAGTCAGGCAGGCAGGCAGGCACTGGAGAGGCAGTCAGGCAGGCAGGCAGGCACTGGAGAGGCAGTCAGGCAGGCAGGCAGGCACTGGAGAGGCAGTCAGGCAGGCAGGCAGGCACTGGAGAGGCAGTCAGGCAGGCAGGCAGGCACTGGAGAGGCAGTCAGGCAGGCAGGCAGGCACTGGAGAGGCAGTCAGGCAGGCACTGGAGAGGCAGTCAGGCAGGCAGGCAGGCAGGCAGGCAGGCACTGGAGAGGCAGGCAGGCAGGCAGGCACTGGAGAGGCAGGCAGGCAGGCAGGCAGGCACTGGAGAGGCAGGCAGGCAGGCAGGCAGGCAGGCACTGGAGAGGCAGGCAGGCAGGCAGGCAGGCAGGCACTGGAGAGGCAGGCAGGCAGGCAGGCACTGGAGAGGCAGTCAGGCAGGCAGGCAGGCAGGCAGGCAGGCACTGGAGAGGCAGTCAGGCAGGCAGGCAGGCAGGCAGGCAGGCACTGGAGAGGCAGTCAGGCAGGCAGGCACTGGAGAGGCAGGCAGGCAGGCAGGCACTGGAGAGGCAGGCAGGCACTGGAGAGGCAGTCAGGCAGGCAGGCAGGCAGGCACTGGAGAGGCAGTCAGGCAGGCACTGGAGAGTCAGTCAGGCAGGCAGGCAGGCACTGGAGAGGCAGTCAGGCAGGCAGGCAGGCAGGCACTGGAGAGGCAGTCAGGCAGGCAGGCAGGCAGGCACTGGAGAGGCAGTCAGGCAGGCAGGCAGGCAGGCAGGCACTGGAGAGGCAGTCAGGCAGGCAGGCAGGCAGGCAGGCACTGGAGAGGCAGGCAGGCAGGCAGGCACTGGAGAGGCAGGCAGGCAGGCAGGCAGGCAGGCACTGGAGAGGCAGGCAGGCACTGGAGAGGCAGTCAGGCAGGCAGGCAGGCACTGGAGAGGCAGTCAGGCAGGCAGGCAGGCACTGGAGAGGCAGTCAGGCAGGCAGGCAGGCACTGGAGAGGCAGTCAGGCAGGCAGGCAGGCACTGGAGAGGCAGTCAGGCAGGCAGGCAGGCACTGGAGAGGCAGTCAGGCAGGCAGGCAGGCACTGGAGAGGCAGTCAGGCAGGCAGGCAGGCACTGGAGAGGCAGTCAGGCAGGCAGGCAGGCACTGGAGAGGCAGTCAGGCAGGCAGGCAGGCACTGGAGAGGCAGTCAGGCAGGCAGGCAGGCACTGGAGAGGCAGTCAGGCAGGCAGGCAGGCAGGCACTGGAGAGGCAGTCAGGCAGGCAGGCACTGGAGAGGCAGTCAGGCAGGCAGGCACTGGAGAGGCAGTCAGGCAGGCAGGCAGGCAGGCACTGGAGAGGCAGTCAGGCAGGCAGGCACTGGAGAGGCAGTCAGGCAGGCAGGCAGGCAGGCACTGGAGAGGCAGTCAGGCAGGCAGGCAGGCAGGCACTGGAGAGGCAGTCAGGCAGGCAGGCAGGCACTGGAGAGGCAGTCAGGCAGGCAGGCAGGCACTGGAGAGGCAGTCAGGCAGGCAGGCAGGCACTGGAGAGGCAGTCAGGCAGGCAGGCAGGCACTGGAGAGGCAGTCAGGCAGGCAGGCAGGCACTGGAGAGGCAGTCAGGCAGGCAGGCAGGCACTGGAGAGGCAGTCAGGCAGGCAGGCAGGCACTGGAGAGGCAGTCAGGCAGGCAGGCAGGCACTGGAGAGGCAGTCAGGCAGGCAGGCAGGCACTGGAGAGGCAGTCAGGCAGGCACTGGAGAGGCAGTCAGGCAGGCAGGCAGGCACTGGAGAGGCAGTCAGGCAGGCAGGCAGGCACTGGAGAGGCAGTCAGGCAGGCAGGCAGGCACTGGAGAGGCAGTCAGGCAGGCAGGCAGGCACTGGAGAGGCAGTCAGGCAGGCAGGCACTGGAGAGGCAGTAAGGGGTGCAGCCAGGCAGGCAGTTTAGAGTTAGGGCAGGCTGGCTGGCAGGCAGCATAGAGAAGGCAGGCAAGCAGGCAAGCAGGCAAGCAGGCAGGCAGGCTAAGCAACTTCAATCCAGGCGATTTTAAATCTAAATTGCACTTACTCTTAACAGGTTTCTTACTATCCCAAAATGCTCCTCAAGTATCATTAATACGTAGTTAATGCCAGGCAGATCATGTATAAGTCATGGTTAATTCAAAGCAAGTTCCTCTCAAAGTCGGTAAATTGAAAGTCTGTTCCTCTTTCGTCGAACTTGTTCCTCTCAATTCAGTTCATCAGTCAATTAGCTACTTCAAGGTTAATAGTTCTTTTCAATGTCAAGTTATTTCCTTTGAACTCAGTTAAGTCAGTTAATTCAGTTTAGTCAGTTACTTAAATCTAAATCACAGTATATTAAGCAGTCAAATCCTTCCATTCAGAATCCCCTTCGAAGTTACAGCGCGTTTCCTTCAGAATCAATGAGCTCCCTTCAGAGTCAAATGTCTCAGCCACAGCCAGTATCCCCCTCCACAGTCAAAGCTATCCCTTCAATGTCACCTAATTCAAAGGCAATTATCTCAAAGACATTTATCAACCAATTCAAATTCGGTTATGTCCGTTATTAAAGTCAAATAAAGGCAGTTACTCTAATTGTCAAAGTTCTCAGTAATCAGCAAATCACCAGAGTAACTTCCAAAAAGTCAGTAATTAAATGATTAATCATTGATTTACCTTAGTTCATGTTTATTATCAGTCAACTACCGGGGTTGACTATGGAAGTTAATTCTTAGTTACGAAAGTCTTCATTTTCATTTAATTATCAAGTCAGTTCTCACTCAGTTACCAGCCATAGATTACTTTCCAATTTAAAGCTAGGCAGTTGATTGTGAGCCAGTTAAATCAATGTCTTCAATCAGTCAATTGATTATTAGCCATAATTATAAAAATCAGTTTATTAGCCAGTCAGCTAGTTATCAACCACTTCAAGTATCAGCAAGTTAGTCAATTATGTCAGGTAAGTCGAACAGGTAATTACCAACCATAATTAATTCACTTAATTCAGTAGTCATTTACTTTATCAACTAATCAGTTATAAGTCACAACCATAGTTAATTCAACTATCTGTCAGTAATCAGTCACCTATCTGTTAACTGTCATTTATCAGCCAGTTAATCATTAGTTCATTATTCAAAGTCAATCGTAGTTATTATTTTACCTAAACCTGGCTAAGATTATCGTAGTTCTGCATCTTACTTGACGTAGCTCAGTGGCAGAAAGACAATACTATCACTATAGCATTTTCATAACACTTCGTGACCAATAATCTAGTGTTCATCTTGTACATCTCAGCATTCAAGATGGAGAGACATCAGTTTTAGGCAAAGTATATAATAAGTCAGTTCAGAGTATGCCACTTCAGTTATACCAATTTTCAGATTAATTTTTAACTCTTCAATGTCGGTTAATTGTCAAAATCAGTTATTTAAATCACCTATGCAAACTGTCGATAGCCACACACCTTAATCCCGTCAAAGGTGGTCACAAATCTCCATGTTGTCCTGTCTTATCACTTTTGGGTGCCCTCCTTCCAACTCCCACCCCCTCATTTTCTCCACTCCATCCTTCCAACTCCCACCCCCTCATTTTCTCCACTCCATCCTTCCAACTCCCACCCCCTCATTTTCTCCACTCCATCCTTCCAACTCCCACCCCCTCATTTTCTCCACTCCATCCTTCCAACTCCCACCCCCTCATTTTCTCCACTCCATCCTTCCAACTCCCACCCCCTCATTTTCTCCACTCCATCCTTCCAACTCCCACCCCCTCATTTTCTCCACTCCATCCTTCCAACTCCCAACCCCTCATTTTCTCCACTCCATCCTTCCAACTCCCACCCCCTCATTTTCTCCACACCAACCTTCCAACTCCCACCCCCTCCTTTCTCCACTCCATCCTTCCAACTCCCACCCCCTCCTTCCAACTCCCACCCCCTCATTTCACCACTCCATCCTTCCAACTCTCACCCCCTCATTTCACCACTCCATCCTTCCAACTCACACCCCCTCATTTCTCCACTCCATCCTTCCATCTCACCCTAGGTCTTCCCCTCCACCTTACTAGTCAGGTCACATTCTCCACCCTCTCCACAGTGCCAAACCATCTCAGTATTTCTCGACGCTTTCAATAATTTCCATAGTGCACCGTAATCTTAATCTCAGGAAAAACAAGATAGCTGAACTAATTCTTGAGAAAATTGAATTCCGTCTATGGTCAAAATTGGGAATCTAATCAAATTTACGCAAGATTATATAAAACACTAAAATTACTCCACATTCACTTTGCCTAGATTTGCCGTCTCTACCGTGAATGGAAAACTAATTGAATAACAATGGAATATGAAGCTGGTCGAGAAGAACAGCTGCGGAAAGCATGTAAAGCTGTACTACTGTATGTGCCAATGAACTACTTTTAATAAGCACCAAATGACAAATCTGGGCCAAGTAAGTGTGAAAAGAGTATTTGATATCTCTGTTAAGACTTCAGTATATTGCTTATTTAATTCTTGCTGCCACCAGATTGTTTTATTCAGCTTAAGGGACTCCGCTGATGAGGGGGGAAAAATAAAATCTTGATACAATGCAATCTTCGGGTGACAATGACAACCAAACTTTCTTGCAGTTCAGGGAGCCATTTGCTACGTTGGGTGGTAACCATATAATCAAACGAACGCTTGGTGATCTAATGGGTTAAGGAGACCGTTCTCAAACCATGTGTTGCGAGAAGAACTTCGATGGGTCGCAGAGAAGAGACCTAATGGTTTTTATGCATTTTTTTTTTTCATTGGAATTACAGTTATAATACTTTTAGCATATTCATACTACGATAGGCTGTATACACATCTCTCACTATAGATCCTTAGTTTTAAATAATGCTCTTTTCCTACCGGTCGCAAAACCTTTTCATTCTCAGCAGGGTTAAACCAGAATGTTTTGAGAACCACTGGGGGCAACGCGACCGGATGTAGCCCGTAAGTGTTTGCACCCGAAGGTAGCTTGGATTTGCTGCTCACCGCCACTCAGGGATGAAGGACTGGTCATTCGCTTTGTCGATTAATTAGTCTAGTGTCGGGTTCTAACGCTCCTGAAGAGCCAACAGACGACTGGATAAGCAGCAGCTATTATTGTTTACGTCATACGATATAACTCTTGAAGATGTGGTAGTGAAGGGAGTTTGAAAACACTGTTTATGTATTTCTTGAGTAACTAGAACGTCTTACCGGTTGAACTAATTGACAGAGGGTATTAGGTGTACTGGGCAAGGTAATGGGGTGGAGTTAATTTTCAATACCTGGGGCGTTTTAAGCTGAACAAAACTGTTTGGTGGAAACTTTAATCATCACAGCTGAAGAGCTTAATGGAGATTGTTCAACTTCATGACGAGAGGAAGCCAAATGTAATCTGGTGGTAGCTTGTGTAACTGATCGAATATAAATGATCACTGGCGAACTGCTGACAGTTCTTACACGTACCAGAGTTCTTAGTGGTAACAAATCGTCAAACCGTAGGGGCTAATGTTTCAAATCTCTATACGCAGGGTTTCCAAGATTAATAAAACAGTTTGGCTGTTCCATAAATAAGTTACTTTTTAATGTCACCAGAATGAGATCAGCTGCATTTATATTGTTCAGCGGTGACAAGATTAAAAGACTGTGCTGGTGGGTTAATGATTGGTACTCTATATCTAGGATGCTTAGACAATATTACTGACTAATATATTCAGTTTGTAGTGGCCTCCCATTATTTATAGTCTTCAGACGATACTAATATGTACTTGCTACCACCTGATTATTTGGCTTAATGGCCTCTCGTCGTCTAAAGAACACAAATGCATACCATATTCCAGAGCAGAGTAGAGCTGCACCAATGCAAGGCAGGGCAGGACACGGCAAAGTCTGAGAGCGAAATGCAGGACAAAGCAGAACCAAGGCAGGACACCGACTGGAACCTGAAAAACAAGGTAAAGTTAGTAATGGATCTGCTTATATTACTTAAATTCTCTCCGCCTGACAAATCGCGTGTATAGTTTGAATAAAATGCTTGTACATTCACACCAAAAAGTTAAATGCAATACAGAGCCTGAATGTGTCATGCTATTCACAAGCTATTTAAATTATTTTCGCAAAACAAGCCAACTGTCATGTTCAATTACTTTTACGTTAATTTGGAGTCTTCCAGATGTCTTCCGGATTTTCCATACTCCATCCTTTTCCTCGTTCTCACTTCCTTTCCCTCATCCTTGCTCCCTTCAGTACCAGAGACTTCCAGTGTGCATCCTCCGCTGGTTGCCGTCCCCCGAGCATCCTCTGCTGGTCATCCTTCGCTGATCTGTTCGCTAGGCGTCCTCCATCGCGCAACCTTTTTCATCTGTCCAACACTCAGCTTCACTCCTCGGTAAAATATAGCGTTCCGGGACCAGTGTCTGGGGTTCGCTGTGTAAAGAGAAATTATGTTAAGTTTCCTGCAGCATATTTTAATATTGTGTACAATTTAATTCAGTTATCAGTCACTATAGTTTTTCTTCTTCGACACTAGATACTTACCCTTAACTCTTCAGTCAGTACAGCTCATGCTATCAGCAGCAGCCTGTGACATGCTAACTTTGCTTGGAGCATTAGATCTCTAGCTTTTTTCGGTCCACGTTCTTTTATTAGTTACATTCTCTTCCTTGGGTCTCTTGGCATTCCTTTATTTGGCCCCTTTGCTCCGTCCCTCTGGCATCGTCAGCGCGCTCGTCCCTCCGCCATCGTCAGCGCGCTCGTCCCTCCGCCGTCGTCAGCGCGCTCGTCCCTCCGCCGTCGTCAGCGCGCTCGTCCCTCCGCCGTCGTCAGCGCGCTCGTCCCTCCGCCGTCGTCAGCGCGCTCGTCCCTCCGCCGTCGTCAGCGCGCTCGTCCCTCCGCCGTCGTCAGCGCGCTCGTCCCTCCGCCGTCGTCAGCGCGCTCGTCCCTCCGCCGTCGTCAGCGCGCTCGTCCCTCCGCCATCGTCAGCGCGCTCGTCCCTCCGCCATCGTCAGCGCGCTCGTCCCTCCGCCATCGTCAGCGCGCTCGTCCCTCCGCCATCGTCAGCGCGCTCGTCCCTCCGCCATCGTCAGCGCGCTCGTCCCTTCGCCATCGTCAGCGCGCTCGTCCCTTCGCCATCGTCAGCGCGCTCGTCCCTGCGCCATCGTCAGCGCGCTCGTCCCTCCGCCATCGTCAGCGCGCTCGTCCCTCCGCCATCGTCAGCGCGCTCGTCCCTTCGCCATCGTCAGCGCGCTCGTCCCTTCGCCATCGTCAGCGCGCTCGTCCCTTCGCCATCGTCAGCGCGCTCGTCCCTCCGCCATCGTCAGCGCGCTCGTCCCTTCGCCATCGTCAGCGCGCTCGTCCCTCCGCCATCGTCAGCGCGCTCGTCCCTCCGCCATCGTCAGCGCGCTCGTCCCTCCGCCATCGTCAGCGCGCTCGTCCCTCCGCCATCGTCAGCGCGCTCGTCCCTTCGCCATCGTCAGCGCGCTCGTCCCTTCGCCATCGTCAGCGCGCTCGTCACTTCAGCCACCACACTGCCAACCAACCTGCTGACTAAAATATACCTTCTGTAGCACTGGTTACACAAATTACACAACACATTCACACATTCACACACACATTCACACATTGGTTTAGTCATTCACTCCACAGCATACTTATATACTTGTTGTCGTCAGCTTCTCCGTACATCTGCTCACTTCTGCTTCCAGGCACCTTCTCTGCTTCTGCTGCTGCTGCTGGATCACACTGCTGCCTGACAACCAGGAAGGAGACGATACCGGCGCCGGATTTCAACCAACAAACCAAGAAACAAGGCTTCCAACCAACCAACGTAGCTAAGTATCTCTAAACAACTGTACCACACTGTCAACTGTACCACACTGCCTATGTCAACTAGACCACACTGCCTAATGTCATTGCTAAACTACCTTTCTGCCTAGCACTTTTACCTGTCTAAGCTACCTTCCTCACCCCAACCCTGCCGTGCCCCAACCCAATCCTGTCTCAACCCAACTCCCGCCTCATCTCACTACTTCACTATATACCAAGACGACAATCCGAATACAATGTTGGGGAGCAAATAAACATTAGTACAAGTAAAATTCCAAAAATAGTTAATCATGAATTATGAGTACAATCTGGTAATTTTTGACTAAAAAAAGGAATAGTAAATTTAACATTTTAACATTGCTAGTAATGTATTTTGGCAGCAACATTTGATGTAAAAAAGATTAAAGATTTTACATAGCAAATCATAAAAATTAAACAGTAAAATACAAGCAAGATGTTAGTACTAGAAAATATTTAACCATACAAAACTTTATACTTATACCTAGATTTCTCTCGGTTCCCGCCTGAGTTGCAGACCCATGTCGCATAGCTTCTCAAGAACAGTTTATAACCTGGAAAAAAGGATATTGGTACATTAATGGCAGATTACCTAGTGTCCATAGTATTGCCTCAAACTAAAGCAACATTTAAGAGTCTATACTCCTATATGTATACATCTACAGCCAGACTCCTTAATCCAGGAAGGAGTGGGCACAAATTAATTTTCATGTTCTCTCCACTGCCACCAGGCTACCCTCTCTCCAATTCACGCCCGCTCATATACCTCTCCATGCCATCCCTCCATCTCAGTCTATCTCCTCCTCCCACTTTCCCCTACCTCACACTGTCTCATTCTCCACTGCCCCCATGGCTAACCATCTCTTAGTAATGCTTTCTAATACTTAACACTCCTGGCTGAGTCTTCTCTTGTATTCTAGTTAGCGTCAGACTCTTCTATTCAGCTAGGAGAAATATGGTACCATGAAAAATTTCACTGTCGCGTACCCACGCTTATGTTATTCCAGTTGACACTATCGTTTAATCCATGTTATTACTATTAACTCTTCCGTGGTCGGGACAAATTTGCAGTTAACACTAGAGTATGTATCTCCGAGTCTACCAGAAGGATATGGTCCTAAAGGGTTTACATCAGAGGGCTGACTGGGGTTTATTGCACTCACATTACCGCCCTGGAGAGGTTGAACACTGCTGAACGGGGAATAAGGGTTTTGGATCGATTTGTATCATTACGAGAATATCATTATGTGTTTATGGCCAGAAAACTTAATTCCAAAGTGTTAGCCACAAACGAACCTCCATGTCGCCCTGTCCTCTGCCATCAAGATGCCCTCCCTCACCCCCATCCAATCCTATCCCTCCATCTCATTCTCTGTCTCTCCTTTCCCCTTCTCCATTTCATTCTAGTCATTCTCATTCACTCTACATGACTAAATTATCTAGATATCTTTTCCAACATCCAGAGCAACACCACAACGCTCCTTCACCACCGTTATATCCTTAACCGACATAATTAACCATGCAGCAGCAAAACTATTATTAATCTTGTGCTATACCTTTTTAAGCAAGAAGAGCTTTGACATCGTGCAATCTGTCCCGTTTCAGTTACCGTATATACCGTAATATATCACTCAACTACGCCAACATTCTATTTTAGTCCAGATTAATTTATCGCACAATAAATCCTGGCACATTAACCTTCCCATGACCAGGACAACTTAAATATTCTGTTCCAGCTAAAGCCAGATATTACACAGCCGAGTCAGAAGCCTAGCAACATTTAAGTAACACGGACGAATTTTTGATATAGGAGACGAATTCGTAATAGACTAACCCGACGCCCTAATCCCGCAAAGGGTGGCAGCAGATAAAACGCCTCCAAGTCGCTCTGTCACCAACCATTTGACTGCCCTCCCCGCAGCTCACTCCCCCCTCCTTCATATACCTCTCAGCTCCATCCCTCCATCTCATCCTCGGTCTTCCCCTCCCTCTCCCTCCCTCCACTTCACCTACATACACCCTCTTAGTCAGTTTCATTCTCCATTCTCTCCACATGTCCAAACCACCTCAGTGTATTTCTCCTAATTTTCTCAACCACATCCACATTCACCCCACAATGTTCCTTCACTTCTTCACTCGTCAACCTGTCCCTCCAAGTCACCCCACATGCTCCTCCCAGGTAACTCATTTCCACTAGTAAGGTCCATGCCTCGCTTCCATACGTCAGGGTAGGGATCACAATACTATCATACAGTGACTTCTTAACTTCCATACTCACCTCCCTATTTCTCCTCACTGCTTTCAGTGAACCAACAACCTTCCTTCCCTGCTGTACCCTTTCAAGCACTTCATCCCCAAAGGTTCCATCCTTACTCATCACACTACCCAAGTACTTGAATGCACTCATTCTCCATATCCTCACCATCCAACCTCACTGCACACTCTGACTTTTCCTCTCAAACACCATAACTTTACTTTTGCTTATATTAACTTTCAGATTCCTCTTCCTACACACTGTCCCAAATTCATTCACCAAATCTTGCAACTCCCATTCATCTTCACTCAACAATACAATCATCAGCAAACAGCAACACCGGAATCTTCCACATCTCACCCTCATTCATTAGAGCCACCCCCACATCCACTGCCCTGCCTTGCACCTTCTTTACAACCCCATCCATGTATATATTAAACACCCATGGAGACATTTCCTTGTTTCAGTCCCACAGTTAGATCAAAGAACTCGCTCGGCTCACCATCCACTCGCACCGTAGCCCTAGCTCCTTCGTACAAACTCATCACAGCACTCAACAGTTTCCCCTCCACTCCATATATTCTTAATATCTTCCACATACCTTGTCTGTCCTGTCATAAGCTTTCTCAAAGTCCATGAAGGCAGCAAACTTACTTTCCCTTCTCTAGATTCTTCTCCACTAAACATCTTAGAACAAGTAACTGATCTACATACCCTTTTCCCTTCCTAAATCCCTCTTGTTCTCCAACTAGCTTTCTGTTATATGCCTAACCCTATCAATGAGTATTCTACCATATATTTGCCTAACCCTATCAATGAGTATTCTACCATATATTTTTCCAGTCACACTAAGAAGGAAAATACCCCCATGGTTACCACATACTTCTCTCCCCTTTTCTTTTGTATAAAGGAACAATTATACCTGATTTCCAGTCCTCTGGAATCCTTCCCTCTTCCCAAGCCAATCTACACAACTTCCATATCCACTCAATCTCACCCCCATACTTCAGCATTTCACCACACACTCCAATTCCTGGGGCCTTTCCCATCTTGATGTTCTTCATTGCTTCCACTACTTCCTCCCTACTGATCTCTTCCTCCTCTCATCTCTTCTCCCAGCCATTCCCCAATCACTTATACTCGCACTGTTCTCACTCTCTGCATTAAAAAAAATCCTCAAAGTGCTCCTTCCATCTCCTCAATTTCTCTCTCTTCTCCACCAACAATCTATTATTCCCATCTTTCACTCCCCTGCTATTTCCTCTTTCACGCTGTCTTACTTACTTTACCTCCTTCCAAAAAAAATTTCTTCCTCTCCCTCCATTTTACACTCAGATTCCTCCCAAACTCTTCATCCACTTTCTTCTTACTCTCCTTAACCTATCTCCACCTCCCTTCTCCTGCTCACATATATCTTTCTCTTATCTTCTCCCCTACCTCTACTCGCTATCCTTTCACTATAAGTCTTCTTTTGTTCCACAGCTCGTTTCACCTCATCATTCCATCATGCTGTCCCTTGCACACCCCTGCATCTCCCCACTCCACCGACCACCTCACACGCTGCGCCTATCTCTTCCGTGAATATCTTACATACATCTTCCACTCCTTTCATCTGCTTTAACTCATACCTTCTCAATTTTTCTTCCACTATGCTCTTATACTCTGCCATTTTCTCATTATCTTGCAACTTCTCCACTCTTCTCACAGGAGCGGTTTCCTCCTGTCTTCCCCTTCGTCTCTTCACCCATTTTCTCTGCAGCCTTACCTTGGCCATCACTAAGTGATGGTACGAGATTCCATTCCTCCACCCTCTATTTTATACTTTATACTGATTTTTTAAATATAAACGAATTATTATTGGATTTTTTTAAATGCGTCGCCAGGTGCTTTAATTCCAAAAGGGAATTCCAACAGGTTGTTCAACCCACATCACCCACTCATATGCTTCCTCCCTCATCCCTCCATCTATTCCTTGTTGTTCCCCTTCCTCTCCTTCCAACCCCGCCCTTTCTCTTTCCTTCACCCCTTCCACCTCACCCACTCTCCCAGTTAGTTTCATTCTGTCCACATGCCCAAGCCATATCAAGGTACTTATAACTTCGCACACATCCACAACCCCGCAACACTCTTACTTAGTCTTATCTGAACATGCTCCTCTCAAGTAACTCATTTCACCTCTTTTGACTCCAAGATATAACTAATCTATTTGAAATTAACCATTTAAGTAAAAAGGAAAAGATTTAGGAGAGCTCCCTTATGTTCAAAAATCTATTGTAGGGATTAAATATGGTTCAATTCGTTCATATTACCAAAATTCTGCTAAAATAACTACGATTAGCGGCCATATTCTAGGTGGCACTTGTAGGCATCGCAGCAACTTTTCCTAGCGGTTAATTTTGCGCATTACCTCAGGATTTTAATTTCGTCACAGTTGGCATTACTAATATGCAGGAGGATATTGCAGTGAGGAATAAATTGCTACGTACGAGTTAAGAAATCTCCAAAACCAGTTGGTATATACGGCTCAGACCAAATGTTGCGCTCACGATTAAATCCCTCTAGGCCCTACGTGTGAAACTGATGACCTTTAATCTACATCAAAATTATGCATTTATCACTTTTCAAAGCCTTTCTTTAAAACAGTATATTCTTAAAAGGAAAAATTTATAGGAAAGGGAGCTCTTCTATACTTTCACGAACAAATATATGCTTAACACATACCTTATGATTTGAGGATTTGAGTATCTATGGCGGTAGACTGTCTGATGGTAGTGGTAGTTGTGGCTGTAGCGATGATTGTAGACTTTTGGTGGCAGCAGTAGTTGAAGCGATGGTAGCAGACTGTCTGGTGGCGATAGTGGTAGTTGTGGTAGAGTGGTGGCAGGCTGGTGGTGGTGATGGTGATGGTGGCAGGCTGGTGGTGGTGATGATCGTAGACTGGTGGTGGTGATGATCGTAGACTGGTGGTGGTGATGGTCGTAGGCTGGTGGTGGTGGTGGTAATAGCAGTAGTAGTAGTAGTTGTAGGGAAGGTAGTAGACTGACTTGTGGTGACAGTGGTAGTTGTGGTATCAGCGATGGTGGAAGACTTATAGTCATAGTCGTTGTTGTGGCGAAGGTGAAAGACTGTGGTGATAGTGGTAGCTGTGGCTGTAGCGATGGTGGTAGACGCCTGTTACCCTCTGTCAAACACTAGCTCCGCTCATCCCCACATTCTGGAAAAAATAGGTTAATTAGTACATTGCAATAAATATCTACATTTTTATAAGACATTGCAAAGGCGCTACGAAGCCTCTGACGGCATTTAGAATCACCAAGTCTTCACTATTACTAAATTATCTTACTGAATAAAATAGTCTGGCCGTCGCATGAATTAACCATCGAGCTGAAAGGTTTAAAGCCATAGAAATAATTCAATCATCTTCCTTGCAATGCGTATTTTTCAATCTATTCTTCCTGCCTTCAGACTATTTTTTCTTGGTGTAATTTTAGAACTAAAATTTTTTTCAGTCCACTATTTTTTTATTCGTATTACTCGACTTAATTAAACTTATTGGGCAGACCTGATGAAGAAGGGGTTAATGAAAGCTATACCTGACACGCAGTTCAAGAAAAAGTTAAAATATTTTGGCGATAGGTAGAGTAAAAGTACCTTACTGGATTGAAGATATAACCATACTTAACCATTTCACTACTACAGGTCCTGCAGAAACAATAAAATAGCCTTACTGGCACTAATAAAACTACCCTACATTGAAGGAGGGTAGCTACTCGTACTGAAGGCTATCTTGGGAATTAAAACTACTAGAATTATATTAAAGATATTGTTTTTAATTTCTGCACATCAAATGATGCTACTTATCACTGATAACTGATGAAAATGTTAGCCAGTATAATGTAGATAATATGCAGTGTCGTGATGCACCAGCGAACCATATGTTTCGAAATTAATCATACCGACCGCATTTTAATAACTAGCACAGCTCCATAAGGACAATTTTAGCAGTTTTTCGTGTACAATAATTGACTTTGGGGACTGAAAAGGCCGATTTATCCATCAAAAAAGTTCAGCCGGCTTCGATGTTAAAAAACCTGCCGGCTTTTCACATATTTCCGTCCATTGCATAGCTAAAACGTACTTAACATTACGAAAAAGCTAGGTTTACGCCTTCCACAATCTTTAGTTGCTTGGAAAATGTCACTTATGAAATACAGGCTTTAAAATTTATTACTTATTTCCAGGGAACGAGAAGTGCCGAGAACTCTCCACTTACCTCCTTACTCCAGGGCTCCAGGCTGCAAAATGGTAGAAACATTGCATTTTTATTTTCCTCATCACCTCGGTCATCCAGGGTTGCCACGTCTTCAGATTTTCCCTTGCATAAGTGCCACATTTCTTTGCCGTCGGGACTTTTTCTTGCCCATAAATCTCTCTAATATAATCTTTAAAAGCGTATTATAAGCGTTAGGTGCTTATTTAACTCGTATTTTTACCTTCTATAAGAAAATGTGGCATTAAACAACTCTACGTAAATATTTCAGTTCTAAGGTGCTTTTTCTGCCATCTACGATGCCAGAAAGCCTTAAAAATGGATTCAAAAGGGTGAAAATAGGTAAAAAATGGGTAAAAATGGCGAAATAAGGCCAAAATATGGAAGATTTTCGAGGACGACCATGCATTCAGCAGTTAGTTCCAAATTCCGCCGCTAGATGGCGCTAGTGAGGCTTCAAGTTGGCAAAAAATAGGCATTAGTTCCAAATTCCGCCGATAGATGGCGCTAGTGAGGCCTTAGGGAGGAAAAATATGCTGGCTTCTGATTGGTCAAGTTTTCTCTGACGTCACCACCCTCTTTCTCTACCGTATACCCCTTTATTTCCGCTGTGTTCGTATTGTTCATATTGTATCGTCATTTCGTGATGTTCATTCTCCCTCAGTGGTGACGTCATATAAAACCTCCAACGTCTCCACCAATCAGAAGCCAGCAACTTTTTTGTTTTGCGTTAGCCTCACAATGGCCATCTTTAGGTAGAGTCTGGTCCTGCCCTGCCTGTATCATTTTGTTCCTTATTACATCACAGTATTTCATTTTGTTTCGTCCTCTTATTTTATTACAACTACTTCTTTCATTTGTTTATACATTGCATTTGTTTTTTACTTTAATTTCTTTGACTTGCATTTCGTTCGTTTTCCTCCTAATTTACTAAGATAATTTCCTTTTTCTTTATTCCTGCTATTTCCAGACGATTTTATTTAGCTCTAGGAATACCAATCTCCTTGTGAAGGGATGAATGGGGAGGGTTTGTAATTCATTGTCTTAATCTGATAAAATCGTCTGGTGGTAGCAAGAATAAATGAATAGATTTAAGGATGAGAAAAGGACATACATTTGGAAACCATTTATTTATTTATGTATTTATATTTCAGTGGAGTCATCGTGGTACACAGTCAACTTCTGCTGAGTCCCTGGAATGCGGTTGGCAGCAGTCGGTGAAAAAGCTGAGTCCACCAGCCTGATCGGGTCCTGCATCAACCTCGAGTTCTTCCAGCTGCGTGTTGCATGTGCTGACCACTGGACCACCGCCCCCAGACACATCAGCAGGACACATAGGCAGGACACAGCAGGACACAACAGGATACACAGCAGGACACAACAGGATACACAGCAGGACACAACAGGACATACAGCAGGACACAACAGGATACACAGCAGGACACAGCAGGATACAGCAGGACACACAGCAGGACACAACAGGATACACAGCAGGATACAGCAGGACACACAGCAGGACACAACAGGACATACAGCAGGACACAACAGGATACACTGCAGGACACAACAGGACATACAGCAGGACACAACAGGATACACAGCAGGACACAACAGGACATACAGCAGGACACAACAGGACATACAGCAGGACACAACAGGACATACAGCAGGATACACTGCAGGACACAGCAGGACACACTGCAGGACACAACAGGACACACAGCAGGACACAACAGGATACACTGCAGGACACAGCAGGACACAACAGGATACACAGCAGGACACAGCAGGACACAACAGGATACACAGCAGGACACAACAGGATACACAGCAGGACACAGCAGGACACAGCAGGACACAACAGGATACACAGCAGGACACAACAGGATACACAGCAGGACACAACAGGATACACAACAGGACACAACAGGATACACAGCAGGACACAACAGGATACACAGCAGGACACAACAGGATACACAACAGGACACAACAGGATACACTGCTGGACACACAGCAGGACACAGCAGGATACACTGCTGGACACAACAGGATACACTGCAGGACACAACAGGACACAACAGGATACACTGCAGGACACAACAGGATACACTGCAGGACACAACAGGATACACTGCAGGACACAACAGGATACACTGCAGGACACAGCAGGACACAACAGGATACACGGCAGGACACAACAGGATACACGGCAGGACACAACAGGATACACGGCAGGACACAACAGGATACACGGCAGGACACAACAGGATATGTATCCTGTTGTGTCCTGCACTGTATCCTGTTGTGTCCTGCAGAGTATCCTGTTGTGTCCTGCTGCGTATCCTGTTGTGTCCTGCTGTGTATCCTATTGTGTCCTGCTGTGTATCCAGTTGTGTCCTGCTGTGTGTCCTGCTGTGTATCCTGCTGTGTATCCTGTTGTGTCCTGCTGTGTATCCTGTTGTGTCCTGCTGTGTATCCTGCTGTGTCCTGCTGTGTATCCTGTTGTGTCCTGCTGTGTGTCCTGCTGTGTATCCTGCTGTGTGTCCTGTTGTGTCCTGCTGTGTATCCTGTTGTGTCCTGCTGTGTATCCTGTTGTGTCCTGCTGTGTGTCCTGCTGTTTATCCTGCTGTGTCCTGCTGTGTATCCTGTTGTGTCCTGCTGTGTATCCTGCCGTGTCCTGCAGTATATCTTGCTGTGTCCTGCTATGTATCCTGCTGTTTATCCTGCTGTGTCCCGCTGTGTATCCTGTTGTGTCCTGGCTGTGTCCTGCTGTGTAACCTGGCTATGTGTCCTGGTGATGTGTTTGGGGACGATAGTCCAGTACACATAGCAGGACAGAACCAGGACATCAAGACCTGTATGACGAAAAATAGTGTATCATCTGTAAATACACTCAAAGATTTACATATTTCTCGTAAGTGAAGTAAAGGGAGAAAAAAAAAAAAGATGACATGATGAAAACTATATAGAACTGAAAGGTGTGGGTTATTATTGTTGTTGTTGTGGCCCCAGGCTTATGTGAACGTGAACCCGGTGGACTGCAGGCTGGAACTGGCTTTCTCCTGCAGTCCACACCACCCTCCTTTCGGGAGGATGGGTGGGGGGCTGAGGTGCGTTTGTATACCTGGGCAGCAGCGCCACCCAGGTATGTAGGTGCCACCACGTGAAGGCGTCCCTCTTGATACGTTGTGGGATGACTATTTTATCTGAAATACAGTAACTAGAGATGTATTTTATTTACATTACATTGTACACGTTTTAACAATTACGAATGAATCAGAGCTGTATGAAAAATAAATAATCCGTAGAGTCCCTGTGTTTGTTAAATTAACCTTTATAATCCTTAATAGATAGATGGGTGGATCGATAGACAGATATTAGTAGATAGATTAATCCCTTTAGCACAATGACGTATTTTACTTTAATATGGATAACGTGAATGATTTTATTCAACTTGACACATGATTGAAGCGGTTAAGAGAGAGAGGGAGAGAGAGAGAGAGCGAGAGAGGGAAGGAAGAAAGGTAGGAAGGGAGGGGATATTATATAAAGCACTAAATTAACTGCCTACTACTAATTCTTCGCCAGTGTGTGTGTGTGTGTGTGTGTGTGTGTGTGTGTGTGTGTGTGTGTGTGTGTGTGTGTGTGTGTGTGAGAGAGAGAGAGAGAGAGAGAGAGAGAGAGAGAGAGAGAGAAACCACCCTATGATCCATGAGTTATCCCCTTGACTACGAGATGGTCCCTGTGCTAAGTAAAACCGTCTGGAGGCAGCAGGAAGAAAATTTTAATCCCTTCCCTCCCATGACATCCTTTAATTTTACCCTTGCTACCTTCAGACGATTTTGTTCAGCTTAGGAGAGAGACTTGAAAATGGAGGGGTTTGATATAGCCTTCATTAAGCATTTAGTGTTACATTTTTCTGTTTGAAGTAACGTCGTCTGGATATAGCAATAAATAAATGAATGAATAAATAGATGGATAGATAAGTAGCTGGACAGATAGACATACAGATAGACAGACAGACAGACAGATAGATAGATAGACAAACAGACAGACAAGCAGACAGATAGATATATAGAATGACAGACACAGATATACAGACAGACAGATAGATAGGTGGATAGATAGATAAAATAAACAACCAAATAACGTCCCCGTATCATAAGGGGTTAAAAAAATAAGTGTTATCATAGTGAAGGGGTAAACTGAGAGAACCTGTCCTCTGTTCACTTTAACTGGGCGTAAAACTGTCATCCTCCATTGTGAATGCTGAGCTGTACCAATAAGTTAACAGTAGAAAAAGGTCCTAGTCACGAAGAAGTGCTGTGGAAAGCATAGTATCGTGGTATTCAATATTCTGACACTGAACTAAGGGTAATAAGCTACAAGGGGACGAAAATTTGGGCCAAGTTAAGGTAAGAGAACTATAGTCACGAAGAAGTGCTGTAGAAAAAGCTTCAGGGTTGTAGTAGTGAAAATCTTGACACTGAACTAAGTAAAATAAGCAGCAAAAAGAACGAAAACCACAGTCAGGTTAAAATGACCAAACTACAGGCGTAAAACTACCATGTGTCCGTCATGAATGCTGAATTATGACAAGAACTGAACTCAGGGACATTCTGCTAGTCACGAAGAAGTGCTAGGGTAAGGGTGTAGGGAAGTAGTATTGATGCACTGCCACTAAACTCCGAAAAATAGGCTGCAAAAAGAACTAAAATCTGTTGCCATGTCAAAGTGAATAATCTATAGGAAATACACCTATCCTTGATCTTTCAGTACGATGACCCCTGTTTCTGTATATTACTCTTGCTGACAACATACGATTTTATGCAGCTTAGGAGAGGCTTTTCACTCCTAGAAATATAAAATCGTCTGGAGGTAGAGAGAGAGAGAGAGAGAGAGAGAGGGGGGGGTCATCGTACTGAATGGGTTAAATTAGCCTATTGTTTGCCACGTATGACTAAAGAAAAAACTAGAATAAGAGAATAAGTCACAAACATATATATATATATATATATATATATATATATATATATATATATATATATATATATATATATATATATATATATATAGAAATAAATCAATAAAAGAGAACAGGAAAAAAACAAGGCTTAATCTCTTCACCCCCTGAGAGTCATTCGTAATTCATTCCATCTTCTATAATGCATTCACTCTAACCTGATAGTGCTCCCAAACAGTTATCAGCTTTGCTGATGGCCAAGTGTGGTTATATTGGAGAGCGGATTTGACTAGCAACCAATGAGATTCATTCCCATCTCATACCTAAGCCTCATGGAATTTCACACAGCCACCGCACAGTATTCGAGCTGTGGTAGTGGGCAATTATGTCAGATAAGGACAAACAGACTACTATACTATACCCTTCTCACTCGAACCTGGCGTAGATTTCCGTCCTTCTGCAACTTATTTCACGTAGCTCAGTGACGGAAAAAGACAAAACAATGGCTCTACATCTTATCCACAGCACTCCTTCGTGGCTAACATAATATTCCAGCGTTAGAGAAAAAAAGTATATACAGTTTTATACGGCTGTGAAAGGGCTTCGAGTACATGAGGGGTTGATAAAAGCTGTATGTAACCCCTCCAGTTCCAAAAATATCCTTTAAACTGAATATAATCGTGTGCCGGTGTTCAGTATAAAGTAAAAAAAAAAAAAAATGACAATGCTGGTGGAGGGGTTAAAGGAATACTAATTACTGTATTAATGACAATAACCTAATTATAGTTCATTCACTTTAATTATGGCAGAGATTTTTGTCCTTTTGCAGCCTATTCTACATAAGTCCGCGGCACAATAAGACAAAACTATGTCCCTGCGGACTTTACAGGCACGGATTTGGGGGGGGGGGGATACCTGACTCTCTCATTTTCTTTTTGAGAAACCAGTGGTTACTTATATTAAAAGAACAATATTATTTAGAAAATATTATGTAGTAAATATTTTACACCACTTATATTATCTTGCACTGTTATACTTTTATGATTAAGACAAGTATTTAAAAAAGTAATTGTCGATTTTTTTAATGTATTAAGTAGTAATTGTTATGAATCACGCCCTCCCTCCTTCAGAGTGTTGGATCTGGCCTCGCTTTCCATAGCACATTTTCGTGACTAGTACCACGTCCTAGTGTCAACCTCATCATACAGCTCAGCGTTCAAGATGGACAGCCTTAAGTTTTACTCCAAGTTCAAATGACCCGAGTATTTATTTGCTGGCTATGAAATATAAAAACACACAATACCTGATGCAAATATAGAAGAACGAGACTGATGCGGGACCATGGGGACGGAGCGAAGTTTACTGCTGCCAAAAATCCTTATGGAGTCACTGACTAACCAGGCCGCTCGAGGACATGCCTCCGAATCTAATCCTGCAAAAAGGCACCAATTAATAACAGGAAAGAATCCTCATAAGCAAATACTAGTCACTGTATTGGTGGTTGAGAGGGGGGCCTTCACGTGGTGGCACCGGTATAAAGAGGCGGCTCCACTGCCCAAGTACATAAATGTCACTCGGCCACCTCCCTCTCCCTCAACAAGAGGATGGTACACTGCAACGGAAGGGCAACTTCAGCCTGCAGTCGACCGGGTTCACGTCCATATGACCCCGTGGCAACAATAAATCAATGAAGTAATGGACTTATTTCTAATAACTGTTTAATACTAATATAGATAAAAAATATTCGTAAAATTGTGACACACACACACACACACACACACACACACACACACACTGCATTTAAAGCATTATCTACTACTCTTAGTTATCGGTTTATTCTTTAGAGGTTTTTACAAAGTACTCCAGGTATCTATCTGTTATCTGTCATTAAGGTCCTTCTTGCCACAGCAGCAGCTTAGTGGCCCGGGGCTGGGCTGCCTGGTGTGGACACTGAAGACAAGCGACCAGACGCTCTTCTCTGAGTAGTATTATGTAAGCAATAAACCCCAACCACCCCTCGAATGTAAGTAAACCTTTACGGTCACATCCGATTGAAGCGCCGTAACCCACTAGACCACCAGGCGTCCATTTTGTTGGATATATGACTAGCACTGTACAACCGGAACACACACACACACACACACACACACACACACACACACACAATAAAATGCGTAAATCCAACTAACCTGCACTTCTAGGTGAGAGGGGTAGCGTGAGGGCGAGTTGTGGGTACGTGCGTGAGTGAGTGCGTGAATAAGACAGAACTATTAACACACACGCATACGCACGCACAAAATCGTGATCTTAGAGGATTCGGAGATGTCGTGGCACCTCATCCTTAACGATTTATTCTGGACCATACACCTTAGGACGGCCTTGTAATTTGTCGATGCAAACTATGTCGATTGAAGAAAGATATAAATAACACACAAGGCCACGTCAATGTCTAATATGCAAAATAAATCGCCAAGGAATGGGTGCAACGGAGCCACCCATGCCACCGGGAATGCGGTCTTCAACCATACAAACACACCCTCAGTTTAATAAAAATCATCCTTATTTTGGCCCATTTTTGTCTATTTTTTACCAGGATTTTACGGCTTATAGTCATTATTTGCCTCTGTTAAGTGTATTTTAGCTTCGTAAATAATAATAAAAAGCATTTATGAACCGAAATATTCACGAGTGGTGTGAGTGCCACGCAAACTAATTTATTGTTACAATTCAAGTTAAATCAGCACCTAACCTCTACAACATACTTTAATTACTGTATCAAAATAATTCAGGTGTGTCATAAGCCTCAAATGGAATAAAAATAATGCAGATATTCATGGAAGAAGTCTGAGCTGAATGGACACGCGGCAACGGTGGAATGGCAATCGAGAGCAGAGGTGATGAGGCAAGTTAAAATGCAATGCTTTATCATTTTACAGCCTGGAGCCCTGGAGTAAGGAGGTAAGTGGAAAGTTCTGGCCATTTCTCGTTCCCTGGAAGCTGCAGGTGAATTTTAAAATGCCTGTATTTCGTGTGACATATTTTCCAAGCTAGTGAAGATTGTGGACGGCATAGACCTGCTTTTTTCGTAACATTTAGTGCGTTTTGGCTATACAATGGACAAATATGTGGGAGGCCGACTGGTTTTGAAACATACGGAAGCCGGCTGGACTGATTTTTTTTTTTTTTTTTTTTTTAAGAAATGTGACGTGCATGGCTATTTACCTGTTTATATGAAAGTGTACTAGACGAGATTTAAATAGGGCAGGCAATTCTTATCCATTTCGAAAAAGTTCGTTCATATTTTTCTACCACGGTGGTGCATGCATATATAATTAAGCTGGTCAGAATTATCTTTGTGAGGAAATAGAAATTACTCTGTGGAGAAATTAATCCATGGTGCCGTAATTAACTGAAAGACCATAACCAAATGGTGTTCAAAACCCCTACAGTGCAGTGACGTCATTTTGTAGTTTATTTCTGCTACTGTACGGTTTTACTTGGCTTGAGAACTTGCTAATAATGACGCTAAAAGCTATATTATAATCAAACCTTGAGACTTAATATAATTTAGTAGTGGGAATAAGAACAGACTATGGAAGACTTAAAGTGGAAGTAGCTAATGGGCTGTAGCCTATATAACTCATCAGTTCTATTGCATGAAATGGTCTGGTGGTTGGAAGTATAAACACACACGGTACTGGAGCAGTTAAATGTTCAGTATATGTAGAGCAGGGCTGTTTCGATTACTCAGGTTTCTGTGCTGAATAAGTCTGGCGTCAGCTGGAGTATAGTACCGGTACTAGAGTTGTTCGAATGATACGAGGGTTGATTGAGACAGTATTAGCACGACCAAACAGTGACTCTAAAGTTAAATAAAATCGTCTGGCGTTACCTGGAACAGAATATTAAAGTTGGCCCCCACCATGTATTATCTTAAACTTTTTCTAGTGTGCATTGCCTTGAGCTAATTTATTTTGTCTTTTCTAGAATGATGAGAGGAGACTGTGCTGTTAACCAGGATGTAACTACTAGCTACCACCATCCTCATCACCTACAACTAATCGTACTCAACCACCGCGATTTCCACCACTGCAACTACCAGGGCATCTACTATCATCACCTACAAGGTAAGTACATTTTTATTTTACTGGACATAATAATAACCATTCTGTACAAGACTATGCTGATAAATATCTAGAAATGGCTAGAACTGACAGTCCCATACAGCGTTGTTTAAACTCTGACACTTAACCAGAGTAATTTAAATTTTAACTTTTACTCCCAAAGGTTTGAGATGAATAATGGCAATAAGAATAAAGGATAAAACTTAGATACTGAAGAGGTTAACGGCAATTGACCCTTTAACTACCACAGAAGCAGAAAATAATAATTTAGAGGTAACAAAAATTACTTATACTACGCTACGGTACTAAAGTGGTTACAAGAATAACTTAAGCAGTGTGGAAGAATATTACATTCCTAAATGAAACTAAAATAATCCTAATGCATAATTATACTGATGCAATTTTTAGAAACCGCCTAATGGGATATATGTATCGTACTTAGCATTCATTTAAGATAAAGAAAACACTGCTGTTTGTTGTAAAAACTTAATACCTCTATTAAATATGCCCACATCTTTGCTATACGGTTTTCTGTTTTGGATTAACTGTATCCACGTACTGAAATGTTAATCCTCCCAGTGCTCAGGTTCAGTGCGCATAGGGCACTGGAGTAATCCCGGCACTTGTCCAGCATGACTAATTATAAGAAATGTTTTTAGGAGCGGGCAGAGGAGGAGGAGGGCATCCGGCGTGAAGTGTCGAGCTGCCCAGGACCTGCGGTGCGGAGAGGAAGAGGACGAGGAAGCGAGGGACCGAGGAAGGACGGGAAGAGGGAGCGTACATCACCTGCACAACTCACCAACCTGGATCATGTTCACTGGGACGATAGGCGTCACTTATTTTTTCAATCGGGCATAAAGTAGACTCTGCATATAAATATGGATAAGAACGACTACAACTGGATTAAACACTTGTTCCAAAGTTTCTCTGATAAGTGTGTCGGTAAACAAGTAGAGGTACCGACAGTCATATGTACTCTACTTGTCCAATGAGGAATGCCACATTTGTCGCTGAATGTCTGGAAAACTAACATGAAGCTGTTATACATTGCTGACGAGGCGATCTGCGCCTGCACAAGTATGGTTCCATATAAAAATGGAAATTAAGCAATCATAAGTCTGAAAACAAGGAAATGAATGAATGAATCTGACTAGACCGCATTGGTTCTCCACATATTTGGAAATTACGCAAGAGAACTTTCACCAAATGCTTATTAGTGAAATTAGGTTTATAAGATAAGTAATCACTCAGAATCGGAGGCAGTTAACTGGACCATATAACAAACTATTCCCTGCCTCGTCTCATCATTGTGATTCTATTAGCGCCTGTAACAAAAAGGAGGGGTGGTCCAACCCTCAGCAATGTACTCCAGGTCCATATCATTGCTACGTTACATACATGTACATTTACCCTACCACCCGTGGACCACTCTTAGTTCCGTGGGACCGCTTGGTGTCGCCACAGTTGGTAGGGCGAGGATGCCACCCGTGTAGCCGGCAGGCTTCCCCGGCGCCACAATGCCGAACGGAGCGGTCACTCTGGGGGCCTCCCCCGCCTCCATAAGCCTCCTCTATGCTGAAATCACAAGATGTTCTGCGATCCCTCCAGAGAAAGTTGCGACAGGCTTGCCAAGGACAAAGGAGTGACTCCCAACCTTTGAAGGGCTGCTGTGCTTTTACACGACTACATCCCTCGCCAGTTGAGAGGCACCTCCTCTACAGTGACCGCGGGCCTGGCCGCCCACCGACACGCAGCTTCCTTAAGTTCACGCGTGTTATAATACTCGACCTTACGTGCATTAGCCGAGTCTAAGGAAGTGTAACGCGCATCAGAGACGACCTGCACGTCTAATACGACCACTGAGGTCCCCGTGTCGACTAGGTCTGGCCGTCTCATTACTGCTCCTGCACATAACGTTTGCTCTTTCCCCGACACGATAGTTGGGATTTGATCGAATTAACTGCCTCTCTAGGGAATCGACGATCCTATCGTGCCGGGCGACACAAATCTCGTGCGTCAAGGAGCACCCCTGGAGGACGTGGTTCAAGGAGGAAGGGGTCCCACACCCCCCCTCACAGTGTAGGTTTGGTCGCTGTATTCCACGCCCTCTTGAATTTCTAACAGGGGTACTCACTAAGCTCCCGCGCAGTTTGACGGCATCCACGTATCGGGATCTGCTGAGACGGTCAGATCCTTCATAGATCCAACGGTGCGAGGTCCAGTGAGCCTGCTGGGCAGCTCCACGAAGGCCTTCACCGTCATACCGCTGACAGAGGTCCAGGACCCATTGGTTCTCCTCAGAGCGGCGATCCTGGATCCTGACCCCCTGTATGACGGGCCATCGGATCTGCTCCATGCAGTCCAAGATGTACTGGTGCTCACTGAGTGACTTAATAATGGGACAAGTAGACTCTTTCAGTCGGTGCAGGCGAGCCGCCCGAAGCAGCGGCACTCGGGTATAAAATGAGGGGACACCAAGTCCACCCCCCTTAAGCCCGGTGTGGAAAAAGGCCCGGGGGGTGTCCTTGGGCAGATGTAAAACATCCCTCACGGCTGCCCTCATGCACCTGTCTAAGTCTTGAAGTGTACCAAGGTTAACGCTCCCCAGGACAAGCCTGTGGAGGCACCGAGGGTACACTACCTTGCTGATGGCCCATAGCTTCTGCTGGGGGCGCAAGGGTGCTGCTTTTATGCGCCCGAGCAATTCCTCCAGCATCTCTCGGTGGACTTTGAGAGAAGGCCTCCAACCCATGTCCACACCTAGGTACTTGGTGGTGTCGGAGGCAGTAAGCGTGGGCACCAGCCGTCCATCTGTGGTAAGGAACGGGTTGCCAGACCAGATGTACCGTTTGGCTTTCCCGTCCTGCACCACAGCTATTGATTTGCATTTTTCCGGATTTATGGTTAGCCCCAATTGGCCCAGACGATGAATCGCTGTGTCAACCAGGGCTTGGAGACCTGGCTTGGCGATGGAAGTCTGCACTAAATCATCAGCGAACGCAAAGCCTGCAGTCCACTGATGACCCAGCCTGATGCCTAACTCTCTATCCAAGCCTCCTAACACAATCAACAGCGGCATTAAATACCAACGGGGAGAGAGGATCCCCTTGTCGGACCCCTCTGCGGGGACAGATGGACGTCCCCAAGAGGTCCAACCGGGTATTGTCATAGCAATGGGAGATATACCGGATTAGAGGAGGCGGCACGCCCACCCTGCTCAAGATGGCGCCCAGAGCGTGATGAGATAGCGAGTCAAACGCCTTACGGACGTCCAACATCGCTATGTATACATCGTGCCACCTCCTATAACCCTGGTAGAGGATAGCATTCATCATGTTTATATTCTCACAACAGCTGTCGCTAGGTTGGAATGCGCGCTGTTCCCAGGAGAATAAGTCCGCACCCTGGATCCGTGCGGCCATTATTGAATGCAAAATCCTGACCACGTATGATGAGACCGAGATAGGCCGGAACCCAGACGGCCCATCCGGTCTCGGTGTCTTCGGAATCAAGGTGACCCGTGATCTTAGTAATCGTTCAGGTTGGTCCCCTATTAGCAACAAGTTGCAAAGGAGAGTCACCTTCACCGGCCCTAGGCCCCGAAGGTCGGCTAAGGTCGTCCCGTCTGGTCCGGGAGTACTGACCCTCGCCTTTTTCAGGGCCCCCTCCACTTCCTCGATGGAGATTGGGTCCCACAGTTCCCATCTCGGAGGACGGACCGGTGTGGGCACTGGACCGCTCCATGGATGTGATGGAGTCTCATACAAGTTTGTCCAGAAGGTGATCTTCTCCTCCTTGGGGACGTTATCGTCTACGTTGATAACCCCATCCAGGATGTCCCTAATCAGCCGACCCCTATCCTTGGTCCACCTCCTCTGAGCCCGGGCGAAGAGTTGCCTCCTCGAACACCGGACTCCGGGGGCTGCCTGCCCAGTTCTTAGCCTTCTAGGGTCACTTGCTGTCACCGGAACAGCCCTTACGGGCAGTTCCTCCATCAGCTGATGGATCAGGCTGATGGGATCATCCCTCTCCTGGATGGACAGAGTGTCACAAATAGAGGCGATCGCCACCATGATCTCCACTCTCCAGGTACTCTCCTGAACTCCTCCTCCAGCTCCTTGACCTTCACCTCCGGTTAGTCATCTCATCTGAGGCAAAATACTCCTTACTCCTTCTTCTCCTTCTAACACTCCTGCATCCCCCACCTCACCCTCCGTGTCGGGTGGGCCTCCCTGATGTTGCTGGGAGCTGGCAGAGACCATCTCCTCCACAAGATTCCGGTGAGCGGCAGACTTCCTGCGGGATTTGATGGCCTCGAGGGACCGGTTGGGAAAGGAATCCAACAGCAGCTGGTTGATGTTACGTGCTGCTCCTGGTTTCTCTTTCAGGACAGATGCTTCTCTGGAGGCAAGGAGCCTGGCCTCAACTTCTGTCCATCTGGCCTTGGTCTTAACTGGCTCCTTGTCAGCGAAGAAGTGGTCCGGGTGCACACCACGATGATGCACCCCCAGACCCCGCTTCGTAGTAAATACACGCTCACAGACAGGGCAGGCAAACCCCCCAGTGATCGCTCTGCCGCTAGGGCCCGCCCCATCACCACTTTCACCATGGTGACTCATAATCTTCTCGCTGCTGTGGGCAGTGGAAATGCAACTGTACAGAATGTCGAGACGAGCCCAGATCGTAAAGGTGATTAAATTAGCCTGTTGGTAAGACCCGAAGGTGAGACCAACAGTTGCCCGACTCCGCCACTAGGAGGCTTTAATCCTGGAGTCTACACTACAACTGGATTAAACACTTGTTCCAAAGTTTCTCTGATAAGTGTGTCGGTAAACAAGTAGAGGTACCGACAGTCATATGTACTCTACTTGTCCAATGAGGAATGCCACATTTGTCGCTGAATGTCTGGAAAACTAACATGAAGCTGTTATACATTGCTGACGAGGCGATCTGCGCCTGCACAAGTATGATTCCATATAAAAATGGAAATTAAGCAATCATAAGTCTGAAAACAAGGAAATGAATGAATGAATCTGACTAGACCGCATTGGTTCTCCACATATTTGGAAATTACGCAAGAGAACTTTCACCAAATGCTTATTAGTGAAATTAGGTTTATGCGGAGAAGTGCTGCAGTTACCACGTTCATCTTCCAGTGATGCAAAGGAGCAGCAACGTCGAGAAGAGAACTGTGGCGTGGGCAGGAGCTGTAGCGTCGCCGGCAGGAGCGGCACAAACTTCGGGGTCGACGGGAAAGCTGCCCCAGCATGTACTAGTATGGCTGCATATGGTAAGATGCATTTTATCAACTAAATTTATTACACAACGTTGAATATAAAGCTTAGATGTCTGTATAATAGTGGATGTAAACAACCAGAGTCAGGTCAGCTTAAGTGGAGAACCGCAGCTTTAGCAATGTTAATCTTGCAGGATCTCGCGGAACTGCAGCAGCGTCGGGGAGACACGGGATCTGCGACGTCGGTGGGAAATGTGGTGTCAGGAACTTCAGGGACTACGGGAGCGGCAGCGGCAGCGGGGATTGCGGAGGCAGAGACTAGCAGCGAGGACAGCTGTGGCAGGGACAGGAAGCGCGGACTGCAGGGCGGCAGCGGGAACTGCAGGACGGCAGAGGCTGGGGTGGTTGCGTTAGCTGAGGATCAGTAGCAGTTGCTGTGGTAAGAAATGCTATAGTTCTGACATAACAATATTCTTATTGGCACAGAAAACTTCATAGCACGCATTTCAAGAAATCTGGCATACTGCAACTTAATACTTTATAGTTTATCACATTTCCATCAGTGACATACAAGGATGTAAAAGTGTTCTAAAAGCAGAGGGGGGAATGTTGCGAAATCGAAGCCAGCAAGAATAAGACTCCTATGCTAAATCTAGCTCTGTGCTGAGCATAAAGCTTTAGTTATGTACACAGCTTATCGGGCATCACTTGATTTCTCAATTTAATGATAATGCTCTAATCGTGAGTGATGTGAGCATCAGTGTACGCTCCACTCCTCCTCCTCAAGGTGGCCTCACCAGCGGGATGCGAGAGGCAAGTGCCAGGTACTCCGTGCATGTATAGTGTAATGAGCTGTAGAATTGTGCAATAGTTATATGGTTACCTACACATAATTATATGGTTCTATGAGATACTATACTTTTAAATAAATCAGATTATACTGCTTAAAACAAGCAATTATACTACTGGTATTACGCATAAATACACAATAAGCCATAATGTCTCTTTCCCATACTGTCTTTAATTTTGATTCCAGTTACAGAAATGCCCTTAAATTCTCAGTGCAACCAGCTGAATCTGTTTGCCAGTTTCTCCCACATTACAGTAACACATGTACAGTATGATCACTGATATTCTGAAACAACGCTAACTTACGAGGACTGCTTGCATACGATACGTTATTTTTACTTAGGTTAGAGTGCAAAAAAAAAAAAAAATCCTACTTGGAAGGTGGTGTGAAGCCTTAGGAAACGATGGCAGAAGGACAATGGTGATGCTGACCAAGGAAGGAGCTCTAACTAGGGCCATCATGCAGGATCATCTGAACGAATGATCTGTTAAGTGCTCCCTCAAAACTGGGTGTTATTGATGAAATATATGACGGTGTTAAAAAGTTTGAAGCATGAGTTTAGTCTTCTCCAATATGAAGTGAAACCTTTGAAAGTTTTTTTTCCTTGTATGAATGAAATACTAGCTCCCAATTCACCTCTGTCCACTCCATTCCTCCCCTCTCCCTGGAATCAATATGAATAAAAGTGAAGTTCTCGTACTGAACGGGTTAATAAACAAAACAAGAAAGTATAATAAGTCTACTCTAGTTCCCATACAACAAGGATAATATCAACCTAATCTGACACATGTTGCAGAGATTTCATAGTATTTTGCTTTCAGACGAACCACCTGTTAGTGACAGGGCTTCACAAGACAGCTGGGACGATGAGGGAGCATAACTACAGCGGCGGAATGAATAGTAAGGCTAATACTGGTTGTCATTTGTGAATATACTTGACTTTCACAAATTACATGTTGGGGCCTTTGACTCGTGTGAATGTGAACCTGATGGACTGCAGCCTGATTTCGAGCGAGCAAAGTTTACTGTTGGTGTATGGGCGAAAATTCCAATTGAGCGGCCTGGCCGGGCCCGTCACGCTTTTCAGAGGCAAACTTTTTTATTTAATAAAGCTATAGCAATGATATTTTTTCTCTAGATGCTAGATCCATCAACAGTTCCGTATTTTGATTAACAAATCCATTATTGCACCAATAAACTGTGCGGTTTGCTGTGTGTTCTCGTTCGACAATCAGGACACACCATTAGCCCATAGTCGGTTTAACCTCAAAAACTTTTCGGGTAATCGACAGTACTGAAGAATTATCACCCTCTGTCCTTAGTCAGCCCTTCCCTCGGTAGTCATGAATAATTCCAGGGGTTAGAAAGCCAAGGCATACCGTATCTGTAAAGCTGTCATGGTAAATCTGTGCCACAGACTGAAAGCATCCCTCTCCAGCATCTACATAATTTATTCTTGTGGATGTACTGTACGGTCCTAATCCACAATGACAAATTCGATACTTAATTCGAATCCTGTTAACTCGCTACTCACTTAGAGGAGTGGGATCACCCAGTCCAGATGGTGTCCTGTCTCGTCATCGCCCTGTTTTTCGATGTTAAGCTGTGAAATATACAACAGACTACACTGCCCAGCTTGTCATATCCTTTTTATCAAGCGGTATGTGTAAGAGGATGTCGACCCTCAACTGTCTATTTTCCACTAATCATTCGACAGTCAGGACACAGTTAACCCATAGTCAGTTTAACCTCAAAAACTTTTCGGGCAATCGACAGTACTGAAGGCTTATCACACTCTGTCCTTAGTCAGCTCTTCCCTCTTACTTTGTTGACGCTTCCAGTTAGTTCACATCCTCTACTCCACCATAGTGCTGCCCCTTGATTAATTAGTTCAGCCTTTATATACTCATTCAGGGCACTCGTCACTCTACAGGACACACACCCGCCCACTCGTCACGATCGGTCCACACCTCCCGTCAGTCGGTTCTTTGGGTTCACACCCACCATCAGTTAGTTCGGTCGGTCCACACACCCAGTCAGTCGGTTCAGTCGGTCCACACTCGTCTGTCAGTTCAGTCCGTCCACACTCGTCAGTCGGTTCAGTCGGTCCACACTCGTCTGTCAGTTCAGTCCGTCCACACTCGTCAGTCGGATCGGCCCGTCCACACCCGTCAGTCAGTTCAATCTGTCCACACACCCTGTCAGTCGGTTCGGTCGGTCCACGACCCCCGGTCAGTCGGACCGGCCTGCCCACACTCTTCAGTCGGTTCAATATGTCCACCTTCCCCCCCTCCCAGTCGGATTGGTCGGCCCACAGTCCCTGTCAGTCAGTTCGGTCAGTCCACAGTCCCTGTCAGTTGGTTTGGTCGGTCCCTGCCTCCCGTCAGTCGGTTCAGTCAGTCCACGCCTCCCGTCAGTAGGCTCAGCCAGTCCATGCCTCCTGTCAGTCGGTTCGGTCGGTCCAAACCTTCTGTCAAGTCAGTTTGATCGGTCCACTTTTTCAGTCCACCCTAGCAATCAGACCACCCTGGCAGTCAGTCCACCCTGTCAGTCCACTTAACTGTCACCCACAAGCCACCCACCACTCTCCAGTTACTACCCACCATCCGCGAGCCACCCAGTACCCACTCATCCGGGATCCACCGCCTGTCACCCACGTACCACTGGCTGACACCCACCTACCCACGTACCACTGGCTGACACCCACCTACCCACGTACCACTGGCTGACACCCACCTACCCACGTACCACTGGCTGACACCCACCTACCCACGTACCACTGCCTGACACCCACCTACCCACGTACCATCAAAATTAATCTACCTCAAGTCTACCTACTATCCAACCTACCGAACCCACTTAATCCAGACCTACCCCACATAATTCACCTAACCCACCTACCCAGTAGCGATTTCGTGGGAACAGGTGTCGACTGAGCTTCCCTACACATCAACTTATTTTCCTCATAATCTTTGCGAAGCCCTAACATATTCCTCATTTACCTGTTATCAGAAATGAATGCCAACTTATGAAACTGAATATTTACTTTGGAGGTTTAGATGGTAATACGTTATGGGGTGACTTATTTTGACTGATATACTGAGGGTTGGGATTGATAATGGTGATACTAATTTGGTTATTTAAAGTTGAACTGCACTGAATTTATCTTGAATGCTTGGATATTGATGCTTTGGGATGGATGATTTGGAAACTGTGGGACTAGGGTGAACAGTTTTTGACTGGGATGGAATGGAATGGGTTGTGGGGAAAGGATGGGTGCCGTGTGGGGTTGGAATGGGCGGTGTGGGGTTGGAATGGGCGGTGTGGGGTTGGAATGGGCGGTGTGGGGTTGGAATGGGCGGTGTGGGGTTGGAATGGGCGGTGTGGGGTTGGAATGGGCGGTGTGGGGTTGGAATGGGCGGTGTGGGGTTGGAATGGGCGGTGTGGGGTTGGAATGGGCGGTGTGGGGTTGGAATGGGCGGTGTGGGGTTGGAATGGGCGGTGTGGGGTTGGAATGGGCGGTGTGGGGTTGGAATGGGCGGTGTGGGGTTGGAATGGGCGGTGTGGGGTTGGAATGGGCGGTGTGGGGTTGGAATGGGCGGTGTGGGGTTGGACTAGGTGCTGTGTGGGGTTGGACTAGGTGCTGTGTGGGTGCTGGATATTGTGTGGGGTTGGATCCTTTATGGGACAGGGTCGGTATTATGTATGGGGTGTTTGAATGGGTACAGTATGGGGTTGAGATGGGTACCGTGTGGGACTGAAATGGGTTGTGTGTGGACCCCCCCATTTTTCCCCCACCCACCTATTCCCCCCACCAAACACCTTCCATCCCAACCTCCCCGGCTCTCCCCCTCCCCTGCCACCTTAGTCACACCCCTACCCTACCCATAAGGCCCACAACACAACTTTTCATATACTGTAAACTCTGTTCATATACTGTATTATTAATTATTCGTCTTTATATTTTCCACTTAAATTTCAATCTCTCGTAACTTCTTTATTGCAGGTTATGGGAGTTGATGCCGGTGTATGAGAGATAACTAAAGATACACAATCTCCTCCAAACCTGTGCAGTGTGATCTCCTGAGACTTTCTCCCGCAGGTGTGGTCACGCGGGGCGATGGTAGGGCGGCAGGACTACATTCCACCAGAGCATCGACATCCCACCAGACAACCACCGCCATTCCGGCCACTGGATTCCTCGCCAGACCATTGGCAATACCTCACCACTCTGACCAGAAAGAAGCAGTCACTCTTGAATGAAATGAAATTCAAGAAAAACTTGAAAAAAGCATGCTTAGATATATACTGCCGAAATAAAACTTAGTGACATTTATATTACATATAATCTGCCATTACTTTTGTAATACTGGAATAAACTACTGGAACTGATGATTTTACATATCTATGAATGTAGGTAGTTACAACGACAAATAGGATTATCTTTACTCTTGGAAAAGGCAAGAATGGTAATGAGTACTGAAAATTATTCAAATGACACCATAATTCTGACATATGAACAATGACAATAGGGTACGGACTAATGCAGGAATTAGGTTTTTGTATCTTGCTGTTAGTTGAAAACTTTATAAGCTATCATTCCAACTCTAATCCCTAGCAAAAAGATGGGGTGAATTACGACCCAGAAACAAAGCTAAAATACCCTAAATTAGAATTTCAGTTTAAATACTTTGTGGGCATGACCAAAGATTTTTAAATCTTTTATGGAAAGTTTATCAGCTTTAACCATGCAGACATTTTGAAACTTGAGTTCATACAGAAGTCCACTGCATTTGCAGTTATATCCAAGCCATAAAAGAAAATCGATTATGAATCAAATCCCTGGATTTGCATTTGCAGCCAGTTTTTCCTCGGAGCAGAATAAATAAACTCTGTATCAGGCTACACTGACGCATTAGTACTCGACTTAAATACGCTTCTTTGAAAGGGCTGATTGTGATAGGAATGTGTTAGTCTGGTCTAATAAGCTTTGGTATGATGTCTGCGTACCCTTTACTATATCGTTAAGTAGACTGACTTCGAAAGTGACTTCGATGAAGTTTTAAACATAGAAACGTTCTTAACTGCTAGGATTAAGTATAGACCTTCGAATAGAGGGTAACAATAACTACAGTGATATTTTCTTGGATAAAGGGGAATCGATGATAACTTGCAATACCCATGATGGATGTAAATTAATAACACGAAAAATTTGATAATGTTTGAAATATATTGGACTAGCAAAATGTACAATGGTTAACTAAGGAGATAGAAGACCTTCCTCACGAAAGATTTCCACGAAGCTGAATATGTGGCAAGAATAAATTGCAGAATCGAAATGTATTTTTTTCTTACATCCATAGAATTTATACAGCACCCTAAATTCTGAAAACCCACGTCGAAATAAGGGCTTATATCCCTGGAGTTTAGTTATAAATATTCTAATTCTAAATATGGGTTCGGCATCCATACAATTGGCAGCATACTTGTTTATAGTTATAAAAATTACAAGTAGAAACAGAAGTTTTCAATCTCTAGAATTTATACCAAACTCCACCTATCTATCTGTTGGATTGTGGGTTTTTATATTCCTGAAATTTATCTCATTCAGTCACCCATGAGAACAGTGTGGACTCTAGGGATAATGTAATCGGATTTATGCTTATTTCACATTGTTTCGTAAAATGTATTCTGTACCCTTAAAATTCCCACCGAACTAGTTTCTTTAAAAGTACATGTTCCTTCCGAGTTTTTTTTTTTTTTTTTTTTTGGAACATTTTATTATTCGTTGATTATTTTACGTTCAAGTCTTCGGCAGTATAGTTTCACTAGTTCTTTTGGATCATTTTCTATCATGTTTTCATTGTTCTTTGTTTCATCTAATGCTTTTCTTCATAATCTATTTCATTATAATTATACTGTAAAGGGCAAAATAAACGATATATAACACTCTTTTATTATCTTTAAGTTTTTACAAGTTAGTTTACTGCATACACATATACTATACAACGTACGTAGTTAGCGATGGCGGCAGGTGCAGTGTTACTCTAGGAGGCGTTATACTGTATAACTCATCTTCAAGTACCAAATATTTGTCAAAGTATATAGCAAAATTATGAATTTTCCAAGTAAACCAGTTACAAAATACGAGAAATTCACCTTAAAATATTGAAATTTCCACGTAAACCAGTTACAAAATAAGAGACAAATACCATTAACTATTGAAAGTAAGTGTATTGGGCTATCTCCAGCTCCAGCGTCCCCGACAATCTCCTACCTTCCTCTCTGGCCACCCCGCTCACTCCAGGACGACCAAAGACCAAAGCGCACCATAAAGAACAGAAAGGGGAGAGGAAAGAGGCATATCTAGACAGCCAGGCAGACAGACACACCATCCCAGCACTAGGCCGGGCTAAGAATAGGCAGAGAGGAATATGGAAATGGAGGGCTGACCCCGTTTTCCCATCTCCCCTCCTCCACCTCCCTCCCCAAGCCCAGCTACCTGTCACCCCCCACTCACCTCCACCCACACCCTCACCTCCACCCACACCCTCACCTCCACCACCACCCCACACCTTCATCCCCCCACACTGTACGAGGAAGCTGTCGATCATACAGTAGATGCAAAGGAAGACCTAAGGATTGCTTTGTTAACCCCGAAAATGAAGTGAGAGGAGGAAGCTGTGTGTTTAATATAAATGCGAATGAAATACAAAAATATGCAGGACTGGGATGAAACAGACCAACAACCAACGAACAGTGGACAAATATGGAAGAGGAGCTTTCGTTCTCTCGAGGAATGACATGACAGACACCCACACCCCACAACTCACATCTCGCTTCTCTCACCCACATCTTACCTTAACAAATGCCAGGTGACCACTGAAGTATGCAGAGATGTGTAGCGGATGACAGGCGAAGGCAGCTGGCACAGACCGATCGACAGGGGGCACATTAAATCTTCCTTAATCTTCGGCTGGGTAGCAGACAAATAAATTCCTGAAAAAAAAAAAAAGTAGAATTAGGCAGGGAGATTGTTCCTAATCCTTTCAGCCCAGGAGCTTCACCTAATCTGAAAATAATCCTCGGGCTGAAAGGATTACCGATTACAAAATTTTCCCTCTGGACTTATCGCAGGTTGTACTTGTTAGGGGAACTTAGCAAGGCGATAATATTGTAATTTGTCTGTTGCAACAAGTGTTCAATATCAACAACTTCTAATTAACTACCTACTCTTCGGCTCTGTGTGTGTGTGTGTGTGTGTGAGACAGAGACAGAACCAGTTCATTCCTTTGCCAAATTTATCTCTTCAGGACGACAATTTTTTCATTTTCTTGCCACCACCAGACGATTTTATTAATATTAGGAGAGACAAGAGTCAGGGTTAAATATAGCCTCCATTACCCAATCACTAAGCTACGGCTCCTCTACATTCAATAAAGCTGTCTGGTAGTAGCAAGAATAAAGAAGAAAATTTTATCGAACTGAAGAGGTTAATAGTAAAGTACACCTGAATAGAATCCTACTCAAATCAAGTATGTCTTGAAAAAAAAAAAAAGGAAAAATAAAGAAAAATGGCGCTAAAAATATAAACGTTGGAATGGAGATAAAATGAAAAAGCTGCACCTGAAAGAGGAACGCGGCCTTAGTTTGTGTGAGGAGGGGGATGGGGTGGGGATGGGATGGGGGAGGGAGAGGGGGAGGGTGGAGGGAGGTATGTCGGTAAGGGGAGGGGGAGGGAATGTGGGGAGGGTGAGTGAACCTTGACAAACACCTACATCGTTATCACTAACTGTCATGCCTGTGCATACTAATGGCCGTAGCTGTCCACTGATCAGTCTAACAAGCATCATCAGCCTCGGCTATAGATATCAAAATGGCGTTTCTGCTTCCCCCTGTAACTCTAAGGACTCGGACACACTTGCCCCCGAACTTGTGATCAAGAGGAAACGAGGCTCAGGGATCTGTCCAACGTTCAGACTGAAGCAGCTCTAACTCGGTGCTTCGTTTCGTCTTGTCGATCACATGTTCGGGGGCAAGAGTGTCCGGGCCCTAACGCTCCCCTGGTTGTTCGCATGCAGGAATACGAACTAACTCGCTGTAACACCTCTAATGCTTCCGAAATTAAATCCATAATCGCTGTCTTGCATGCCAATACGTTACCAGTTAAATTACAACGATTTCTTTTAATATACTATACCTTTAATGAAGAAAAGCCCAACAGAGCAGCACGTTCACTTCCTACCTCCTCGACAGCTCAACGAACAATGAAGGTGTGACGTCATCAAACATTCACCTGCTGCTCAAAGGTTTCACTCAAAAAATTTACTCCCAACATCTAACCGGCACCTCGACCAGGCGTTAACAGAAAATGTGAGTTTTGACCGCAATCTTTAGTAATTTTTATATACAGGCGTAACCTTGTGTTTTTATCCACGAGTAATTTTTTTATATGAATTAAAGATTTTCAGTATGATCGATGGCTGCTGTAAGTATCTAGAGTTTCCTTGGTTTTAGGTTTAATAAATTACGTTTAAGTACCGGTAAGCTTCAAAATCACCTAATTTAAAAACTGAAGCTGACATGTATGACGCCACCATAGCATACAGAGATGTTAGTTATGTCTGTATATACCTTTCATCGTGGCGTTCGTCAAGAAGAAATAATAGATATAACATCAAAATCAAGCCCTATGACTGGAAGAGGAAGAGGTGCAAGGGAGCTTCCTACCATGAAGAGAACATGGGCATATTTACTTCCTATTAAATTCTCTCATGTTGGGGACGAATCAAAGTATTAATCCTACTAACATCAGCTGATTACTGTATATTCGGCCGGAAGTGAATTATAGCAACCACAAGTTCTTATTTATTTCCTAATGGTAGAGAAGATTCTAAGTTAGTATTATTGCTGTTAACGTTCGATGATTTTATTCAGCTGAGAGAGAATCATACTATATGTCACAGTGTTAACAGTCACCATTAACCCTCTCATGGTAAGGACAACTCTTGTGTTCTATTCCCACTACTCCAAATGATTTTATTTAACTGAAAGGGAGTCACTGGAAACTTGTATTGTTAATCAACGTTATGATGTTTCTCATAATTTGCTCAACGAAATATTAGTGAACAACAGAGCACTTCACGCTTCAATTTCCATGCTACCTTGTTCACACCCACGCATATCCGTCCACCTGTCCACACCCACGCACATCCGTCCACCTGTCCACACCCACCCACACCTGTTCACACCCACCAACACCTATCCACACCCAATCATACCTGTCAACACCCACTCACACCTGCACACATCCACACACACCTGTACACACCCAAATACACCTGTCCACACCACCCACCTACACCTGTCCACACCACTTACACCTGTGCACACCCACACACACCTGTACACACCCACACAAACCTATACACACCCACATACACCCTTACACACCCACATACACCTGTACACACCCACATACACCTGTACACACCCACACACACCTGTACACACCCACACATACCTGTACACACCCACATACACCTGTACACGCCCACACAAACCTGTACACACCCACATACACCCTTACACACCCACATACACCTGTACACACCCACATACACCTGTACACACCCACACACACCTGTACACACCCACACATACCTGTACACACCCACACACACCTGTACACACCCACACATACCTGTACACACCCACATACACCTGTACACGCCCACACAAACCTGTACACACCCACATACACCCTTACACACCCACATACACCTGTACACACCCACATACACCTGTACACACCCACACACACCTGTACACACCCACACATACCTGTACACACCCACATACACCTGTACACGCCCACACAAACCTGTACACACCCACATACACCTGTACACACCCACACACCTGTACACACCCACATACACCTGTACACACCCACACACACCTGTACACACCCACATACACCTGTACACACCCACATACACCTGTACACGCCCACACAAACCTGTACACACCCACACACACCTGTACACACCCACTTACACCTGTAAAAAGCTACCCACACCTCTCCACATCCACCTATGTCTGTTCACATTCACTCACACTTCTCCATACCCACACATATCCATCCACCTGTCCACACCCATCCACACCTTTCCACACCCACTTACACCTGTTCATACCCACCCACACCTGTTCAAACTCACCCACACCTGTCCACATCCACCCACATCTGTCCACGCCCACCCCACACCTGCTCACACCCGTGTACATCCACCCATATCTGTCCACACCTAACCAAACCTGTCTACACCTAGCCACACCCATTTACACCCATCCACAGCCGCTTAGACCTGTCCACTCCCACCTACACCTGTCCACACCCGTTCGCATCCACCCACACCCACCCACAGCCACCCATACCTGTCCACAGCTACCCACACCTGTCCACCACTGTCCAAACCCACCCACCCCTGTCCACACCCATCCACACCTGTCCACACCCACCCACACCCGCTCACCTCTCTAAGCCTAACATTCTGACATCCTTTTTCGACTCCTTGCTTGGTATCTTCCTTCCGTTTCCATCTGCTTCCCCTTACACGCAGGAAATACAGCAAGCAGGAAATACAGTACAGCAAGCAGGAAATACAGCACAGAAAGCAAGAAATACAGAAAACAGGAAATACAGCAGGTCATCATCTTTCCTTCCGCATCTGGACTCCACTTTCCTTTCACTGCTCTTGAAGGTTGCCGGGTGTTGTCATCCCTTGATCTTGCATGGCCGTTCGTTGCAGCGGGGTAATAAGTCTGGGATTCCTTTACTTCCATGACCATCTCCCTATTCCTTGTCGCTGCTCTCATAGTACAGTATATCCACTTTATTTTCCATCCCAGTCGACCCAGAAACAAAGAGGTGAGACCGTGGCAAAATCTGTTGGTAAAATGAAAGAGGAAGGACCATCAACATTAACACCAACACCAAGAAGAAACAGAAAAAACAAAAAATTCAGTCGGGAAATATAAAACACAAAAAAGAAAAAAAGAATAGAGAGAGGAAAGGGAAAAGGAGACAGGAAGGAAGATTTGAGGGGTAGGCGAGGAAGAAATGATAAGAAAGAAGGCTGATGGAAGAGGAGGAAGGAGAAGGAAAAGGAGTGGGACTTTAGAAAGGAGGAAATGGAAAAGAACGGAAGAGGGACGAGGCAGACATTATATTCACTACACAGACTCAGTTACATAAGACAGGACGGTATATTTTACTGGTTTAATACTTGAAAAGAAAAAAAAAAAAGCACTATATTAAAGGCATTGGGAGACTGAAGAAGAGACAGCTAAACCAACTGAGCCTGGGGACATCTTCACATTATCTCCCGACGATTGATTCAGCTTCAGATAACCTTCTTGAACTGATAATCCCTTCAGTACGAGGCCTTTCCAATACTGTATAACATGATCCGCGTGACGTAATAATAATCTACAAGGACGTCGCCCGGTTTCAGGACGCTATAACAAGATGGACGTATAAAGGCTCTGAGTAGGGTCGCATGAAGCACAGGCGAGTGGCGATGAATAGTAATGTGGATAATCAGCCACTCTGGAATCTGGATGAAATCAGATGTTCAGGGAATGGCAAGACATGGGCTAATAAGGATACCATTTGCACGAGTCGACAATATTAAGTATAAAATAGTGTACCATACAACGGGTTAGGAAACCGTTTTCTTTAACCTTTTGCAAGCTATAGAAAATGGAAATTTTCTTCTGAGTAAGAGCAACGTTATCAAAACTCCAAGATCTATTAGACTACATTCGTATACAGGTATACGATGTACATTACAGCTACTGCGACGGATCCGTAGCAGTGAACATACAATGTGTACAGCCAAATGAAATTTATAACATTATACTTCTCTGAGGCGAACCTTATGAATAATCGTTGCAGAATCTTAAGTCTGTAATGCTGCCTAGTTTTTTCTTCACCATTATCATTCTTTCTCTGCGTCTGCCTTCCTCTCTTCCTAATTCTTCCATCTATTCTGTCACTTTTTACTAATCCTTTTTCCTCTCCTGGTGGCTTAACTCGGAGTGACAAACCTAATGGTGTCCGATAAGCCAGGAAACCATTTACAACGCTGGGTGATAACCATATAACCAACCCACACGTGTTCCCTGTGTCAACAAGTGGGCTGACGGAGGGTTAGTGTTCCTCCCCGTAAAACAACTAAACTCAAAGACAAACGGCCACACCTTACGAGATTATGGCGTCTGACTATAGACAGAGATAGTATCATAAGAATATCCATTTATTTTCGACCGTCCACTTCCTACATATAAAACGTTAGAAGGTTCCTCTCGTATTTCATCTGTTCTTGTTCATATATAAAATCAATACGACCGTGGTGTTCTAATAAATAAAAAAATTATATACACCATTTTAGATAGATAGATAGAGACATGGCCTACACTACTCATGTAAAGTGTCACTATAACTTCCAGATATCATTATCAAACACAAGCGCGGCACAGCAAAGCCCAGTAATAGTCCTAATCCAGAAAGATGATGTCCAAAAGTTTAGGATACATTTTATCTTATTTATTTATTTCTCTTCTACAGTTAGTTCACCTTCACTTGAACCAGATTATTTCCTCCTCCTTCTCCCCCTCCTACTTTTTTCACATAACTCAGTGGCAGAAGACAAAAGTATGGCTCAAAGTCCTTCCCAGGGCACTTCTTTGTAATATTCCAGTGCTAAAATATAATTACAACCCAATATTCAAGCTGGAAAGAAACCAATTTTAGGCCAAGGTAAAGTAAAAACGAGTAGCGCAATATTTTTTATACCTTTGACAGGCAAAAAAATATATTTCATTTACAGTGTAAGCGTATTGTTTCTGCTATATTTCATGTATGGCTGGTTGCTGGTGTGCATGGTGGGTGGGGGAGAGCCCTCTGTTTTGCTATCATATAATTTTATTAAAGCAGTGACTTTGTGGTACATAAGGGCGCCCTCCATTCACTCCCTAGATCTCTGGATAACTACACTGAGTGACAAGCCAAATATAATTACCACTGAACTACTTGCCTGGTAACTATATAACCAAGTGACCTAGGGTGGTTTAGTGAGTTAAGGCACTCCATCCGCATACAGCCTGTAAGGGTTTATATCAGAGAAGGATGGATTTTATCGCTCACAAAATATTAATCAGGGATGAATGAGGCTGGCCAACCTAGCATTGAATGCCAGGACTAAGTAGCCTAGGCCCGGGCTCCTACGCTCCTGATGAGACAGAAAACAATTGGATGATGGAATGAAATTTAGCAACTGTTTGTGCTGATGTCACGGCCGGACCACCGAGAAGTCTGCGAGAAAGTAAAGCACACTCTGTCTCCCACTCTCTCTCTCTCTCTCTCTCTCTTCAGATCCACTCACCCCCGCTATCTGTTTCTCATCTCGTCCATTTGAGCTGTATGCCAGATCCCTCCCACTCCTCCCCCTCCCCTCTTCCCCTGACTCATCCCCTCTCACTCAGTCCCACGCCCCTCCTTCTCTCCATTCTACCCTCTACTCCCTCATTCTACCCCCTACTCCATCCCCCTCCTCCTTCCTCTCCTTGCCTTGGCTCTACCGCCTTATTTTCCCTCTCCTACCCCCTCCCTCCCCCAACTCACCCTATTCCAATTTACCTTCCCCCTCTTTCTTTCTCTCCTGCTGATCCTACCCTTCACCCTCTCCTCCTCCTTCTCCCCCTCCCCCTACTCACTGTCCTTATCCCCTCCCGTTCATCCTGCCTCTTACTCCCTTCCCCTCTTTTTCCCCTCCCCTTTATTCTATTTACCGTACCCCTTCTCCGCTCACCCCACTCCCTCCCCTTCCTCGTGATCTGCAAGAGAGGGGAGGGGGTAATGGGAGGAATTAGAGTTAGATGAAGCTTATTAGAACTCTCTCTCTCTCTCTCTCTCTCTCTCTCTCTCTCTCTCTCTCTCTCTCTAAATATATGTGTGTGTGTGTGTGTGTGTGTGTGTGTTTATCTACCTACTTGTGCCTACTGTACCTATCAATATTTATCTGTTTACTTACTTTTCTATCAGTGGATCCATCTTCTAACACTCATATCTCTCCCTCTCTCTCTCTCTCTCTCTCTCTCTCTCTCTCTCTCTCTCTCTCTCTCATACATCCTTCCTTCACCTCTCCTTCCCTGCGTCAATCCTATCTCACTTCTCTTCCTACCTCTTTTCTTCCCTACCTATCTTTCCATGTCCCCCTCCCCCTTCCCCCTCCCCCTTCCCCCTCCCCCTTCCCCCCCTCTCTCTCTCTCTCAGGTAGATCTCTCCGACACTCCGCCAGCTAAAGGATTGGGCTGCGGCCAATCCTCTTACCAGCCTCTTAACAGGGTGTTGAAACCTCTTATGCGCTCATCTTGTGGTTGTGGCCTCTCTCTCTATCTCTCCCCCTCCTCTCTCTCTGTCTCACTCTCCCCCTCCCTCCCTCTCTCTCTATCTCTCCCCCTCCTCTCTCTCTGTCTTACTCTCCCCCCCCTTCTCTCTCTCTCTCTCTCTCTCTCTCTCTCTCTCTCTCTCTCTCTCATCATACACGGAGAAGAGCAACATACCTTGGACAGACGGAATAGCAAAATAAACACTAATCTCTCCATATATCACACGATCCACGAAAAGCCTTAAATATACAAGTCACGAAAGTGTGTGTGTGTGTGTGTGTGTGTGTGTGTGTGTGTGTGTGTGTGTGTGTGTGTGTGTGTGTGTGTGTGTGTGTGTGTAAGTCCAGATATTGCCCACGGAAATCAAAATACCATCAGACAGGAGAAATTTAAAAATATTACTCAATTTTTCCATGCAGAATATTAACTTTAGTGCATGAAATATTAAACGTGAGTAATTTGATCCACTGTTTCAGATATTATTTCTTCTCTAGACTTTAATTTTGTTAATAATAGTTCTTTGGGATCGAGAGTCTGGATGCATTATGTACTTTTAGATGATTTTAAGATTTCTCCAGCGCAAAAAAAATAAGGAGGTTAAAGTAAAGTTGTTAAGGTTCTCCACTCTCTCTCTCTCCCTCTCTCTCTCTCTCAGAGCCAGGTATTGTGGTGAGGTAAACACGAGACTCTTATCCCATTTACGCTCACAAGGGGCTCAGTGTCCGGCCCTTCTAAAAACACTACCCACTTTCCCCCATCCCAACCCCTCCTCTCTCTCTCTCTCTCTCTCTCTCTCTCTCTCTCTCTCTCTCTCTCTCTCTCTCACTGACTTAAGCGGCCGGCCACCAACCCCCCCGAGGCGCCGCTGTCAAGAAAGGGCACTCCGGGTCTACATCTTAACTCGCTTAGCTGGGTTGAAGGTTGGATCGCGGGTTTGATTCCGTCCTGTTGCGTCTACCTTGCTTTTCTCTTCTTATATTTTGGTACGGCCTTTTTTTTTTTTTACTGCCTGCCTGTCTGTGTGAATGTGTAAGTGCCTGTCTATCTCTGTTTCTTGTCTATCTCTCTGTCTGCCATTCTGTCAAGCTGTGTGAGGCTTTCCGTGTATGTCTATCTGCCTGTCTCCCTATCTATCTCTCTACCTAGCTGTCTATGTATGTATGTAACTATCTACCTTTATCTATCTGTCAATCTCTATCTATCTATCTTTCTATCACTACTGTTAGAAAGAATAATAGTAGCTGTCACCGGCTGTCAAGATAGTGGCTGATATGATGTGGTCGGTGTTGTTGTAAATCTATCACAATCAGTAGGAAAAAAAATAAGCAGATAGATAAATATGGCTGTATATCTATCTCATCTATCTGTCCTTCGATGTCTCTCTGTGTCTCTCGCCTTCCTCGTTCTCTATATCTCTCTGTCTTTGTAATCTCGTGGTGTGAGTGTTGTACCTCTGTGTATATTCCTTACCCCATCAGTGCCAAAGAAAGTGGAATAAGAGGAGATGGCGTGGTACAGGGGTTTATTGAAGGGCTAGAGGTACAAAGACGAGGTGTGTGTGTGTGTGTGTGTGTGTGTGTGTGTGTGTGTGTGTGTGTGTGTGTGTGTGTGTGTGTGTGTGTGTGTGTGTGTGTGTGTGTGTGTGTGTGTGTGTGGAGAGCTCTCGTAGTAAAGACATAACCACACCCTTAGACAGAAAATAAAACACGACCCTCCTTTACCCTCAGAAAAAAAAAAAAAAAAGAAAGAAGAAGACTATGTTCCTGTGAAGCAAGTTTACAAATACATGTCTATCCCATATCCATCACAGTGAAGATATTAGCCAGACTCTAAGACAATAAAGATACCAAAACAACCATCCTTCACCCTGACAAAAGAAAAGAAAATAGTAATAACAGTAATAATAATGATAATAATAATAATAATAATAGTAATAATAATAATAATAATAATAATAATAATAATAATAATGAGCGTATAACCGCAAGCAGGTATATAAACACAAAAATAATACTCCATCGCCCCCTCTCCTCAAAAAAAGAGAGAAAAAAATAAACAGGCAAAATGAGAAGGATCAAGGCTGGAAAGATACGTCTGTGTGACGTGGGTTTGCAAACACCTTCGTCTAATCCCATCAAGACCCACTCAGTCCCCTGGCCCGTAAACACCTCCAAACCGGCCAGAGATCTCCCATTTCTAGCTCCCTGGCGATGGACCCTTGGTATTTCTGAGAGATAGGGTGGCTACGGGAATTTGGTGAGTGTCCCAGAGTTATTTCTTGCTCCCTGGAAATGAATCGTTTATATTTCCGAGCGATAGGGTGGCTACGGGGGTTTGGTGAGTGTTCCGGAGTTATTTCTAGCTCTCTGGCGATGAATTTCTCAGTTACAGTGTGGTTTGGGAAAGGATGAAATGGGGAGGGGAGGGGGGAGCGTGCTAAGATTTTCCGTATTGCTGTGGCGATATTCTCTAGTATTTCTAGGAGCTGGAGAGGCTAACAAGGTATAGCAACTGTTCGTAAAGTGTGTGGATTTCTCATTTTGCGTTTCTTGTGATAAATTTCTTTCATTTCTCGGCGATAGAGTGATTGCGAAGGGATGTGATGAAGGGAGGAAATGTGTTGTGATCAAAGGAGGAAGTGTGCTGTGATGAAGGAAGGATGTATGCTGTGATGAAGGGAGGAGGTGTGCCGTGATGAAGGGAGGAAGTGTGCTTTGATGAAGGGAGGAAGTGTGCTGTGATGAATGGAGGATGTGTGCTATGATGAAAGAAGGAAGTGTGCGGTGACGAAGGAAGGAAGTGTGCTGTGATGAAGGGAGGAAGTGTGCTGTGATGAAGGGAAGAAATGTGCTGTGATGAAGGGAGAGGAAGTGTGCTGTGATGAAGGAAGTGTGCTGTGATGGAGGGAGGAAGTGTGCTGTGATGAAGGGAAGGGGTGTGACGATCATTTCTAAGTCCTCGGCGATATTTCTCCGGTATTTCTCGGCGATAGAGGGGTTGAGAAATTAATAACTGGCTGTGTCCTGTGCAGACGGCTTCCCTTACCATCTTGGCAGCATATCTCAGGTGTTTTGTGAAGTTAATGTGTTGTCTGATTTTTTTTTTTTTCTCACCATTTTACTTTTTAAGCGATATACTCGATACCCCCTCCTCTCCCCCCCCCTCTCTCTCTCTCTCTCTCTCTCTCACGGTGTTGTTGTGGCGTGGTGGCTTGTTTGCTCAGCGGTCACAGCTTATCAGACTAAGAGTGTAGATGGAAGTGATTATCTCATACACACCCTTGTACGCATTTCGGCTCTCGTTAGGCTCGGACCTCTCTCTCTCTCTCTCTCTCTCTCTCACACACACACACACACACACACACACACACACACACACATGAAGTACGGCGCTGGAGATGGATAGACGACGCATATGGCGGGGTCAAGGAAAGGGGATAATATAGCTCTTAAGTAACAGGCTGACACATCAACCAAATATTAACACTAGATTTATCTGAAATTGACCCTGGCTTTCGGAGGAGGTCGACGGCCGCCACACCTAAAGGGCTGGAAACAAGGTCCATTTAATCCCTCAGTACGATGATATTTATTGTGGAAATCCACCAGACAATTTTATTTATCTCTGAGGTTAAATCTAATGAATGGGTTAGAAGCAGTCTCCGTTAACTCTTTCAATGAGGTGATTTTTTTTTGTTTTTGTTACCAGTAGGAAATTCTGCTTAGCTCTGGAATGACCTCATAAGAAAAATGGTTATTATGACAATCTTTAAATCAATGAGGTATAGGTGAAGGATAGTGGAAAGCTAAATGAAAAAAAAAATGAAATTCCCCACTGCATACCTTACAAAACTGAGACTAAACCCGGAACTGTACTGAAATTTTAAGTATCTTCCTGCAGTGGCAAAGAAAAAGGTGTAATTGTGCAAAGAAAATGGAGAGTAGAGGAGCTCATGAGAGTATAGCGGCTGCTGCTATGAAACCCGTAATGTGAATAACAAGTCTGAATGTGAAGGTCCCACGAGGAGGTGTTTTACTACCTGCATTAACATACTGTACTCGTGTGAAACCTTGGAATGGCATGGCTATAAATAAAAATAATAATAATAATAAAGCGTGAAAGTTTTATGGAATATTAAGGAATACGTGTGGGGATGTCTAAGGTGGACAGGATATTTAAAACAGAAATTCGTGAAAGGCATGGAGTAGGCTAATGAAGTCCACTGAGCAAAGGGTAGACTGTGTTGAGATGATGTGGCTACTGTGAAAGGATGAATATCAGAAATGTTTGAAACGTTATACACAAAAAGAATGATTGAACGACGTCATCCAAGTGAAAAGGTTGAAAAAAGGCGGGTTCCTTCCAAAAAGTTATCAAATAAACCCCAGATTCTCCCATCCCACACGATCAGCCTCTGTCACAATCGTGCGTCTGGCAGTCACAGTGGCGGCGGCGACAGTAACTCGATTCCACCTGCCAAAGCATATATAAATTCCTTTGCTAAATTTACGAGGGAGGGGGGGGTTGTCACGTAAGCGGTCCTGTTACACTTATTACATCTTGGAAAAAACTAAGAGCTATATATTTCTCAAGCCAGACGTGTAATCGACGTGGAAACGTAGGAATGAGATAAATAAGAAGGGGTCGCCAGTGAAAAAACGAAACATCTCGTACCCAAAGGTGCTAAGGCCTTCTTCAACCTCATTGGTACACGAAACTATTTTTACTATTCTTGCTGACTGCAGGTGATTTCCTTAAGCTTAGCACAGACCCCTAATGTGTCAAGGAGTTAAAAGCAATCTCCATTACTCCATTCATTGGGATGATATTTAATATAATCATATTATCTCCAGACGCCATTGATGGGTGGCACAAGTTTCGGGTTCAAGACGGCCATGAGTTAAGGTAACAAGATTCGAATCCAAGCGGTGGCTGGTGGTAATTCCATCGTGTAGGCTAAGCTCAGCCACGAGTGAAGGATGGTCTTCCAAAGTTTAATTGATCTGGACTACGGCAACCTAGCCTTAGGCCCGTCTACGCCACGGGCTTTGCATGTCCCAAAAAGGGCAATATGGAATGCCTATTACCGTTTTTTACAACCACCGTTTGTCTCCGGATATCCACTTCATTTATGTAATCGTCAGAAACTAACAGATTTCCGCTGACGGGTGAATATTCTATTGAGGGAGATAGAAATTCGTTCCATTAAACTAGTATTCGACACAACTGCTGAACACATTTATACTAAAAATCAGAGACATTTCCAGAGACTAACGAAACAAAAAGATAGTTTCACTAGTTCATTCTTAAATTTTCTACAATCTGACTCGCAAATTCCCACAATGAGCGACGCCACACCACACTCCACTAAATTAATGTCAGAATGCTTCGTTCGCTGTTCCAGACTCTCAAAGACACAGCCGGGTGATGGATGAAGGAACCATAATTTCAGATATTAGGGAGCACGAGTTCGGTTCAAATGCGGCTAACTCACGCCAATATCCGTAATTTTCAGGCATATGTCAGGGTGTTTGTGGAGTAGTTTATAATGCAACATATTTTCTAGTAACTGTAAGGTAATTTCACTTAGTTCCCGATAATGTAAAAATAGCTGCCAGCTGGTTTACAACAAATGCTGCAGTTAGAGATGCCACATGAGAGACTACAAAAATGCGGACAGTATAGTTAAGTCTCTCTCTCTCTCTCTCTCTGTATATATATATATATATATTGTTTAGTACCGGGCACGGATTTGGGGAGGAGGGGCGTGGGGAGCATACGTTTCACTTCTTTTCGGTAAATCAATGATTACCTATAATAAAAGAGCAGTGTTATTTACTAAAGTGCATGCAATATTGTTTTACTATATTTGTATTTTATTATATCATTTATTACATTATTGCACTCATATCATATCATTAAGCAAGTAAGAGAAAAGTGTATTTTAATATTTCGATTGGTCAAAAGCATTAAGTGGTAAGTCTGCTGGGAATCAAGCCTCCCTCCCTTTACAAAGTGCTGGATCCTAACCTGTTTACATCCTTCATGACAGAACCTTGTCAACCAACTGCAGTGTAATAATAATGATAATAATAATAACAGTAATAAAATAATAATAATGATAATAACAGAATGGATATTCGCCAGAGTCTAATAAAAATAAATTACTATTATTATTTTCATTTCTTATACATACTCGCCGTTACCCGTTCCAGTGGGGTGGCTTCTGAAAACAGGGGAGAGCAATTTCATTCACCCACATTCAGTCTTACCATTATTATTATTATTATTATTATTATTTTTATACTACCCAAAACTCAGGTACTACTCCCCCATTATCACTATCATTACTGCAGCCATGAACATCAAAAAGAGGAGCCTACACGTCGTGGGGCTGTGCAGTCTGGGCGGAGCATCTGCGACGTCCACCCGGGAGCCAAAGTTTATCATATTTCCCCTCATCTCACCGTGGAAAGGACAGTGGTTGAACCCTGGTGAGGCGCTGTCCACCACGTGGGGGCGGCGGATCCCAACACAATGTATGTACTATGTAACTGTAGAATGGCCCCACAAAAGCAGTTGTTTGTCTGTGGTCGACGGGACTGCTCAGTCAGACAGACCGCGGTGAAGAAACAACAACAACGACAAAACAACACTACAACCACCACCATCATCACCGCTACTACAATCATTATCTTTACCATCACCACCAACATTCCCATCACTGTCCTAATTCTCCCTGCCCCTCTCCTCACCAACCATTCCCAGATCAAGGCCATATCAAATTATCATCATCATAGCCGTCAACACCATTATCACCGTGTCTGCTACCATTCCAGCCACTGATATTTTGCACTTCTCCATTATCATCATCATCATTTAACTCTCTTCTCTATTGCTTAAATGGGTTGGCTATGATCAAGAGGAAAGGAGAAGTGGAGTATCGTATTATATGCAGTACTATCAACAGTATCCAAATGGGTTACACGTCAGTCTATTCCAAATTCAACTTCTCACTTTTCACGAATTATTCTGCATATCTCCCTTCGGTAATAAATGAGTAGATAAATAAATAAATAAATATATATATATATATATATATATATATATATATATATATATATATATATAAATGAATGTATAAAATAAATGTATAATTGAGGGAGAAAGAGAATATACATCTATTCTTGATTTCTTTAACATTTTGGACATTTTGTTGACTGAAATGTTCGTTTTGGTTGCCCTAGAATTTATGCTTGATTAAAGACCGCCCTCCACATCTCTCACTCCATTTTTATTCCCTTCCTCTCTCCCGCTTCTCCCCCAGGATTCTCCTGCCAATCTCCATCTGCCACCTGTTTTTCCCTATCTCCTCTCATATTCGTCTCCGTCCCTATGATATCACCACTATAGTTTACATTAATTTATCCTAGTTGATTATAACTATGTTCGAATTCAGTTCGTAACACTCCTCATCCATTCTCCCTCATCTCCCACCGTCATCCTTTTTCCCCCTCCCATTCCTTTTCCCTCCCCCCCGTCATCCTCCCTCGACCCTTCCTCCCCCCCCCTCAACCACCACCACCAAGGGGCGGACCACAACAATAGGCCAGCAACAATAGCCTCATCCTTTTGCAGCCAAGGGGACATTTAGGGGGCGGCGACGACATCACACACACCCTCCTTCCCTCCCTCCCTGCACGACGTCACGGCTGCCCTGACTCTCTCACTGATGGGATTACTCTCGGCTGAAGAATATCGTCTGGATCTACTGTTTAAAAGTGTTCGTGGGATCAGACTGGGTGTTAAGCGTAATATTTAATCTTGTGTATGGTAGGGTCTGACTTTGGTATAATATTCTTGTTGGTATTAGACGATTTTACTTGATTAACGGTACTGGAGATGGACCCCTTCATATGGTGGCACTGATATAACTGCGCAACTCAACTGTCCGGTTATACAAACGTTCCTCAGCTCCCTCCCTATCCCCAAAAGGAGGATGGAGAATTGCATGGGGAGGGCAACTTCGGTCTACAGTCCACTGGGTTCACATTCAAATGAGCCTGGGGTTCCTATTACTACTACTACTACTACTACTACTACTACTAGTTTAATGGAGTGTTACATATAGGTTTAGGAACTGTCTGGGCAAGCTCTGTCTCGGGTGGAGGCTGACTCACTTACTTTAGCATGGCTGCCTCTAAACCCTTGTACTGCCCCACACCACGTTCATCGGGACACGCTCTAATAAACCCATCAATTTCAAAGATTTCTCACTGCAGAGGAAAATCGTCTTAAAACTTACTCAGTCTAGGAGTCTTTACTTGTTGGAGTGTAAGAAGGAGGGGGGAAGAGGAAGAGAATGGGGAGGAAAGAAGAGAAAAGGAGGAGAGGGGAAGAGGAGGAAGAGGTAGGTAGGAGAGAAAGGAAATGGATGGTTACTGCCTGATAGCTTGTTCCCCCTCCCCACTCTCTCCTCTCCCCTCCCCTCCCCTCCCCTCCCCTTCTTCCCAGAGTGAAGACTAGCAATTGCCGTATCAACACATCTCTGCTTGCAAAGGAACACTATAGTCACCTTCTTACTGCTGGGGAAGAAGAAGAAGAAGAAGAAGAAGACGATGAAGAAGAAGATGGAGAAGAAGGGGAGAGAGAGAGAGAGAGAGAGAGAGAGAGAGAGAGGCGGGGGGGAAGGTGAAGTACGGGGGTCAGTAGAAATTCCGTCCTTGCAGGGGTAACTAAACTCTGGGCGCGTATGAGGCACCCTATGAAGCAGGGTGGTTCGTACCGTAACATCAGCGGCGTGCAAATCACTACCTCCCAGCGCCTATAACCTTCTCAGATCTACGAGGTCTTTGACACGTAATGTTCCCTTGCCCGGCTATTACTTGCCACAGGGACGGGGCCGTGAGAGGGGAGGGGGAGAAGAAGGGAAGAAGGGTTGGAGAGGGAGCTGCTAGGAGAAGATGGCGACGCAGAGGGGTGGGGCACAGCAAGAGAGGAGGGAAAGTACGTCTGGGGAAGGGGGTCTTGGAGGAAGCGAAGGAGATCGGAGGAGAGGTGGCAAAGAGTGGGGAAGGGACTTCCAAAAGGGAAGAAAAGGGATTTTTTTTCCCAACGATGTTACACTGTCTTCTACTCAGGCTAACGTCAGACAATATTTTACAGATCTAAGAGACCCATGTCAGTGAAAAAGTTAGAAGTTATCGGGATAAAAATTTGTGCTGAGAGTTGACCTGCCAGTCTTTTTCCAATGAAAACACATCTTTCTGGTGTAATGTGGTATGTTTTGTTCATATGTACCGTAATTTTCATTTCCTCCGGAAAATTCTTGTCCTTTTGGTCTGGGCGTCATGCTGATGCGGAAATAGAACTCGGGATACCACCCAAACCAACCATAACATCCCTGACAGTGAAAGCTACATAAGTCGGCTCTAACCTTGCCATCCTTCAGGCCTGACCTTGGCACATCTGTATTTTCGTTTCTTTCTTCAAAAGAATGGCTTTGCAGAAATGTTGAAGGGAGGGCAGTACTTTATTTTATGATGAAAAAGTCCTAGTTCTCCAGTGAGACGCTCATGCCAGTAAAGAAATTACACTTAAGTCGCCGAAAGACACGTCAGACGAAAAGGCAGAATTTAGAGTTGGTTGGAACAGTTGTAAGGCGCGGGATGATTGCAATTGTACAAGAGACTTAGGACTGCCCACTGGGTCTTACCTTACTCCTCCTCCTCCCCATCTTCGTCTCTTTCTGTTCCTTCCTCTACCCCCAACTCTCTACTCTCCCTCGCTTCTCCCTCTTACTCTTCCCTCTATACTACTCTCTTCCTTTTCTCTTTCTGCTCTTCCCCCTACCTCTTCCCCTCTATTCTCCCTTCTAACCCGCCTTTCTCTTCTCTGTCTCTTCTTCCCTCTTCCGTCTTCCCCTCTTCCCCCCTCCTTCTTTACCTATTTCTGTTGTACCTATACCACTAGCCTTCCTCTCTCCCCTCCTTTTTTCCGACTCCCCTTTCCTGTTTCTCCCTTTCCTCTCTTTTTTTTTTCCTTCTTCTCTCCTTTTCCCCCCCTCTCCTCTCCCTTCGGCCTCTCTCCCGTCCCCTACGTGTTTTTTTTTTCTACTATTCCCTTGTTCCTGCCTCCACATTTTTTCCTCTCCTCCCTCCTCATCCCGTCTCCCTCTCCTGTGCTGTTAGGACTCGAAGGCAGCAAGAGAACACAGAAATTACGACTAATCAGGGACCGCCATCGGGAACCAGTCAGCATCTAAGTCAGCACCCTAACCAGTGGGAATGGCCTGAATTGTAGTCCTCTTTCTCTCTTCCCCCCCTTTCCCCCCTGATCCCCCTCCTCCCCTTTGCTCCCTCTCCTCCCCTTTACCCCCCTCTCTCCCCTTGATCCCCCTCCTCCCCTTTACCCTCTCCCTCCCCCACTGTCCCCCTCTCCCTCTGCCCTTCCTCTTCCCTTTTTGTCCTCCTCCTTTACTTTTCTCCCTCTCCCTTACGTCCCCTCTCTTCCCCTTCTCTATCGCCCGTCATCCCCTTTGCCACCCTCCCCTCTCTACTCCCCCTCCCCGACACCCGAACGTGCTACAGTAGATAAAAGTTCGGAAGAGGACAGAGGAAAATAAAAAGTAATCATATAATGAGTAATAATAAAGCAGATGACATTGGTAAAGGAGAATGCTGTCCTTACTTCCTCCTCTTCCCGCTTCCTTTCCCTCTCACATTCCCCTCTCTACCCAGCCCACCTCAACACCCAAATAAAATATAGAAAAACAGTAAGTATGATATATACGTAACGCAGAATTAAGCTATAGAAAAGCCATATGAAAGTACTGAATGAGTCAGCATCGTAGTTCCCTGCCTCTTTCCACCCCTCCATCCCGTTCACCTTCCCCTGATTTCCTCTCTGCTGCCCTCTGATTTCCTCTCTGCTTCCTACTCTTATTCATAAAACCAAACTGCCTAGCAATTAGATTAGAGGGAAGTAAATAAGCATAAATAGTGTCAATAGAGGAATACGATATGAAAAGCTCGACTGGAAGTATAAACATGTAGGATGCGTGAAGTGGAGTGGGCAGGACGGGCTGAAGGTGGGTGGTGGGACGGGAAGGGAGGAACACACCCTGCAAAGATGGGAGTTGTAGGTTGGCTCGTACGGAGGTGGAGGTGGTTTTGGGCAAAGGTTTCTCCATGCAGAATATAAAGAAGAAAGTATGAAGACACTACTCTCGTTCATTCTGTGTATCATGTTCATTCTATGTATCACGGCAAAGGTAAATTACACACACACACACACACACACACACACACACACACACACACACACACACACACACACACGCACCAACAACAATCCTCAAACCAGACACACAAACACAGGCTATAAAAAAATGTCAACCCCTAATCTGCACCCGACCTCCTAGATTCCTTAAGCAAACTTCACTAATCTCTAAACTGCCACCATATTTAACCATCTCAGCCAGCACAAGACCCCTCACAGACACGCACCGGCCCACCGCTACAATGGCCCCGTTATTGACCGAGGACAAACAGCGCATGAGCAGTTAAGCAGGTAATAGACGGTAATCACCCTGGTCGTCATATGCCCAGGGATAAGCTTGTGGTCGTTAAAGCCTGTGATTGCCTGGCTTTCTCTTGGCTTTAGAAAATGGGTGAGTGTTAAATATCAAAGTAAGGTGTTTTAATAGGAACTGAAGAGATAAAATGAAAACCTTAGAATCCCTTGACCACTATGAGTTTTCTCGAGTTGATAAAATAATATGCTGTTCAATAATTCTACTGATTAGCACACTAGCAAACACGGTCAATAGTTTATTATATAACCTAGAATACACCATGACAAGTATTTTGCTTTCAATGAGTATTATAGAAATGTGAGCGGCAAGAGGAGAGATATGGATTTTTCAATAGGACAGTTGTTTGGTGATGATGAAATCTTGAAAAGCACGATCTGATAGGGCATGGAATTGGAGAACAGGCTAAGGAAGAACAAATATTCATAAAGATTTTGATGTGTAGATAATACTGTATGTTCTGAGGGTGAGACACGGTACGGCTGGAAGGGCAAACCAAACACACTGGGAAAAAAATAGCACCATAATGATTAACACTGGATGTGGTGTTATATGATGTGTATCAGGGTCTTCTGATTAAAAATAGATCGCCCTAACGTTAGGAATAGGATACATTACGTCATTAGGGTCTGATTGGCCTTAATTAGAGAGCAGGTAATTATTGAGGAGACAATCATCGACCTTGGCTGCACCCACCACCACCTGCAGTCCTCTTACCTGGCCAATTAGAAGCCACTACGTCATCATTCTCAGGCCTTAATCAGCCAATCACAGCCGCAGTTTCCACACGGCCTTCCGATGGATCACAATAGGGTCGTATTCTAGTGACCTTAGGAGGCTCCCTAGCATTTATTTCTCAACCTTTCACCTATAGTTCTTTCACCTTAACCTGGCGCAGATTTTCGTCCTCGTTGCAACATATTTCACGTAGCTCGGTGGCAAAGAAGACAATGTTACGGTTCCGAATCCTTTCCACAGAACATCTTCGTGACCAACACCATATTTTAGTGTTAATCTAATGTTATAACTCAGTGCTTAAGATGGAAAGATGGCAATATTAGGCCAAGCTGAAGTGAAAAGAGTACAGATACACTCTTCCACCCAGCAGTACAATTAGGGACCTGCAGGTAACATCGTCTAATATGGGTCTGTCGTGGGAAAATATTGGAACTTAAAAAAAAATGACTCTGGTTCAGGCCATATTCTCGATGGTTAAGGAAGCCCCCCTAACACCTCTTCCTCAGCAACTTATTACTGAATATGGGTGGCTAATATCCTTTTGTACGTTATTCATTCAGAGTATGGCGATATTGGAGAGATTTATGTAACACAGAATAGGACAGTAAGGTGTATAAAAAAAAGAAAAATAGATCGCTGAGGAAAAGATGCTGCGGAGCTACCTTAACCTACGAGAATGCCAGTCTTGATGACCTTCGTGCAACTGATAAGCACATATTTAAATCTTCTTCGCCTTCTTCGACCCTCCTTCTGCAATACCTCCTCCCGCTTCTCTCCTTTTTCCTGTTAGTTCTTTGAGTGTACTTCCTCCTTTAACTACTCCCTTCTCCTCTGTTCCATAACCCCTTCACTGCGATGACGGTCATTTTGTAAGTATAATCATAAATCAACAGACAATTTTATTAAGACGAGGAGCCATATTCTCGTCGGAAATGTAAGCTCCCTAACACCTTTTCCTTCCCGGTTTGTTCCTACCTGGGCCATTTTGGTACCGTTGCTTTTATCTTGTTTATGCAGTCTGTGTCGATAATCTATTTATTGATTTATTTATCTTCCCTCAGAGGCCCCAATCCCGTAAGGGGTGGCCACAAATAAATCGCCTCCATGTCGTCCTGTCCCCAGCCATTTCGGTCCCCACCCCCCAATTTACACCCCCTCCCTCTCACACACCTCTCCACTCCATCCCTCCATCTCATCCTTGGTCGATAATACAAAGAATAATTATGATGAAGAAACTAGCAGGGTGTAACATGCAAAATAAATCGCTAAAGAAGAGGTGTTAGTAAGCTTCCTCACCCTACAAGAATACGGGCCAAGAAGAGTCAGGGATAATGATGGAGTAATGAAGGTTAAACAATACTCCTCAAGTTCCAAAAACCTCTCGTCAGCTGAATAAAATCGTCCAGTGGTAGAACAGGAAAATACAAGAGACGTCCTTCTGTCACTCCTTCAGTCTCTCTCTCTCTCTCTCTCTCTCTCTCAGTTACTTTTTTCCCTTCCTGATATCTCCAATTTCCCTTCCCTTCCTTTCCGTTTCCTTCATCTATCCTCCTCTTCCTTAACCTGCTCCTTCATCTCTTCTTCCACCTTTCTCAGAACCATTTTATCCCCTTCTCTATTACTCCTTCAGTTTCTCTCACTTCACCATCGTCTTCCTCCTTTAAGCTCTTATAGTATATCCTTCCTCCTCCAATTCCTCCATCCGACTCCAAGCCCTTTTATCCTTCCATTCCTCCTTCCTTCATTTTCTTCTCTCCTATTGCTCTTATTCCTCCAAATCCCCTCTCCCTCCCCCTACCCTCCCCTACTCATCGTTCCCCCCCACTCTACTTCCACCTCAGTCTTCTCTCCCTCCTCCTCCTCCTCCTCCTCCTCCTCTCTTATCTCCATTCCTCCACTTCCAGTCACTCTTCCAGCTTCATCCTCTTCCTCTTCCTCTCTCTTTTCTAAATCCCTCCTCCTCCTACCACTCCTCCAGTTCTTCGCCTTCCTTCTCCTCTCTCTTTTCTCCGTCCCTCCTCCATCCCTACCCCTCCTTCTCCATCTTTTCTCCATCCCTTGTCCTCCTATCACTCCTCCAGGTTCTCTCTTGCCTCCTCTCTCTTTTCTCCACACCTCCTCCAGCTCCTCTCTCTCCTCTCTCCATCCCTTCGCCTACCACTCCTCCTGCTCCACGCCTTCGTTCTCCTCCTCCTCCTCCTCCTCCTCCTCCTCCTCCTCTTCCTCCTCCTCTCTTTCCACGGGAGGTGAGGCTGTAGAGGGAAATAATCTGCCAGGGGAGGTTTTACGGGGGGGTCCAGGCTTCCACTACATTTGCATCCAGGCTGTAAAATTCACCCCCAATCCTGTAATGGCCCCTGGGATCCTATGTCCTGTACTCCTGGGCCTGTAACGGGAGGTAAGGGTACAGTTGGAGGCGCTGTAACCTCGCTCTGTCTGGTTTGTCAATGATGATGTGTTTTTATAGTTCAGCCTTTCTATTTTGAGGCGATATTAGTCAACATGGAGTAGACTTTTTGAACAAGGAGGGTTAGTCATAAATTTTTCACCCATTTTTAATCGTATGAAGGTTGCGAGAAAAGTAATGGAGGTGAAGGGATTAGTAGAGGTTCCAAAAATCACCCCTAGTCCTGTAATGGTCACTGAGATCCTGTATTCTTTAGTTCACGGGCTGTAACATGAGGTAAGGGTACAGTTGTAAGTCCTGTAACCCCGATCGACGATACGGTATTGAAGTTTTCGTGTCTTTTGTAACGCCTTGACCTCTTGACATGGACTACTTATTGTTAATTCTATTTTTCTTATCTCCAAACGACATTATTCAACTTAAGAGAGACTTTCAGAATCAGAGGGGTTATAGTCAGTCTTTATTAGTCCTTACAACACCAGAGGCCTTTCCTGCTTTGCATAAAATCGTCTGGTAGTTGCAAGAATAAAGTAAGAAGTCATAGGAGTGAAGGAGTTAGAATGGTCCACTTGCATACAGAATATTTTTTACAGAATACGATGAACAATTCCAGCTTTTTCTTTTTTTTACTAGTCATGCTATGGAAATATTTCAATGTACTGTTTGCACTGTTTTTGAAGGCTTAGTATGCAGTGGGACAGATAATTCATGGACTTCTCGTATTGGAGTTCCGTAGGAACTGAAAATCCTCCTGTCATGGGGCAAGAGTTAGGGGATGTCAGCATGATTTAAAGGCTAATAATAAGGGTCGTCCAAATCCTCGTCCTCGTCGTCATTGTTGTTGTTGTTGGATAACGTAATGATCTGCTGTAACTGAGTAGACCTGCAATTTTGCTGACATTTTCTCAGTTGTTTGAATACTAAGCAATGCAATTTCGTTACACATTTTTCCTAGAACTTTATGCTGTACAGTGGGCCTCATTATTCTATTGTATGGTGTTAATGCTACTGGACTGATGCGGAAGCGATATGAGCTACGAGAGAATGCGTCTGTGTAATATGCAAACTATATCGTTAAGGGCTAGTTGGTAAAAGCACCCAGAATGCGGCCTATGGTGTTATCAGGTGTGTTTATATGAAGTTTGTGGCGTGTGCGGGTCTCACCTGACCTTCCAGCCTGAGCTTCCGAGTTGCCTATGGATGGGAACTGTGCTGTGAGGAGGAAGACAGGCCAAGGTTGAAAATTACAGGAGTGTGACGTAAGAGGGAATATTTTGTCTGCATCTTTATGCATTTCCCTGTAGATGATGTTGCAACTTCTTGGGGTGAATTTCTGTGCGGTTCTGCATGTAGTATTAAGAGTTAAGGCTCGGCGCTAAGAGATAAGGGTTAGCGAAATAACTTGAGATATGACGGTGAGAGGTGAAGCTGAAGGATGATGAAATATAAAAGAAGTTTCGAGGTGGAAGTAATATATGAGAGCTGTCAGAAAAGATGAAGGTTGACAGTAATGATAGAGAAGTTAGGGAAACGTTGAGAACTAAGTACAAGAGCTGACAACTGGCAGGAAAAGTCAAAAGCTAAATGTAAACAGCACTGGTAAGAGCTAAGAATATGAGTTCAAGGCCATCAGTAAGAGCTGGAGGATTACAATAAGAGATGAGAGTCGACAAAACACACACACACACACACACACACACACACACACACACACACACACACACACACACACACACACACAGGTCACATAACATCACCTGTCCCTCCCTCACCGTTCCCACACCACACACTTCCTCACCTCTTCCCGGCTTCACACCGCTCTTAATCGCTCTCATTGTGAACTCTTCCTTCCAGGCCTTCCAAAGCAACCACCCGCTTCCTCCAACCCACCTGTCTGTCTCTTTGTCGTTCTGTCTGTCTCTCTGTCACTCTTGCAGCTCCTCTTCCTTCATCTACTTCCCTTTTCATTTTGGTTCTCATCGTCTGTGTCTTGTGTTCCCCTATCATTTTTCTGTTTCCCTGTCTGTCTGCCTGTCTGTCTCTGTTGTTCTGTCTGTTTTTGTCACTCATGTAACTCATTTTCCCTTTCCTTTCTTTCTTGATAGGTTCTTTTCATTAAATTTTCTCATCCCTTCATGACTCTCATTGAGATGATTATATATCTGTTCTTTTATCTGTCGCTCTATCTGTCTGTCGTTCTGTCTCTTGGTCTATCGTTTTGTCTGTCTCTCTGTCATTCCAGTAGCCCTTCTTCCTTCCACTTCCCTTCTGTTCATTCGGTTCTGCGTTTCATCTGTTCGTCTTTTTGGCCTGTTTCCATTTTACTCTTCTTTTGCTTAATCCCATGGTTTTCTTTTTCATTTGACTTTCCCTTTAATCTTATTTCTCTTTCCATCCTTCCCTTTCTTTGTTCCTTTCCATGTTTTCCTCCCCTTTCATTCCCTTCCTTTCCTTTTGACTCCTGTTTTCACCACCAATTTCCTTCCATTTTCATCCTATGCCTTCCATTTCCCCCCTTTTTATTTAGCTTTCTTTTCTCGTCTTTTTTTTCTTTTCTCTTTACCTCCACTAGCGCATTTCCTTCATATTTTCCTTTTTTGCGCCTCTTCTGCTGTTTTTCCCCATGCTTTCAATTGCCCTCTCCGTCCCCTAATACTCCCCCTTTCTTCCAACAATCCAGTTCTTTTTACTTTTTACCCTTTCCTAGTTTTTTCCCATTTCTTCTCACTCCGTCCCACCTCTTCCCCAGTCCAAAACTCTTCCCACTTCCCATCTCTCTTTGAATTCCCTCTCTTTCCCAGCTTTCTTTTACGTCTTCTCTTTCTCCCCTTACTTCCTACAACTCCACAAGTCTCCCATTCCCTTAACTTTTCTCTCTTCTACCCTCCAATTTCTACCTCTCTCAGATTATTTTTTTATTTCTTTACTTTTCTTTGCAAGGCACAGATTGTTCAGTCTTTCGGTCATTTAGTCTTGATTGCTCCCGTAAAAAGAAAAAAATAATCCTTCACCAATTCCATAATTCCCTTCCCTTTTTCCCACCACCACCTTTTCCTTTTAGACCCCTCCCCCGATTCCTTCCTCAGCTATCCTACGTTCCCCTCCCCCCCTACTCCGATTCTCTAACTATCCTCCCTTCCCCTCCCCCCAAGTCTCCAATCCCTCCCTATCCCCCAGCTCCCCCCCCCCTCCCTCCCCGTCAAGCAGAGAGCCGAGACGTAGATTATGCGACCTCCATTACAACCAAGCACTGCAATTTGAGTCGCCACATCCCCTTTGAGGCCGCCCCTTGACGAGTGAGTGACGCTGGGGGAGGGGGTTGGGGGCAGGGTGTGTGGTGGTTGAGGGGGAGCCTATGGTGGGGGACAGGGGGACTCAGTGATTGCCTGAGGTTGCGTAGAAAATTACCAGTCTTGGATTAGTTAGTTAGAAGCGTTTAGAAGCATTTACAAGATTAGCTTCGATTTTTTAGGCAGTTAGAATTGTTTAAAAGATTAGGTTAGATTTCTTGAGGTCACGCAGAAGTCGTTAGGGTTGGATCATGCACCATTAAGAATCTGAAGCTAAACAAAGAAGGACAGTCTAAGGTCATTCAGTAGATCAGATTCCTTGAACATCACTCAGAGGCAGCACACAGAACGTCAGCCTCGTTCTTGTCAACCATCCCCCAAAGGACTTCCCTCGTATCCACACATTACTGTACACTATCATCAACCCTTACAATAGTCCTCCCCACTCTCGCCACTGCCACCCCTAACCTGTAACCCTTCAGTACGATTACGCAATTTTAACATTTTATTCTTGTCATGCCAGAAGATGTTGTTTGGCTTAGGAAATACCACTTTGTAACGAAGGGGTTAGAAAAGATCTTCGCTAATTCCATTCTCTTCCTCTTTATTGAATTTCGCTTCTTTCCTCTCATTAAAGCACTCTTCCTCTAACTATCCTACCTTCCTCCCTTCCCTTCATCCGCCAACCTTTACAACAGTATCCTCACACTCATCCTTTACCAATGTTTACTACTGATTCTAGCCTGATCACCTTCATTGTTTTCTGTTTCCTTCCAACTCTCCGAACGCTTCTCTCTTCTTTCTAAACAATTTTAACTTGTAAATTATAATATCTTTTACAATATTTCTCCCGTTCTCTTATTTGAGCATTCCAAACCCGTATCTCATCACTGGCCTCTTTACCACTTTCTGTTTCCTGCTGATTCTCAAAAGACTTTCCTATTCCTTCCAGATTCTTGTAAATTTCCACGCTGTCAATTTCTGCAGTGGTTCTCCTACTCTATTCCTTACCTTTCTTCATCTCTAATTCCACACTCGTCTTCTTCACCGTCTTCTACGTCCCTCAAAGCACTTCCTTTAACACATACGCCTTTCATTCTCAGATTATGGTGAACCGTCATTAGTTATTACAATGGTTCTCCCGCTCTCGTCATTGTCATTCCTCACCTCTGATTCCATCCTTGGCCTCCTCATGGTCTTCCATTTACTCCCAGTCCTCAAATCACTTCCTTCTTCTCATCATACGAGTAGCATTGGACATTATCAACAAATTTACAGTACTGTCCCAATTCTCTTCTTCGTCGTTAAACATTTACCTTTATTTCCAATCTCTGGTCTCTTTACAACTTTTAGCGCCCTTCTCTCTTTAATTTCTTCAATCTGCAGACGTATTCTACATTTTATTCCTTCTACCACTAAACGATTTTCACTCAACTTGGGAAGGATAACTATTCTTGAAGGGGCAATTTAAAACTGTATCCTTCGAAAAGTCACCTCTACATTTAATATAATCGTCTGGAAGTAACAAAAATAAACATGGAAAAAAGTTACCGGACTGAAGAAGCTTGAACATTCCTTCCTTCTCAAGCTGTAGTCAACAATCTATAGGCTTCACAACAGCCCTTCTATTCTCTTCTTTGTTATTCACCGACTTTAATTCCATCCTTGGCCTCTTCACCGCCCTCCATTTCCTTTCCTCTTCTTCCCGCACAGTAAGATGTCATCAGGCTTTGTCATAGTTCCTTCCACTTTGCCATTCCTCTCTTTTAATTCCACCCTTGACTTCTTCATCACCTTCCATTTCCTTCTAACCATAAAAGGATTCCTCTCTTTTTCCCTGCACTACCTTCTTCTACCCAGTCTATTGTTAACTCTTGTCATCCTTTACACGAGACCTCCAGTTCTCTTCTCTGTCATTAAATTTTCATCTTTGCTCTCATCCTTGGCCTCTTCCGTACCTTTGAAACTCTTCCTACCTTTCACAGAGGGACGCCTTCACGTGGTGGCACCGATATAACCAGGCGGTGAAGCATTCCGATAATACAAACGCCCCCTAATTTCCTCGCTATCCCACAGACAGAGGATACGTGACTGCAACAGGACAACTTCAGCCTGCAGTCCACCGGGTTCAGATGAGACTGGGGACACTACAACAATCCCCATAAAAACGTTCTGCCTGAGATGAATAAAAAAAGACGCACTCGAACTGAAGAGCTATTGAGATTATTTCTAATGTACTTCCTCTCCTTTTCACAGATCTCCATCATTGTCTCCATCACTGCTCCACCATCCTCTCCTTCCCTTTCTCCACCATCCTATCCTTCACTTTCTCCACCATCCTATCCTTCACTTTCTCCACCATCCTCTCCTTCCCTTTCTCCATCATCATCTTCACGTTCTTCACCATCTCCTCATTCCCTTGGCCCACCATCCTCTTCTTCACGTTCGTCTCCATCTTCTCACTGTCTTTCTCCATCATCCTCTCCATCACTTCACCATCCTCTCCACCACTTTCTCCACCACTCTCACCTACAGTTCCATCCATCTCCACCTCACCATTTCCTCCCGATTCTTTCATCTCCAACCATCACGATCTCCTCTTTTCAAACTTCCCGCCAGTCAGTCTCATAAAATGGCCCTCCAATTACCACAATTATTCCTTGATTATCCTAATTATTCTGGCGATTATCCTGACACTTCCTGCTGCTGCTGAGATTGCGGAACCTAGCTTGTGTGTGTGTGTGTGTGTGTGTGTGTGTGTGTGTGTGTGTGTGTGTGTGTGTGTGTGTGTGTGTGTGTGTGTGTGTGTTGATACTGGCTCTACATACTCGTACATCTTAAAAAAAAAAAAGATCTTTGAGTAGCAAAAATAAAATAAAAAGAACGTAATCGTAGTGAAGGGGTTAACAAGTCTCTCTCTCTCTCTCCCTCTCTCTCTCTCTCTCTCTTTCTCTCTCTCTCTCTCTCTGCATTAACTAATTTCCCCTTATCAGTAAATAATTTGATGCGGGGTAACTGCGAGGAATTCAGAGCCTTATCGAGGGAACCATCAAAAAATCTTATCCAATTAGAAATCAGGTGTACGGAGAGAAACAAAACGCGGCCAAAGGTAAACACGAGAATGCACTCAAGTTATCCTTAAATACCTGGAGCCGAAATTCCACACACACACACACACACACACACACACACACACACACACACACACAAGCGCGCGATTCACTTCTCTGTTTCAACTATTAATTTTGTCCCTTTTCCTTCAGTTTCATTTGCTCGTAGGCTGGGCAAAGGAGCAGTTAACATTTCTCTGAACTTCAGCTGTTTAGACAATGAACTGACTTAAAAATACAGCAGTGGTAGTTGCGTCCCTTCATTTCAGTTGGCTAGGCTGGAAGAACTGACATAGGGATGAGTAAGCAGCAGAAGAGGACGCAGCGGCAGTACCGGTAATAGTTTCCCTCTAGTCCAGCTGCTCAGGGGGAGAACGACTGAGTAAGCAGAAACATCAGTACCTGTGTCCCTTAATCAGCTGCCCAGAGAAGGAATTGATGGACGAATGAACAGCAGCAATAGCATTCGTGTTTCTCGACCCCAGCTGCTCAGAGGACGAACGACAACATGAACAGGAGCAGCAGTAGTCTTGTCCCTTCACCAGCTGCTCAGAGAAGGAGCTGACGGCAGAAGGAGCAGCACAACAGCATTCGTTTCTCTCAATCCCAGCTGCTCAAAGGACGAACGGATGGATGGTCGCAGCACACCCGTCGTTTCCCATGGTCGCTCCTCCTGCCGCTGCTCTTCCCGTCGAGATTAAATGGGTGTAATTGTCGTCATTGCGGTGAAGCCCATGAAGACCAGGGAAGAAAAAAGCGGATACGACGTCTGGTTGAGCCTTGTTCCGGGGGGGGAGGAGGAGGAAGGGGAGGGAAGTCTTTTGAGGGCCTGTGTCGTGTGGTTAAAGTCCCCAAGTCCCCATTGTCTTCCTGTTTGGCTGGGAAAGAGAGAGAGAGAGAGAGAGAGAGAGAGAGAGAGAGAGAGAGAGAGAGAGAGAATGAGAGAGAGAGAGAGAGAGAGAGAGAGAGAGAGTGATGATGTAACAGGAAAGAATATAAGATTTACGAAGCCGAAACTGACAATCAGAGAGAAACGAACAGGGGAAAATGTAAAAAAAAAAAAAAATGCTAGGAGAAAGATGGGGAAGGGAAAGGATGTTTTTGAGGGCGTGTGTCGTGTGGCTTATATTTTTTTCTTGTGGGGTTGTAACAGGAGACAAACGTTAATTGGGGTTGGAATATGAAGGAACGTGAGATTTTTTGTAGTTACACTGATAGTGGGGTTGGTAGAGGTTAGGATTAATTGGGAAGTATTTTTGAGAGGCTGTGACTTGTGGTTAACGTCTCACTCTCTTCTTGTGGGGTTGAAACGGAAGAGAGAGGTTAAGTGGGGTTGGATCAGGAAGGAATATGAGGTTTTGGAGGGTGAAAGTGACAGTGATTGAGAGCTGGAAAATAAAAAAATACGAAGAACTTTGATGGAAAGATGGGGAGGGCATGAGAAAGGGGGCTTTTGAGGGTATGCATCTTGTAGTTTAAGTCCCAATTGTCCTCTTGCGGGGTGGGAACGGGAGAGAGAAGGTAAATGGGACTGGAACGGGATGGAATGTAAGATGCTGATGGTTAAACTGATGATGAAGTTGGGAGATAATACGAGGAGTTCTGTTGTGAGGTTTAATATTCAGTTGTTTTAGTAGTTTTCCCGAGGGTTTGGAACGAGAGACATTGGGTGGGAGGGATAGCAGCATAAGGTGTGCAAAGACGATGAAACTGACGATGAGACAGTGACATCAATGGAAAAGGAATCTGTTAGAGAGGAAGGATAAGGAAGCTCCCTAACATATTTTCCTTATCGATTTATTTTTGGATATGGCTGGGAAATGTAGTGTACGTTGCAGAAAATGATGACATTAGAATTAAGTTACAGAAGAGGAGGGCAAGGTGTACTAAGCAAAATAATTCGCTTGGGAAGAGGTGTTGCGGAGCTGCTTCAACCAACGGGAATACTGGCCATAGACTGTAGTGCTGAGGGATGCAGGAGGAAAGAGAACACCAAAAAATAGACAGACCTGGGAAAGAAATGGCCAAGGACGGTGTTGTGAGGGAGGGAATGCGATGTCGTGGTGATGGGAAAGGAGGGAATAGGAAGACAAGGAGAACGCTGAAGAAAAATTGTGAACATATGGACAAGAGGGATGGAAGGGAAACGAATCAGGATGGTTCTAGGTCTCTCTCTCTCTCTCTCCCTCTCTCTCTCTCTCTCTCTCTCTCTCTCTCTGTACAACGTCTTCTGTAATATTTTTATTCCCGCTTCCGCCAGACGATTTTACTCAATTTAGGACAGACTCCTTGTTACATCAGAGTAAAAAAGGAAATAAAATAAGGTGTTTGGGGCAGGGGGGGGGAAACAAGATGGAGGAGGAGGAAGGAGGCTGGAAGGATGAAAGAAATTAGGGGGCATGAAGTGCTTACTGGGAGGTGGAAAATGAAAGGGTTGGGGGTTGTGGGGATGTATGAAATTAGGGGGGTGGGGTTGTTGATGGAGGAAAAGGAGGAGGAGGAGGAGGAGGAGGAGGAGGAAGGAAGGAAGGAAAGGAGAAGGAGGGGGTAATGAAAAAGAAAGAACAGGTGGGAAAGCAAGATGATGATGATGATGATGATGATGATGATGATGATGATGATGATGATGATGATGATGATGATGATGATGACGATGAGGAGGAGGAGGAGGAGGAGGAGGAGGGAGAAATGTAGGAGTGGAAGATGAAGAATAAGGAGAGTGGGGCTGAGAAGGAGAGGGCAGTAGAGATGCAGATATGTGGAAGGAAAAGGAGAAAGAGGTGGTATAGTAAGAAGGGAAAAAGAGAAGGAACGGGAGGTGGTGACAAGGAAGATAGAGAGAGTAAAGGAAAAGGAGAGGTGATGGAGAAGGAGAAGCAGGTGCTGGAGATGAGGAAGGAAGTGGTGGAGATAAGCACACGATGTTAAAGTGCCATAAAAAGTGACTGATAAATAAACTACTTGTGCAAATGAAGGAAAATGAAGGTGCAGACAAGAGGTGCAGGAAAAAAGAAATATGAAACGAGAAAACTGACTTTATTTTCTCTGACAGGGGAGGCTTTTTGCACCTCTTCCTTACCAGTTTAGTTCTACATATGACACGCTGGCAATATTCCCTTGCACGTTATTTATATATACTAGGTCAAAATTATAACTATTCTTTTGTCGATACTAAAAAGGTATGTATAACGTACGAAAAATATCCACGTCTTTCTATTAAAAATTTAGCTGAGGTAGATAAATAAATAAGAAAATAAATAAATAAATGAATAAATAAAGAAATAAAGATGATCGGGAGCCTCCAAAGCCCACGAGAACATGTTGCCGTGCGTTTTGGTAGAGAGAGAGAGAGAGAGAGAGAGAGAGAGAGAGAGAGAGAATGTGAGGTAAACACTCACGAAGATGGAAAAGGAACGGAAGGGGGCTAATGAGAGGAAGCTATAAATTACGGAATAAAAGTGTCCAGGTGGAGGTGATGGGACAGGTATGGGGACAGGGAGGCTGGCTGGAAGTTTGGCCCTATGACTACTGTGTCCTAACATTCAGAATAACACAGGCCACTTAAAATACAGTTAAAAATAATGTCCCTGAACTCTTTGCACTGACTGGACATCGTGGATAATAAATTCATGTTAATTCCAGGTGGCTGCGGTCATCTGAGAGAAATCTTACCTGCCAAGAGGTTAACAATTCTCCACTTAGGTATTTCGGTCCGGGTAATACCGGGGGATTGTTCTTCAGCTGAGGGAAATTCCAGCTGTCAAAGAAGTAAAGGTTCTCCAATGACTCCGTGATTGCTATGGGTTTGTTCAGCTGACAGAAATCGTGGCAATGGACGGACACACACACACACACACACACACACACACACACACACACACACAAGTATATCACTCGTGCGAATACCAGATGATTTTGTCCAGCAGAAACAAGTACTAACACCCCAAAGGTTAAAATCCGTCTTGATTAACTCTTCTCGTTGCTACGGACACACTCAAACAATATATCTAGGTTAATGCACGACGATCTGGCTAAAGAAAATAGTAAGGGTGTGATAGTGAAGGCAGGCTAGGGAAAAGATCGAGGGTTTGGGATAAGTAATAAAGAAGAGATGGGGAAATGTTCGAAGATGGAGAAGAAGACAATAATGGGTTACTTTACTGCGTCGCTGAGCTGAACATGGGAGGGAAGGGAGGCTATAGGATGCGAGGTTTTGGAAAGGGAATAGATACGGTTTTACAGGTACGTTATTCAAAGGTAAGAAAATACTGAAAAGAAAAGAAAAGGACGTGTTTGATAGACATGTAAACGAGGAAGAAAATAAAATCTGGCTAACTGATATGTAACTTGAAAACGAAGAAGAGAAGACAATCTGGTTACTTGATGAAAACGAAGAAGAAAAGAAAAATATGTTTAGTTGATATATAATTAGAATATATCGCGTGAAAAGGGGAAGGGGGGAAGAATGGAGGGTCAAATATAGTGTCATATTGCTCGGCTGTGGGGAAGATCAGAGAAGTAAAAATTTGAGGTATCTGGATGAGAAAGAAATAAGGATGGCGGGAAATATGAACGGGTTTGAACTATTAACGCCATTTTTATACCTCTGCAGCCCCGGGACCTCTTACCAAAGCGGAATAATATCGCTTAGGGTTATCCAGAATAAGACAGAAAAGAGGTCCCCATCCTCACGGGGTCAAGAAGTAAATGAATTAATATGCAAGGAGGTAAGAGGAGAAAAGAAGCCAAGAAGAGCTGCATATTGTTCAGAAGTAAGGAGGTGTGAAATAAGATGAAAGAAATATCCGAATGAGAGAGAACGAGAAAAGAGAAAATGGAGGAGCCAATATAATATATCAAGACATGAAGGTGACTGGAATGCAGTAAAGAGGAAAGGATAAGCCAAAAACCGAATTGTATTACCGAGAAGTAAGTTGGTGTGAAATGACGGAGGTTTATATGAACGAGAAGATTTGACATATTGCCGAACCGAAGTGGGAAAAGAGTGGAGGGGAAAAAAAAAAAAGGTGGGGGGAAAGAGGGGTGACCAAAGAAGAAGAACCACCACTAACACAAGATCATTACCTCGTCATTATAATCTCATGGGGTTAGCCATTATTGTCGACACAAAAGACGCAACAACAAGAGAACAAGGCAAAATGGCGACCAGTATAATAACAACAACAATAACGAGACGGGGAGAAGAATGAGTAGCACCGTCCATAATAAAAAAAAAAAAGTAAATAAAAAAAAAAAAGAGTCAATGCATGATCTGTGTCAGGGCCGCCTTGTTGTGGTTGTTGTGGTTGTAGTTGTTGTTGTTTGGGGTCTCCTTCGTGCTGTGGTGTTGGCGAAGAAAATGGGGGGTTGGACAAAAGGGATGCTCACTGTCTTGGAAATAAACTATACGGTTGGGTAGAGGACGAGGAGGGAGAGGGGGAGGGAGGGGATGGACTAGGGGGGGAGGGCTGGGACTAGGGGAGCTGGAAGGTAAGGGAGGGAGGGAAGGAGTGGAGGGAAGAGTGGGGAGCTGGGAAAGAACGATGGGATGGGGAATTGGGACGATTAGGGGAATATAGCCTAAGAAAGGGGAAGATGAGAGGGAACTGGGAGAGAAGGAGGACGAGGGAAAGGGAGATTAAAGAAGCTGAGAGGGAGAGAGGGGGAGGGAAGTACTAGGAGGACATTGAAGAAGGGGGAGGGAGGAAAGGATTGGGGGAGCGGACAGAAATGCGGGAGACTGGGAGGCGTTGGGGAAACTGGAAGAAACTGGTAAGGAGGGAGAAGGGGTAAATGGGAGGGGGAGCAGGAGGGAGGCAAGGGATTTGAAGAACTGGGAGGAGGGAACAGGGGACTAAGGAAACTGAGATGGAAGGAGGGAAGGGAGAAACCGGGGGAGGGAGGGAGGGAGGGAGGGAGGAATGGGACAAGTAGAACGGGAGAGGAGGGGGGAACGAGAAGAAGAAGAGGGGACGGGGGAAGCTTTGTGTCTTGGCCAAGCATGGACATTAAACAATAACACAATATAACCATCCCCTCAGAATACGTCATGAATGGTCCATGGTGCATAAAAAGGCCTTAGCGTCCACCAGCACAAAAGTCACCACATTACGACCCTGAAGACACTGGACCTTCGACCCTATGTACAGATGGGCAGAAGGGCGAAGACTGTCGGATCTCAAGCGCCCCCTTTGATTCCCTTCTTGCGGCTGGGAGGTTCCTGTTATTAGCGACTGCACGCTGCCTATTGAAATATGCCCCGTTTGACTGACAGCCGCAGAATAAAGGACGATCGAGATAATAGACGATGTGAATGGCAACGCGGCGCTCGTCCCAATCCCCCACAACAAAGAACCCAGCCGGCCAGGACTTCGCCTTCGCCAGGTGTACCCCCTATCCCTCCTATGACCACCGAGAGCCTGACCATTCCTGCTACCCCATTTTTTTTTTTTTTTCTAGCTTCGAAGTAGCATCTCGGCGTCCAATATTATAAAAAGTCTTCCTAAACACTTTTATGACAATAGAAATTTTAATTATAATGTTTTTCATACCATCGGATTTTTTGTTCAGTTTAGGAGTGGATTCTTCTCGTCCAAGAGTTGAAAAGTCTCCACCAGTTTTCTGACGGTAGCAGAAATCTTAACTACTTCCTTCTTGCAATAGACAATTTTCTTCAGCTAAGGCGCTGTCTGTTGTCGTCTAAAGAATGACCCTTCGACCGTGGAGGATTATTATCTCTGCCGAATTAAATCGCTGGGTGTAAATCAGTAAATAATGTGGATAAATAAGGTTTGGTATTCCAGGAAAGAGAGTGTTTTAAATCCTTTTGGAAATCGTCATGAGTTAACCAGAATTTAACACCGACGACTTTTTCATTGAGGGGATCGAAGTTCACACAAACCACCAAGAATCCTAAACAGAAGGCATCTCACTTGTTCCGACTCTGAAGATGACGATGTGGAAGAAGAAAAGGACGTTGATCTGTTCTCATGAGCTTCAGAAGGTCACTGAGGCAGCCAATCAATATTAGATATATCACATTTTTTTCCACAGAACATTATCAAATAAAATAAAATAAGATAAAATAAAATCCAGGTTCCCCAGCTGACCGTGTGGATGTAAACAGAACAAAAAAGGAAACAAACTTTGCCCAGCAGTCTGACCGCTACAAGAATCGAACTCGGGTCTTTCCAGTTCATCTACAAAAATTCAAGTGAACAAAATTATAGATCGCATTCGAAGTGGCTCTGGATATTTCGCAACACCTCTTTCTTACTGATTTATTCTGCACATTACATCTTAGTATTATTTTTTTTATTGATGCAAACTATGTCAATATTTAAAGCATATCAACAGAAGCCAAGAGACTGATAAAGTGCAATATGCTGGAGTAAATCGCTATGGGAGAGGCAACACGAAGACTGCTATGGCACCCTGATTACTGCTGTTTTATCCATGATCATCACACACACACACACACACACACACACACACACACACACACACACACACACACACACACACACACACTCACACACACACACATCTCTCGTCCCAGCTGTGAGGGAAATGAGGAGGAGGGGAATTTGAGAGATGTAGTAAATGTTGGTCCAGGCTGTGTGTGTGTGTGTGTGTGTGTGTGTGTGTGTGTGTGTGTGTGTGTGTGTGTGTGTGTGTGTGTGTGTGTGTGTGTGTGTGTGTGTGTGTGTGTGTGTGTGAGAGAGAGAGAGAGAGAGAGAGAGAGAGAGAGAGAGAGAGAGAGAGAGAGAGAGGAGGGAACCGGACGAGGGGCATAAGTATAGGTTCTGGGAGCTCTAAGTCAGGGAAGTGGGCAAGGAGAGGCGTGGGGAGGGACAAGGGGAGGGGGGATTTGTGGGGGAAGCAGGGGTAGTTGGGAAAGGAGGATGGGGAAGAGAGGAGAGAGGAAGGAGGTGGGGGATTAATTGGGGACCAGGGGATGGGGGAAGAGAGATGAGAGGCAGGAGGTGGGGGATTAGTTGGGGATGAAGGGATGGGGGAAGAGAGAGGATAGAGGGAGAAAATGAAGATGAGGGATTGACTTGGATAGGGGGATGAACAGAGGGATGAGAGAAGAGGGGTGAAGGGGAGAGGGGAGTTAGGAAAGTGCGAGGAAAATATAAAAGATGGAGGGCTAGATAACGACGTGGACAAGGAAAAGGGAATCCAGGAATAAGATGGGTAAATCGGTAGGGAGAATAGGGAGAGGAAAAATTAATGGGGAGGATGCTGGAGAAGAAAGGGAGAAATGAGGGAACACGGGAGAAAGGGAGAGAAGAGACCGGAGAGATGTGTAGGGTGGGCGGTGGAGGAGAGAGACACAGAAGGGGGCAAGGGTGGAGGAGGGGAAGAGAAAGAGGGAAAGGAGAGGGAAAGGACTTTGGGCAAATGAAGTGTTCGGTATGAAAGGAGTGGAAGGTGGGGAAAACTGGATGAGAGAGAGAGAGAGAGAGAGAGAGAGAGAGAGAGAGAGAGAGAGAGAGAGAATAGAAGGAAAAGATAACGGAGGAGGGGAGAAAGAGATGTCAAGGAGGAAAAAAGGGCAGGAAAGAGAAAGAAGTGAAAGAGGAGAGAGGAGTGGAGAATGGAATAGGAATAATGGGGAAGGGGAAGGGGAAAACTGCGTGGGATAAGGAGTAAAGAGAAAAAATCGAGACGGAGAAAAGGGAGGAAAGAAAATGGTAAGGGAGACTGGAGGGGGTCGGAGAGGGAGAGGATGGGGGAGAGGAAGGACATAGGAAGGGGAAAAGACGGGGAGGAGAGCCAAGAGAGAAAGAGAGGGGAGTGGAGGGATTAAATGAGACAGAAGGAGTGAGGTGGGGAGTGGAATGGGGAGGGGCTAGAGACAGACGGAGGAGAGGGAGGGGGAAAGAAGACGGGAGAGGAAAGGGGAGGAAGGAGGGGGAGAGGGGACTTGCGTGTTCAGTAGTGTAATGCCCAGGAATTTTTGGAAACCTTTGCCCGACAACTCACCAAATCCGGCTCAAGAATCGGCTGTGGGTTGGGCAAGGGAGAGACAGAGAGGGAGACAGAGAGAGAGGGAGACAGAGAGAGAGGGGGAAATAGAGAGAGAGGGAGGCTTCCGTCAGAGTGAGAGATAATTTGCGATAACTGGCGATAACAGGAGGTGCCGCTGGTGGGAGAAGAGATAAAGGGTCGTGCTTGGCTGGGCTGGGGAAGATCGCTATGGCATCTGCTTATTATGCCAGGCGATTTGATATGACACGTTAATATTCTCTACACATGTATATTAACTTTACACCGCCAAGGAGGAAGATCACATCCCTTTTGGCTCTATTTTCAGAAGTTAACGAGGGGGAGCCGTAGAATTTGGATCCATGATTTCGTGACTGTGAGCTGGTAAGAGAAGGATGGGGGTTTAGATATTATTCCTGCAAAAGTCTCATGCACTGTCAATACGAACGGTGAATGGCTGCAAGAGGTAAGAATGGCATACGAGAAAAATCATCCACTTCGCCGGGACAACTCTACCAGAAACGAAATTAAACCGTTCGAAGTCAGAATAAATAAAGGTGCTTGTAGGAAGTAATTGTGGGGGTGGGGGGTGAGGAAGGGAGAGAGGGCGATGGAGTGATGAGTCAGGGGGAGAAGAGAGGGACCGAGGAAATGATGGGTGGAGGGAGGAATGGAGGGGAGGATGGGGGGTGGACAGGTGGCGGAGGAGGTTGGGAGAGAAGGAGTAGAGGGATGGACGAGGTAGGAAAGAGAAAATGAACGTGAGAGGGGGGGGGTAGGAGGAGGGAGAAGAGGATGAGGGGGAGGAGAAGGAAATAGAAGAGAAAAATACAAGGGAATATGAGAGAGGAGAGACAAGGATGAAGGAGAGAAGGGGTGGAAAATAAGAGGATCGGGGTAGCAATGGAGAGGAGGGAGGAGGGGTCGTTGGGTGGAGAGCAGGAGAGGATGAGATGGTAAGGAGAATGAGGGGGGGGAGAAGGAGAGAATAGAGTGATGGAGGAGGGAAGGAGGTGGAAGACAGGAGGGGGGTGGGGGGAGGCAATGGAGAGGGCAAATGAAGGGTTCGATAGGAGGGGAGAGGGAGATGTGGGGGGGATAGACAGACAGAGATGGAGGAGGGGAAAGAGGTATGAGAAAGGGGGGCGGAGGAAAGCAATAAGGGAAGGGAGGAGGGGGAGGGGGGTGCGGGGTGGGGGGATGGGGGATGGGGAGGGGTGTTGAGTTCATGTCTTCGTCCAAGATGGCGGAACCGGTAGAAAGAATCAGGTGTAACTGCAGATGACGATGCCTGAATGATGCTAATTTAAGATATAGTTACTGTTATCGCGCTAAAACGGTTGTGGAAGAGATATTTTGAGTGGCTTGTGATGTGACATGATTAGGCAGTAGTTGGTTATGTAACAGATGGGGAAGATATGAATGAACAGTAATACAAGATGAGATATTAACTAAACCAGGTAGAACATAACATATAACAGATAAATTGGCTATACTGTACAATGAGAGTGTACCCATAATTTATTCCAAGTTTGTAATGAGGCACATAACACTTATAATCAAAGTTATCATATACCAAAGACACATCAAATATATCAATAAAATATGTAAGAGTTTTATCAAGAACATGTGTCAAATTTAACAAGCGAATCATAAACCAGAACTTCTATCTATCTGTCCATCTATCTATCTATTAATGAACTGAAGAACACAAATGAACCACCCGTATAACAACTCAGATAACAGAATAACAACACCGTGAGAACACCACCGCCGACACGGCAACAAAACATCAACAATAACATTCTCAAAAGACGTCCCAATTGTCCAGGCAAGTGCATATGCAATGGAGTCTGAGCATCATAAGAGAGAACAGATGGGTAAGATGCATGCAAAACAACGTATAATCAGCGATGATGGACGTGGAAATTATAAGCAGGGAAATAATATGCTGCATCACTTGAATCCAGCAATTTTAGTCCAGCATTCGTCATTACAGCGGACATGGGTCGTGCATCTCATTGTGGTGGGGCTGCGGCGAAGAGGTGGAGGAGGAGTTGAGAGTTGGAGGAAAGAGTGGAGAGTTGGAGGAGAGAGGTGAGAGTTGGAGGAAGGAGTTGAGAGTTGGAGGAGAGAGTTAAGAGTTGGAGGAAAGAGGTGAGAGTTGGAGGAAGGAGTTGAGAGTTGGAGGAGAGAGTTAAGAGTTGGAGGAAATGTTGACAGTTGAAGGAAAGAGGTGAGAGTTGGGGGAGATGAGAGTTGCAGGCAGAGTTAAGAGTTGGAGAAAGAGTTGAGAGTTGGAGAAAGAGCTGGGAGTTGGAAAAAGGAGTTGGGAGTCGGAGGACAGACCTGAGACTTGGAGGAAAGACTTAAGAGTTGGGGTGAGAGTTAAGGGGGTAAGATTTGGGAACTGGTGGTGAGGAAGGAGGAAAGAGGCGAGAGTTGAAAGTAAGAGTTGAAGGGGGTACGAACTGAAGTAGGAAAGAGTTGAGGGTAAGAGCTATGGCAGGGGTAAGGACAGGGGAAAGAGTGAAGAAGTTGAGGGCTGGTGATGAGAGTTGGGGAAAGAGATTATGAAAAACTGAAATGAAGGTAAGAGTTGAGAGTTGATATGAAAATTGGAGCACAATATAATGGTAGGAGTTAGGGTAAGAAACTGAAGAATGATTTAAGAGTGCTGAAAGAGCTAGTGGCTGAAAGTAAGACCTAAGAGTTTGTGATAAGAGTGGATGAGAGGCGGGTTGATGGTAAAGAGTGGGGGGTTAGTGGTAAGAGTTGAGGGCTGGAGTAAGAGTTGATGGCTGGAATAAGAGTTGAGCGTAAGTAATGAGTTAGACCTTGCAATGAGGACTGAGAGTTGGATATATAAGCTGAGGACTTGCGTAAGAGCTGAGAGTGTCTGGCTTGAGAGTGAGAGCCACAGAAAAAAAAATGGTGAGTTGATTGACGGACGAAGGCTTAGAGGATAGGATTTACAGTAAGAGTTGAGAATGCAGTAAGAGTTAAGAATGTGCAGTAAAAGTTAAGAGTGTGACGTAAGAGTCGGAAGTGTGCAATGAAAGTTGACAGTCTACAGTAAGAGTTGGAGTCAGCGGTGAGAGTTTAGAGTCAGCGGTAAGAGTTGAGAGTCAGCAGTAAGAGTTGAGTGTCAGCAGTAAGAGTTTAGAGTCATCAGAAAGAGTCGGGAGTCAGCAGTAAGAGAGTCAGCAGTAAGAGATGAGAGTCAGCAGTAAGAGCAGGGAGTCAGCAGAAAGAACTGAGAATGAGCAGAAAGAGTTGAGAGTTAGTAGTCAGCAGTAAGGGTTGAGAGTCAGCAGTAAGAGTTGAGAGTCAGCAGTAAGAGTTGAGAGTAAGAGCGTGGAGGAAGGATCGATCACTGGAACCCGGTTACTGGTATTATCAGGCGTGAAATGATCTTCCTCTCAGACCAACTTACCCCCCATCTTCCTCCCCCCTTTCTCCCCCTGCGCCCTCTCTCCTCCCTCCATTCTTCCCCCTGCCCCCTCTCCCAACTTCTTCTCTTCTCTCCTCTTCTTCTCTTCCTTCACCCTCCCTCTGATCTTCCTCTACTTTGCCTCCTCCTTCTCTTCCCTACTTCCTCTCCTCTCCTCTCCCCTTTCCTTTCCTTTGTACCTATGTTATTCTTTCCTTTTCTCTCCTCCTGTCCCCCTCTCGCCTTCGTTTCTTCCCCTCCTCTCTCTCTCTCTCTCTCTCTCTCTCTCTCTCTCTCTCTCTCTCTCTCTCTCTCCCTGCTCCTTCCTCTGACGTATCCCTTCCACTCTTCAACCTTGCCTCCCCCCTCCTCTCCTTCCTCCTCCCCCTTCTCGTCGCGTCTTCTTTTCCACCCTGTTCTTCTCATGTCTAGTCCCTCCCTCCTTCTTTTCTCTCCTCCTTCACTCCTTCCCTTCTCCTCTCTATTTCTTATTCTTTCCATCCTTTGCCTCTCCTCCCCTCCCTTCTCTTCCATCGTCCCCCCCTTCTAAATCTCCCCTTCCTCCATTTCTCCCCCGTCCTCTCCACCCTTACCTTCTTCTCTCCCTTCCCTCTCTCATACTTCATCTTTTCTCCCCTTCCTCCCCTCTGCTCCTCTCTCGTTCTCCTTTCCCTTCCTCCTCTCTTCCACCCCCTCTCTCCCTCCATTCTCCTCCTCTGTGCGTATAAGCCATTTTGGGATCATCTCTTTCTCTTTCTCTCTCTCTCTCTCTCTCTCTCTCTCTTTACTAAGACATTTCCTCTCTTCGCCTTTGCCCCCACACACATTCCTTCTGTCATTTTCCTTACACACACACACACACACACACACACACACACACACACACACACACACACACACACACACACACACCACTATAAAAAACCAATCCCGGGTCTCATCTGTACAAAATACCAGTAATCTGTATCTCTGAAAATGCCTTCATTCCCCGCCGCCATTTTATTTTGGCCTCGTGAATAACTCGATTTTTTTTTTTTCCAGTACAAGATTTTAATTTTTTTTTTTTTATATACACCTTTAAAGTATTTCGTGGTTTCTTGTCGTTTATAGAGATTCGCACTTCATCTGTGTGTGTGTGTGTGTGTGTGTGTGTGTGTGTGTGTGTGTGTGTGTGTGTGTGTAAGGGCAATGCCGAGCTTTCGTTTAATTCATAAGACAGCATCAGGGCTTCTCACAGAAAAATTTTCACGAAAAATAGGCGAAAACTCGGCTTTCCTGTCTCCTCATGTAAGTATTTATATTATATACATCACTTATATAACCTACCCATACATATTCCCTATGTGTCAACAAGTGGGTTGGAGGAGGGTTAGTGCCCCTCCCCGTAAAACAACTAATTCAAACGGCCACCCCTTACGGGATTATGGCGTCTGGTTATAGATAAAAAAAACAGATAGACTTATATGTCAAATTTTAGGATATTTTTAGCAGTGAAGACTAATATAGATGTGACACAATGCTCCGATATTTAGCAAGCTTTGATATCTTCACTACGAGTCGTCTTTTCTTCCCTTATTAAAAATCTTGTGGCGGTGGTTCGTTCGTTCCACTTAGCTGGTCCACACTGGTTGCCGTAAGGGTCCGCGCTTCCTCTCCACCAGACCAATGAGAGCGAGGAAGTACGGGCAAATGACAGACCTACGCCACTTAACTCTGGATTCATGAGACCTTGACAGACAAAGTGAGCCGCCCCCCTCCTCTCCTTCTCTCCTCTAAACCACTCTCTTCTCTTCATACACCCTCCCCTCCCATCCCTCCGCTTCGTCATCCCCTCATTCCTTGCTACAATCCCTCTTCATCTGCCACCCTCTATTTTCCTCACCATCCACTCCCCTCTTCTCTGTACATCCATTCCCCTCCCCTCTCCTTCATCATCCCCCACTCCCCTTATCCATCGTCACACTCCCTCTTCCATTGCCGTCCCTCTCCCTTCAGTCTCTTCATACTCTCTTCTCTTCCCCTTGATTATCTCTTCACTCCCTTGACCCCTTCATCCACTCCCTCTTTCCTCGCCACCCCTCCCATCTCTTCACATCCCCTCCCATATCCCTTTAACTTCTCAAATATCTTTAATTCCCTCCCTCCGCACGTCATCCCTTTACTCACAGCACTTCCCCCACCCTTGAATATTACTTTGTCTCCACGCCTTCCCCTTCCTCCTCCCTTCCTTCCCTCTTCTCTACACCTCCCCGCAACCTTCCTTCTTCATTTAATTCTCTTCCTTCCTCTTCATTTCCTCTCTCCATCTTAAACACCTCCTTCCTTTTCACTCGTCCCTCTCCAACTAACCCTCTACCATCCTCCTCACATTCATTCTCCACCATGTATATCTCGTCTTCCGCTGTATCCCTCTCCTTTCATCTAACCCTCACCTCTCCTTTTCACTTTCCCTTTTCACACTACACTCCTCCCCTTCCTCTTCATCCCTCCCTCCTCCCTCCTACCCAACTCCCCCTTCCTAATCCCCTCTCATGTACATCTAGTCTCCCCTTTTGTCCCCCCTTCACCCCAATCTTACCCTCCCCTTTCACCTTCCCCCAACATATCCTGGCCCTGTGCAAGACCTTGTAGCAATGATGATGTAATGATCCTGTGATTCTGCACGACGTTAATACTGTATTCTCCTCGCCAGCTGAATTTCTACACCTATAATTCACGCCATATATTATCCAGATTATTAGTGGGAGATTATTTTTGTCTTCTATTTTCATTTATTTAGGAGAGTTATCGTTCTTGCATTAAAGTGTTCAATTTTTCTTTCTTTTCAAGCAATTTATTATTCATATTATTAGAGGTATTACTGGTGTCTCATGTTATCAAACTCTCAAGATAAGTATTAGCATTGTGACAAAGTGCTCGTATTGCTGGGGAAGTATTATTCACGCCACATACTATCCAGATTTTTAGAGAATTATTTTTACGTCATAATTCGTCAAGATTATTACGGGTTTCTGGTGTCTCCTTGGATACGGACGTGGTATTATACTCACCAGATATACTCATTTATCCCCCTCAGTTAAAGATGTGTTTCCTAAGCTGAATAATATCGTCTGGTATCCGGTAAAAACAAAAGACTTCTTCCCACTGACAGTTGTGTTCGTCAGATACCGATACATGGTTGCATGTCGATGTTGCCATCAAAAGACTTTAATCACTTCGGAAAACTCCTCTCGGCCTCATGATGACAGATTTGCCAGTCCATAAGACAAAGTTCAGAATACACACACACACACACACACACACACACACACACACACACACATATATATATATATATATATATATATATATATATATATATATATATATATATACTCTCTCATCGGTCCCCAATTTTTCTGTCCCTCTCCTTCGTCCCCTTTCCCCATCTCCCCACTTCTCTTTACTTCTCTCCCCCCTCTTCTCCCCATCCCTCTCCACCCCTCCACCCCACTTCCCTCCATCGCAAGACTGCCTATCGGGGTTAATATGGGGGGGGGGGGTTGACACATGGTAAAAGGACAATGAGGACACACCCACACAATGGACGCCTCCCTTACGACATCCACGGCCCAAACAAAAGACACCTACTTCGCCTCGCTTCCTTTTTTTCTATTTTTCTTTTCTTTCTTGGGGTGTCGTGTCGAGGAGTTTCACTGGGGCGAATTGGCCGATGTACCGTATCACCCGCAAGGGGAAACTCATCCAGATCCGCAAACCTGCCTGATTCCAAAGCTAATAAAGGTTTCCAGTTGGTAGGGGGTTTGGAAATGTGTGTGTGTGTGTGTGTGTGTGTGTGTGTGTGTGTGTGTGTGTGTGTGTGTGTGTGTGTGTGTGTGAGAGAAGAGAGAGAGAGAGAGAGAGAGAGAGAGAGAGACCAAATTCAGATCAAGTTATAGTAAAAAGAATACAATTAGTTTTGCCTTATGAATCGTATCACAAGTGGCTTTGGTGATTTCGTAATGTCTCTCCCTCAGCGAATTATTATCAGGATACACCTAAATAACCCTCTACGTTACTGGAGCTATGTTGATACTAGAAACAGGTAAAAACAATGGAGAATATCTAGGTGTAATACAGGTAATGAACTGCTTAGGAAGGGGGTACAACGAATTATCCCATGGTCTCCTATGTCCCCTATACCTCCCATGGTCTCCTATGTCACCTACCTCCCATGGTCTCCTATGTCACCTACCTCCCATGTTCTCTTATGTCCTCTACCTTCCATGGTCTCCTATGTCCCCTACCTCTCAAGGTCTCCTATGTCCTCTATACCTCCCATGGTCTCCTGTGTCACCTTCCTCCCATGGTCTCCTATGTTACCTTCCTCCCATGGTCTCCTACGTCACCTACCTCCCATGGTCTCCTATGTCCCCTATACCTCCCATTGTCTCCTACGTCACCTCCCTCCCATGGTCTCCTCTATCCCCTATACCTCCCATGGTCTCCTATGTCACCTTACCTCCCATGGTCTCCTATGTCACCTTACCTCCCATGGTCTCCTACGTCTCCTACCTGTATCCTACTCCCTGTATCTGTAGCCTAGGAGACATCTGATACCTTTGCCTTGTATGGCTTTAGCCTGGGAGATATTATGTTAGCTTTTCCTTGTGTAGCTTCAGCCTAGGAGAGATCTGATAGCTTTTCCTTGTACCTGAGTTGAGAGAGATCTGGGTTAACCATGCCAAGCACTTTATTTAAAACCGGATCATTTTAGAAGTGAGAAATTCCATAAATCAAAGGGACCTGTGTGTTTTGACAGTATTCCCCAGACCTACCCCTCAATAATGTCCACTGTCCTGAAGACCTTCTAGTGACGCCCTTATGTAATTGATTTCTCTCTCTCTCTCTCTCTCTCTCTCTCTCTCTCTCTCTCTCTCTCTCTCTCTCTCTCTCCAGTGCTGAGATATTGCAAGAGTTTAGCACAAGAACATAGCACAAGTATTTATGGAGTGCTATGAAGAGAACTTAGAGCCATAGCGCTATCTTTTTCTCACACTAAGCATCGTGAAATAAAACTAAAGCAATGCGACAAAAACCTTAGTTAAGTTAGAGTAAAATAAGTATAATATTTCTCAATCTAGACGAAACTAACAAATACTTCCCAGGTTACAATTACTGGGCGAAAATGGGCGGTATCTCTCAGGCGAAGAGGAATCCAGGGCAAGTAGAGATAAGAGAGACAGGAGAGATAAGAAACTGTCACCCATTACCCATTATTACTGCCACACCGACCCCATCTCTTGTTTACACTGATGACGTCACGATAACCTAGCCTTCCCATGGGACTTCAAGGGAGGGAAGAGAAGAGGGAAGAGGGAGAAAAGAAGAGCGAGGAAAGAAGTAAGGAAGGATAAGGATAGGCGAGGAAAGAATGAAGGAAGAGGGTGAGGAACGGGGAAGAGGAAAGAAAGGAGGAAGGGGAGGAAAAGAGAAGAGGGAGAAGAGGAAAGAAAGGAGGAAGGGGAGGAAAAGAGAAGAGGGAGAAGAGGAAAGAAAGGAGGAAGGGGAGGAAAAGAGAAGAGGGAGAAGAGGAAAGAAAGGAGAAGGGGAGAGTAAAGGAGATAGGGAGGAAAGGAGATGGAAGGATGAGTGCGGAAAGAAACGAGGAAATGAGTTACAGGGGGGAAAAGGAGGAAAGAGAAAGGGTAAGAAAGGAGGATGGGGGCGAAAGGAGGGAGAGGAGAAAAGGAGGGGGGAGGAAGGAGGGAGGGGAGGAAAGGAGGGGGTGAAGGAAGGAAGGGAGGAAAGGTGGGATAGAAGGGATGAATCGAGACTGACAGCGAATTTACAACGACGTCATCATAGTGAAGGGCTTTATTTTGCATCTAAGAACATTGAAGAAACATGTCAGGTAGGAATTGGTACCTTGTCCTTTCATATGCTGTTACAATCTTCATCAACTATATAATATCCTTTGCTCTAATGTCATTTTTATTCACATTATTACTTCAAGGCGATTATTTTAAATTCAGGGGAGACCTCTCGTAGTGAAATGGTCGGATACAATCATCATTAATTACACGATATTTCTTGATACGTATGATCCACACTGTTACCCACTAATTGTATCATTCATTCAGCCGGCCACAATAATGATCGCCTCCCGTTACTCATTTCCGGCTCATCATCTCAATCCATTTCCAATTAACCAGCGACACACAACACAAAATTAGCTCTTACATTTCCTCACACGCCGTACACACAGAGGGACGGAATGTTGAGAGAGGGAAGGATGGACGATAAAGAAAGAGAGACAACTGGTAAACAGAGAGAGAGGCAAACACCACTAGTAAAATGAGGTAAACAGGAGGGAGACACAGACAGAAGACAGAGACAGACCAACACCAAAAACAGACAGATTCACAGACAGTAGCAAGAGGCGGATGAAAAGTAAAGGAAGGGAGACAGCTGATAAAAAGAAATCCGGAGACCACTAATTGTAAGAGGGAGACAAGAGGGAGAAAAGAGACAGTAGAGAGACACAGATCAACCTCGGTTGTGGTCAGATACACAGACACGGGCGAGACACAGACCTCTTCCTTCACCTCATCCCTTCCCTCCTCTCCATCTCTTTTTCTGTACATTCTTCCCTTTTTCTCCTCCTTCATGATTCGCTACCTTCCATCCCCTCTTTTTCACTCACTTATACTTCCTCTTTCCCCTTCCCCATCAACGTCCTCCCCTCCCTTTTCCCCTCTCACTCAGTCTCTTCCTCCACATCCTCTTTTCCTCCCCAACTCACTCATCTCGTCTTCTTACTTTTCAGCCAACCCTTCCCTCCCCCAACTACCAGCCATCCTTTCACTCTTTCCCCAACCAAAATCCACACCATTCCTCCTCCCTCTCTCTCTCTCTCTCACCTACTAATAATATATGCAATACCCAGCCACTCCAAACTCGCTCTGACAATTTCACAAACGCAAATTTTTTCTACCGATTTATGAAAAGAAGGATCGTGTACGTTAGACTCGAAACTAAATCCATTTTCTCGTCTGCAGTTTATATTTTTTAGTCTGTCATCATCCCAGGACAGTTTTTTTAATGTGCTCTCTCTCTCTCTCTCTCTCTCTCTCTCTCTCTGCTTCTGTTTCCCTTTCTTTCCTCAGTTATTGTACACAAAATATCCTCCTTCCGTATTAACTTTTTTTCGGCTAATCACATCTCCCCCCTCTCTCTCTCTCTCTCTCTCTCTCTCTATCTATCTATCTATCTATCTATCTATCTATCTCTCTCACCTGGAAATATCGCACTGGTTATTCCGGTAGAAAATTGAGTGTGCAGCTAAACCTCAACAATTATTGAAGTGAGTGTCGTGGGGGTTCTGGGGGGGACATGAACTTCTGATTTGACGATTATTCTGAGAGGGGAGGGGAACTGGGGGGAGGGGAGAGGGGCGGATTCAGAAGAGGCAGGGTGGGGGGGCTGATTCTGAGGGGTACTAAAGGAGGGGCAGGGGATGGGGAAGGGAAGGGAGGAGGAAAAAAGAAGGGAAGGAAAGGAAGGAGAGAAGGGAATAAGTGAGGGATACCATAGGACGGAAGGGAGAGACAGAGGGAACGGGAATGAAAGGAGAGAGGGTATGAAAGGGAGGGAAGATGGAAAGGGAGGGGAAGGGGATCGAGGGAAAGGGAAAGGCTATGGAGATGGGGAAGATAGGGGAAGGAAAAGACTAAGGAGATGAGAAAAGGAGGGGATGAAGGGGTCGAGGAGATAATGGGAGGGGAGGGGAAGAAGGTGAGATGAAGGGAGGAATGGGGAGAGGGAGAAGGGAAGGGAAGAAAGAGGGAAGGGAGAACTAAGGGCTATGGACTGAGAAGGAAGATGAAATGAAAGTAGAAGAGAGAGGCAGGGAAGAATGGGGAAGGAAGAAAGGGGAAGGGGAAGGGGATGGAAAGAAGGGGATGGGAAGAATGAGGAAGGGAGGAAGGGGAAGGAAGGGAGAGAGGGAAGGGAGGAAGGGGAAGCAAGGGAGAGAGGGAAGGATAACAATTCTGACAGGGGTATTTTCCAAACACTTTTTCCATTTCAGTTTCTTTTTCAGCCAGAACCCAACAATAGGTTAGTGGATGAAATTGATATGAAGCACAAAAACACTGACAACATGACACCCTATTTTTTTCCACCCTCTGATTACCGGAATAAATCAAGCCTCTGAATGATTGAATATTCCCACAGCTGACTAAAATCGTCTGGTCGTAGCCTCGGGGAAAAAAAAAACTGTGATGCAGATAATGGAACACGTGGTCAGGGAGAGAGGAGGGAGATCAGGGAGGGATAGCGAGGAAGACAGCCAGTAGACAGGGAAGAGAGACAGGGAGAATAAATGAGGGAGGGAGAGAGAGGAAGACAGCTAGTGGTCAGGGAAGAGAGGCAGGGAGAATAAATGAGGGAGGGAGAGAGAGGAAGACAGCTAGTGGTCAGGGAGGAGAGGCAGGGAGAATAAATGAGGGAGGGAGAGAGAGAGAGAGGAAGACAGCTAGTGGTCAGGAAGGAGAGGCAGGGAGAATAAATGAGGGAGGGAGAGAGAGAGAGAAAGACAGCTAGTGGTCAGGGAAGAGAGAGAGAAGAAATGAGGGAGGGAGAGATAGAAAGACAGCTAAAGGGACAGGAGGATAGGGAAGAATGTGAGGAATAATGAAGGGAATAATGTATAGGGAAAGAGAGAATGGAATAGGTGGACAGGCGAGAGTGAGGGGAAGAACAGATAGGGGATGGTAAGGATAGCGAGCGAGATCGTGGGATAGGAATATAGGAGTGAAAGATAAAGGAGAAGAATGGGTGGAGAGAAAGACCGAGAAAGACGGAGAATAAGATAAGAGGAAAGAGGAGAAAGGAAGGGAGAATTAAAAGAAGCGGGAAGGATGGAGAAACAGAAAATGGGATAGAGAGAGAAAACAGAAAATTATGGGTGAGGTAGGTGATGGGTGGGCCACTGGAGCTGGGAAGGAAGAATGGGTTAGGACTAATGGGGGAGGGAGAGAAAACAGGGAGAATGAAGGGATAGGGTGGATGGGAAAGAGGAGTTAGGAAGGGAGCTAGAAAAAAAAAAAAAAAAAAAAAAAAAAAAAAAAAAAGGTTAACCCCTTCAGCCCGAGGACGCCATTATTATTTCCCTCTTGCTATCTCCAGACGATTTCCTTAATCTTGGGACAACCTCTCGAACTTTTTCAATCGCTTCGCCACCAGAGCTGAATAAAATCGCTGAACATAGTCGTCTGGCGGTGGTCTGATTAAATCGAAAAAGACGCCATGGCAGTGAATTTTTTTGGATTAAGATAAACTTCTCCTTCCATCCCCCTCTTACGTTCCCCCATGCTGTCTATCTATCTATCTATCTATAGCCCGACGCCCTAATCCCGCAAAGGGTGGCCGCAGACAAAACGCCTCCAAGTCGCTCTGTCACCCACCATTTGACTACCCTCCCCCCAATTATTCATCTCTCTCTCTTCTCCCTAACCTCACCTTCTTCCCTCTTGTACCCCTTTCTTGACCCTTTTCTTCTGACCTCCTACCCCCGTCCATCCTAAGAAAGATCTGTTATAGGAAGAACGGCTTGCAAAACTGATAATGTTTCCCTTGATAAAACGAACACCTAAAAGAAATCTAATGCAAGTACTGAAATACTCTACAGAACTGATTAGAAACAGAGAATGATACTACCACAAAAAGAAATGGCAAGAAGTCAAAGGTGATATAGAACAGTTGCTAGGCATACTTACTTTAATATATGCACAGTTCGGTAATGGAATATGCTATCAGAAGGTGTCGTTAGTACTAAATCTATCAATAAATAAAAAAGTTCTATTAAACAACTGCTTCGGCACTGTGGGTAATAACTAAGTAAACATTTATCCCCAGTAACCATATTAATTTTTATGAACACTAAGATGAATGCAGAATAGATCAGTGTTCCTCTTTCCTCACAGTATAACAGATCTGTGTTTCCTTTTCTGCGTTTCCAGTAAAAATTCCATGTTGTTTTTTCCAGCAATCATGAATGGTGATTTTCTGTCTATTTCCTGTCGACTCTTATGCCCGGAGGAGTAGTGGGGAGAAGAGCCCTTTTTTTCCTAGCCTTTTATCACATACGTAGGATTACCACAACAGACAACCTCAATACAGGCCGATAGACCTTTTGTAATCTGTATTTCCCCTGGATACTCCTGTATAATCTTAACCCCCTATAATTTCTCCAACCGCCTTTTCTTCCCTCCCTTATCCATTCTCCATACTCCCCAACCACTCCCCTTCTCTCCCTTATCCATTCTCCATACTCCCAACCCTTCCCCTTCCTTCCCTGTCCCCCTCTAACCCCATCCTAAGTCCTCAGTTTAGGGACATACAGTGCTTAACTCCCTTTCTCTTCTCCCAACCCCCTTTCCTTATCCTCCTTTCCCCTTTCAGTGTCCCTACCTTACCGATAAACAAAACATGATCTCTTCCCTCTTTCATCGTCTTAACCTTTTCTTTCCTTACCGCACTAGCATCGCCCTCTCAAGTCCTCCAGGTTAGGGACATGCAAGCCTGACCCCTTTTCCTTTCCCCCTACTCCTATTCCTCTTCCCTAACCCTCTCCTCCCTCTTTTCTATCCCTCTTCTTATCCCCCCACCAAATGTTTGTGACGAACGAGTGGTTGCCTCATCTCCTATCAATTAACCATCTTTCCATCCCTCCGCTACCTCTCTAACCCCTCCCCTTCCTTCCCTGTCCCTCTTCCTTTTTTTTCTATCCTCTTTTCCTTTCCCTAACCCTCTCCTTGCCTCTCCATCCCCTTTTTGTTCCCCCAGTTAGTGAGGGATATGCCAGGATTATTCCGTTCCTCTTTCTCCCATTCTCCCCCACCCTCTTATTCCCTCCTTTACCTCTTTCTTGACCCCTTTCTCTTTCTTCTAATCTCCTATCCCCGTCCCATGTACCCCAGTTAGTGAGTGGTGTACAAAGCGGGTGGTGTGGTGTGGTGTGGTGTGGTGTGGTGTGGTGGCCGTGACGGTAGTGCCCGGAGCGCCACTTAGAGACCACTAATGCTGGGTAATGACGCACCGCCAACCCGCCATTACGCTGATCCAACACAAATGTGACTCCTTCTCTGCCCCACCGTCTCCCTTTCGCTATCAACTCTACCCCCCCCCCTTCCTCTTTCCACGACCTCTTTCTCCCGCTTCGCCTTTCCCCCGTCACCCTTTCCCTCCTTTCCCCCCCTCCCACCTTTCTCCCCGACTCCTTTCCATCACCTAGCTTTTCCCCCGACACCTCTTTTCCTATTTTCCTTCTGACCTTTTCCACAATTTGCCTCCCTCTGCTCTTCAACCCTTGTCCCATTTCCATCTTCCTCCTCTCCCCTATTCTTAGTCTAACCCTTACTTCTCTCCATTCTTGTCCTCTTTCCATCTCAAACATAAGCTTCCACAATCTAACCCCATCCACATGTTCCTTTCTTCCCTTCATCTCCACTTCTCCTCACTACCCTGGCCCCACTTTCCCTCTCAGCAAGTTCTCCCCCTTTATCCACAATCAAACCCCCTTTCCATCTACCCCCAGTCACTCTCCTTCTCGTCACCCATTTGCAAAATCCTCCCACCTGTCCCATTCATACTCTTCTTCCCTCTTTCCCCTCCTTCCTCCCCTCTACCTCCTGTCCCTCCTTCCTTTCCACCTACCTCCCAGCTTATTTCTATAGCATTATTACCTTAATCTTTTGCTACTTTCCCCCCTCCACATTCCTCCCTGCTTCTCCTCTATACATCCTCCATTCATTTTACATTTTTACTTCAGTCTTTTTCCACTTCACCCTTTGCCCTCTTTCTTGGAATCCCCTGCCTCTTCCGCGTCCCCCCTAACCTCCCTCTTTCTTACAATCCCCTGCCTTTTCCCCCTCCTCCCTCACCTTCCTCATTCCTACAATCCTCTGCTTTTTCCCCCTCCCCTTCACCTTCCTCTTTCCTACAACCCCCTGCCTCTTTCCCTTCCCCCCTATCCTCCCCCATTCCTACAATCCTCTGCCTTTTCCTCCCTTCCCCTCACCTCTGTTTTCTCTCTCGCTATTCCTCCCTGTCTATTTTAAACTCCACCTTTTGGCTACTTCCCCGTTTGTTCCGTATATGATATAACTATTTATTTTATTTCTTTTTGCTTTCTTCCTTCACCCTCTTCGCCTTAATCCCATTGTCAACCTCCTCCTCCCTCCTATGCAATCTTCAGTCCATCCTCTTTTTTTTTTTTTTTTTCCATTTTGCAGTTTTTTTTTTTCTTTTATTTCAGCCTTTGACGCTTTCTTTTGCTATTTCCACATCTGCTCCTTCTTCTGTTTCCTCTTTGGCATATTCTATATTTTATTTACATATTTGACTCTCTTTTGTGATTCCGCTTTCTTCTGTGTTCATCTAAATCCATCAAACTTTATTAAAAATGTTCTTACTTGGATCCAGATTTTTTTTTACCTATACCTGAATCTCTTTATTTCCATTTTCCCTCTCCACCTCCTCTCCCCATTTTCCCCAATTCCTGGTCCCTCTTTTCCCTTCCACTTCGCTATTTCCCCTCTTCACCTAAGTTTGTCTGAACCTTTTGCTGTTTCAACCCCCACCCTCACCTCCGCCTCCACTATATTTATCTTTCATTTTCACCTCGAGGAGGGTAGAAAAGTGGGTGGCTTGATGGCTTGGTTACAAAGAGAATTTCATTTCCTTGTTTTCTCTTTACCTTTCTCTGTTCTCATCTACAGATTTATTATATTTTTACCACTATCTTTATTCATTCTCTCTCTCTCTCTCTCTCCCTCTCTCTCTCATTTCTACTTCGAGGAGTACAAAGGAGTCCAAAGAAGTTCAAAGGAAAGCGCACAGCAACAGACCAAATGGTATTTTTTTTTTAATAAGGAAGATTATGACTATGCAATCTAATCCTATAAGCTGAAGATAAGGATAACAAAGCAAGGAGGAGGATGGAAGAAAAAATGTTTAGATAATACGGTCATATAAAAAGAACTGATATTAGGAGGTTGATGAGCAGGTATGTAAGTTTAAAGGAAGAAAGAAGAGTGGATGGCCAAGAAGAAGAGTGGATGGCCAAGAAGAAGAGTGGAGGGCCAAGAAGAAGCGTGGAGGGCCAAGAAGAAGCGTGGAGGGCCAAGATGAAAAGTGGATGGCCAAGAAGAAGCGTGGATGGCCAAGAAGAAGCGTGGATGGCCAAGAAGAAACGTGGAAGGCCAAGCAGAAGTGTGGAGGGCCAAGAAGAAGCGTGGAGGGCCAAGAAGAAGCGTGGACGGCCAAGAAGAAGCGTGGAAGGCCAAGGAGAAGCGTGGAGGGCCAAGTAGAAACGTGGAAGGCCAAGAGGAAAGAGGGGTATATGGTGAATGAATGTGTGAGAAAGTGAAGTATGGCAGAGTAATGACGGAAAGGATTCGATAAAGGACCGAAATGGCTGAATAGTGTCTACAGAGAAGCACACGACAAGGGCCGCACCTCTTTATTAATTTGGCAGTAGGCGAAAGGACTCGGTTTCAAAAATTTGCGAAGTGCAGCGAAAAAAAAAAAAAGTAAAAGAGAAGAAGTGTATGACTGCGTGGTTCATTTTACTAGGCACTCTGTTGATGATTCTGTTCTCTTGCTCTTATATATAATTCAACTTCCATATTTCTGGATCCTGCCACCGTTTTTTTTTTTTTTTTTTTAGAAGTAGGGTTTTGAAAATGATGATGAAGGTGATGATAATGGTGAGGGTGATGAAGCCTTTTTCGTGTCATACTGTTATTCTCTGTCGTCATTGTCGTCGTTGCTGCTGTTTTTATTATTATTATTATTTACCAGTCATTGTTGTTCCTGTTGTTACTGATATTGCTCATCACCATCATCATCATCATCATCATTATCATCTCGTTGTTGCTATTCATCTCTGTCTACCTCTTCTTCTCCTTCCAACACTGTTTTTCCGGCAGTTATCTCAGCAGAGGTGTCCCGTCTCCCCCAACTCATTTTTCAATTACACGCTCCTGGTCATTACGAAGAGAGTGGGGGAGGTGAGGGAAGGGGAAGAGGGAGTAGAGGAGGATTGAACTGGGGTAGAGGAGAAGGGGGGGGGAACAGAGGCAAAGGGAGGAATGTGCGAGGAGATGGATAGGAAGGAGATGGCGGGGTGGGGGAAGTGGAAATTGGGGAGTAAGGAATAAACATTTTGGCTGGGGGTCAGGGATGAGGTAAGAGGGAGAGAGAGAGAAGGTAGGAGGAGGGAGAGAAGGTAGGGAGAGGGAAATGTGAGTAGGAAAGTTAGGATGGCGAGGAAGGGAAGGGAGGAAGATGGGGAGGAGAAGGAAAAGGGGGATTGTGGGGAGTAAGGAATAGGAGGGAACGTGAAAGAGATATGATAGATATGATAGAATTGGAATAAGCTGTGGGACTTGAGAGGAGGAGAGTGGAGAGGGGAAGAAAGGGAAGTGGGGAGGGAGAGAAAGGGGAGTGGCGAGGGGAAGAGAGGGGAGAAAATCGATTAACAGAGGGGAAACAAGGTAGGAGGAGATGATAAAAGAGAGAAAAAGATAGTTGGGTGAGAAGGGCAATGGGAGGAATGAGAGAAGGGATGATAGTGGGGGGAGAAAGGTAGGGGGGAGGGAGAGGGGAAATAATGGTGGAGAGGGGGAGGGGGTGGGGGGCAGGACATGAGTGTGGTGAAGTTGCTGGTTTGACAGTGGTAATGCCATCATCTTAACGTCAACTACATCTGTCTCACACGACCATCAACCATCTGTCTCTGCGTCTGTTATATTGGATTACTCTCTCTCTCTCTCTCTCTCTCTCACACACACACACACACACACACACACACACACTCACAAATGCAGACAATGACAAAATATACATACACTATAATAATATACACTGACACATTTATATACGCAAAATTACCTACACAATTACTCACACAATGGTAAGAGATTTAGAGAGAGAGAGAGAGAGAGAGAGAGAGAGAGAGAGAGAGCAGAGTCCCTTGGCTTCTGAGGACAGGACTGTAAGATATAATACTGTACTGTAATCAAGACTCCAACCTCAAATGACTCTCTCTCTCATCCCGGATTCGGCCTTCCCTCTAGCCAAACCACCTCCACCGTTGATTTCATGCACGAGTTTTATTTCTGTTACCCAACCTCGCCGCTCCAGGTGGATGATAAGAAGGGGTCGAGGCCTTCAGAAACAACCTCTATTAACTCCCCCGCCCTTTACTTCATTTTATTTTATTTTCAATGTTCTTACCACCTCCAGACGATTTTATTCAGCTTATATGGGGGGCTTCGTAGTTAAAGTGATGAAATGGGTCTTGCTTTTAATCCTTTCACTCTCAGTCGTTTATTTCGGTCTCAGTAAAATCGTCTGGTGGTAACAGGAATAAAGTACAAAATATATCACTTTACTAAACGGATTAAGCCTTTGATTGAACACGGACCCTCTTTACTGAATAAAATAATGACGTGTTAGCCTTACAGTTACATAATTTTTTTTCAACTGTTCTTATCACGAAACATTATTATTATTATTATTATTATTTTTTTTTTTTTTTTTTGGCTGAGCCCCCCTCCCCCCGTACAAAAAAAAAAAAAAGAAAGAAAAAGCAAGATCGAGGAGTCACAAGCAAACTCCATTTATCCCTTCAGCACGACGATTTTTTTTTCCCTTCTCACCACAAGACAATTTCATTAGGCAAAGGAGAGGTCTTTTTCACTGTTAACATCTCCTCACCGAACTCTCTTAATCTGAAGTGACTTTTTGCCATTTTAGATTTCTCGTTCTGTGTGCAGATTTTTTTTTTCTTTGCTCTTAACAACATTGATCATATTTACACTGAAAATAAGGGTGTTATCGAAAGTACAGGAGCAGAGGCTTCCTTTGTTTTAAGTTCTCTAGTCTTTCTATCCCATTCAAAGTCATATAATAAAAAAATAACATATCTGTATATTCTCTCTCTCTCTCTCTCTCTCTCTCTCTCTGTCACACACACACACACACACACACACACACACACTCTTTCCCCGGAGTCGGCTCACAGTGCAAAGTACCCGTAACAGTTTCTTAAGCTGGGTGGTCTCCCCTCCCACACGCACCACCCCCATTTCTTGCCCTTTATACCTATCAAATTTATGCTTATGCTCTTCCTCTCTCCGCTTCTGCCTGGTTCAGAGGTGAGATTGGGGGCTTGGTGGAATTTTCTTTGAATCTAGAAGTCTCAGTCCTTCCTTCCTTTCGTGTTTTTATATTTCCTTCGTCGCTCTATTTCCCTCGTCTCTCTATTTCCTTCCCCCCCCCTCTCTCTCTCTCTCTCTCTGCCTCCTTTTCCTTCTCTTCTTCCTTATAATCTTCCTTTTTCAAGTAATACAGAAGTGGGATTCGTGCAGGGTGGGATTTTCTTTGATTCTTCTGATTTTCTTTCTTTCTTCTTTTTCGTCCTTTTCCCTTTTTCCTTAACGCTTGTATTCTTCAGCTGTTGTTTTTCCTCCTTCTACCTTAACTCCTTACTTATCTTCCTGCCCCTTCTTGTACCCCCTTCTCTCAATCTATCAATCGATAAATCAACCAATCAATCAGTTAGTTATTCAGTCCATCTGCCTATTAATCAACAAATCAGTCACTATGTCTATCCATTTTTTTGGTCATCAGTCTATCAATCACTTAGTCTATTCATCTGTGAGTCTATCAGTGAATAAATGAATGAGGCAATCAATCAGTTAGCCAATCCACCTGCGAATCAGTCAATTTATCAACCAGTTAATCAATGAGCCAGTCTTTCCATTTGCAAGTCTATCAATCAATCAATCAACCTCTCAACCAACACATCAATTTAACCATCACCCCAGCATTTACAAGAATTCCAACACAATATCCCTCATAACCACACCTCCATCAGGGCAGAGGAAGTGAAGGTTATCGCATCTCACGGCTCCGTATCGTAAACAGCGCGGGTTTCTCTCGTAAATCGCGCTGAAGGGACGTCATCTGGGCCCATCCATCGCGCAGGCGGAGTGTAAACAGGTGCGCAGCGGCGGGAAAATGGCGGGGTGCAGCGCAAGGAGGTTTGGCTTCATCCCCCGTGTTGTTGGAGATGGTGGAGATGTTGATGTTGAAGATGTTGATGATGTTGAAGATGTTGATGATGTTGAAGATGATGGTGAAGATGTTGAAGATGTTGAAGATAGTGAAGGTGTTGGAGATGTTGAAGATGTTGGAGATGCTTGAGATGTTGAAGATGTCAGAGATGTTGAAGATGCTGAAGACGTTGATGAAGAATGTTTCCAGATGAAGACTCAACCCCTTCTCTCTCATGCTGTTTATGGCATCTTTCTTACATCCAGTCGGTTTTCCTCAGCTAGGGATGTGCTTTTCGAAATGTAAGGGTTCAATATGATTTTACTACTAAAATTTCTCCCAATTCCAAGAACAAAAACAAAATAAAAACAAAAGAAAAAATCGTCTGGGAGCCACAAGATTTAAAAAAAAAAAGTCTTTAATATAGTCTTAATTAACCCCTTCAAATCTAGACATTTTCCCAATTCCCCTTCCCCCAAGAAAAAGCAAAACAAAAATCAACAAAAACAAAAACCAAAATATTTCGTCTGGAGCCATAAGAGTAAAACAAATTGTTGTCTTGGAGCTGCATGGATTGATCTCTCAAAGACTCTCAAAGACATGATGAGTTCTTGATGTTATTCTTTACTATTATATTCGCCTTGAAACTCTCTCTCTTAAAAAAAGAGGGGGAGGTTTAAAACAGGTTCAAAACAGTCTTCAGTCACCCCTTCCCTGCGAGAGATTTTCTTTATGTTGTAGAAAGTGTAAGTTGGGTGATAAGACAATCAGTAAAACTCTTCATTAATTCTCTTTTCCACTTTATCCTCTTTTTTCCTTTCCTTCCCCCCTCTTTCTTTTCCGTGCTCCACCCTTCATTGTCCTCTTCTCTCCGTCTCCCTCCCCTCTTCCGTAGATCACCGATATCTCTCTCTATTCTCGTCTCTGTCCCCCCTTTCTCCTTCCTTACACTACACCATGATGATGATGATGATGATGATGATGATGGTGTTAATGATGGTGGTGGATCCTTCTCTCTCTCTCTCTCTCTCTTTCTTCACCGAAATAAGCAATAAGAAGAGAGAAAATCACAAAAGCAGAAGGCACAGGCGGTACCCTTTCAGAAGACATGCACAATGGACAAAAATTAAGATGACCAGTTGGTGAATTGAAAGACATTTAATTCACTTGATGGTCTGTCTGTCTTTCTGTCTCTCAGGTCGTTGGTCCGTCTCTCTGTCTAACTGTTCTGTACGTGTCAGTCTGTCTGTCCATCCGTCGATTCACCATATGTCAGTCTATCTATCTGTGTTTATCTATCTATCCAAGCTATTCCTATGCTAGTTTTCCATCCTTCATCTTCCCCATTCTGTTGCCTACCCGCTCCTTCTCTCTCTCTCTCTCTCTCTCTCTCTCTCTCTCTCTCTCTCTCTCTCTCCACCCTAATCCTCCTGTCATAACCCCCACCAGAAATTGGCTGTAAAGATCAGTGAGGACAGCACAGCACAGGTGAGGACTCCAGGTGGCCAGGTAAACCCTCTACTCCCCCCCCCCTCTCTCTCTCTCTCTCCTATATTCAAGTTTCTTTGCTCTCTTTTCCCCGCTCTCTCATCGTCATCATTCGTCATTGTCATCAACATTATCTTTGTCTACTTCTTCATCGTCTTCTTCTTCGTATTTGATTCTTCTTCTTCTTCTTTTTCTTCTTCGTCTTTTGTTGTTATTATTATTATTATTATTATCTCCAGTCCACCTCCTCCTCTTCTTCTCTTTCGTTTCTGCTTTCCTCTTCACTTTCTCTCCCGTCTCTTGTGCTCTTCTCAATTCCCTCCTTCGCCTCAATTTTGTCCCTTCTTCTCGTTCCCCTCACTCTCTCCCCCTTTCTGCTGTTTCCTTATTCTCATCTCCCCTATTCCTGTCTTTCTTCTCCTTTCCGTGTTCTCTCGCCCCCTATCTTGTGTCTACATGTCCACTAATTCTTCTTCTCCCTCCTTCGTTCGCCTCTCTTCTCCTCTCTTCCTTATTCTCTTTTATTCTCTTTTCTTTTTTTCTTTCCCTAGTCTTACACTTCTTATCGTCAACGTCTTCCTGTAATTCCTTTCTTTCTTCCTTCGGCCACCCTTCCTCTTCCGGTCTTTCTTATTCGTCTCTTTCTTCTTTTCTACTTCCGTGTTTTCTTTACCTTCTATTGCACCTTTTCGTTTCCCCAAATTCACATCTGTCACTCTTTGTTTCTCCTTCTTTCTCCTGTCTTTTTTCTTTCTAACCTTTCTCTCTTCTTCTTACTCCTTTTCTTGTTTTGTTTTTTCTTCTTTTCCTCTTGAACCCTCTTTTATAATTCGTCTTGTTTTATTCCTCCGTACAGATTTCTAAATTGTCTTTTTTTTTCTTTTTTTCTGTTTCTATCCTTCTTTCTGTGCCGTGACCTCCCGTTTCCTTTCTGATTATTCTCGATCTGCTTATGCTTTTCTATCACTACACTCCTTTTGCTTTAACTTGGCCTAAAATTGCCATCTTTCCATCACGAATGCGTAACAACAGTTTAACACTGGAATACGATGCTAGTCACGAAGCAGTGGAATGAGAGGATGAAGAGTCGTAGTTTTGTATTGTTCTGCCGTTCAAGCACCTGAAAGAAACCGCAATAGGAAAAAGAATCTAAGCCAGGTAATGTAAAAGGAGTAGAGGGCTTTTCTTCATGGTTCCGTCCTTCCATCAAGTCTCCTCCCATTAATTCGCTGTGAACTATTGGGCTGTACGTCTTGTCCTGTCCACTCACGCGTTGATCATTCCACCCTTAACTTCTTCATCCACTTCCCACAGCGATCATCACAGTGGCCACTACAACACGATGTGGTCAAGGGACTGTTATGCCTATTACACCTGACAGGAAGAAAAACAACCTACTGTGCCTGTACCTTAACGTGGCCCAAATTTTCGACGTTTTTCAGCTTATACCACGCAGCTCTGCAGTCGAATATGGCAATACTTTGGCCCTACATCCTACCCATAGCACTTCTTCGTGACTAGTATTATATTCTAATGTTAATCTCCTTTCACAGCTCGGTATTCATGATGGAGTGATGGTAATTTTTGGCCAAGTTACTGTAACACGGATAGAGTTGTTTTGGTGCCTCAAAAACTCAGTTCCACCATGCTTCCACTCGACACAGTCCTCCGAAAGACTACCCTCTTGCTTTGAACAACATAGGGTTCGATCTTTTATCCCTCTTTTCGTAATCTTCAGTCTTTTTGTCATGATCCATCTTAGAAACATCACCTTATTTCCTTGTTCCGTTCCTTTTCCCCTCCTACCTTCCAAATTTTCTCCCACCCCTCACGCCTCCTTTACATGCCATCACCTCCCCTTCTTTCATCATCATCTCCTTTTCTTCCCTATTTTCACTTTCTCTTCTTTTTCCCTCTCCCCTCTCTTTCTCTTTATTTTCCCTCTCTCTTCACGATCTCTTTTGCCTCTTTTCTCCTACCTTCTCCTCCTCCCCTTCTCTCTCTCTTCCCCTTCCGTTTTTCTTCCATAGTATTCTAGTACCAGTCTATTCCCCCTTCCTCTCTCGTTCTCTCTCCTTCCATACACTTCCTTCTCCCCTACATTTCCCTCCCTTCTTCCTTCCCCCTCTCCTCCCCTTCCCCTGGTATAAAGGGAGTCCCCAGGGGGTGAGGGGGTTGGGTCATAAAAGGGTCAGGGGTCATCAACAAAATACACCAGCCTACGGTAAGAATGGGGGGTGGGGGAGGAGGGGAAGGAAAGGGGAGAGGATTTCGAGAGGAGGAAAAAGGGGAAAAGAAGGGAGAGAAGTGAGGTGGGAGGGTCTGGGAAGGGAGAAAAAGAAAGTGAAAGAGGACAGAAGAAGAAAAAGAAGGTTTAGGGAAGCGAGGAAGAAAAAGAAAGGAAGAAGTAAAGGGAAAAGAAAGGGCAGGGGGAGAGGGTTCCGAGAAGGGAAAGGAGGAGTGGGAAGGGGAAGAGAGATGGGGGACACGGTTTGCGAGGGGGAAGAGGGGGATAGGAGGACTGGCTGGGAATAAGGGGAGGGGGGACTCAATTTTTTGTTCCTGCATAAAATCTAATATGTTTGAAAAATTTATTCCCTAATTATTCAGACTACGAGAAGGGGGGGGGGGAGAGGATGGGAAGGGGAAGAAGAGGGAGGGGAGAGGGGTGAGAGGACTGATTTTTTCTCCTATATTTCTGGCATGTCTGATAATTCTAGTTACCAGAAATTCAGACTCTCATATCATTGTAATTTGACGTGTAACAGATTCGGAAAAAAAAATAATATATCGTCACTATACAAATCATCTCTATACTATTGCAAAATCCTTCGTCGTGTTTCAGAATGGAATGAACGCCGAGGAATTATTGTTTACGCTACTTTCTTCTGACTATAGAAACATTTTGCAACATTATGAAAATTTTTAAAACGAGGTGGATCTCTGATGCAAAGTAATAATGGAAACGAGAAAAATTTTAAGACATCATTCCACTGATGATGATGATGATGGTGGGTTACGGTGCTCATAATCGTTCGTTTCTCTTAATCCATGTTTTTAAGTGGCTTTCTCTCTCTCCCTTTCTCTCTCTCTCTCTCTCTCTCTCTCTCTCTCTCTCTCTCTCTCTCACCCAGCAGTCCACCCTTCTTCACTAATTAGTATTGGAGGGGAAAACAGGTGGGGGGAGAGAGAGAGAGAGAGAGAGAGAGAGAGAGAGAGAGAGAGAGAGAGAGAGAGAGGGGTAGTAGGAGGAAATGACCCGAATCACTACCAAGTAAGTTACAATAGTTTCACTTCCTCTGTGACTCGCTGATCATCGCCGCTCGAGAAAATGCTGATTCTGTCCACATATTGGAAGACGATAAATTTTACTAAGAACATTAGATTGTGTGGAGAGAGAGAGAGAGAGAGAGAGAGAGAGAGAGAGAGAGAGAGAGAGAGAGAGAGAGAGAGAGAGAGAGAGAGAGACAGACAGACAGACAGACAGACAGAGACAGACAGACAGACAGACAGAGACAGACAGACAGACAGAAGTAGAAGAAGAAGAAGAAAACGGTAATATGCAATGCCATTTTACTCTCTTCGGGGCGTAGGAGCCTGAAGCTGTGTTACCATAGTCCAGATTCCTTAATCCTTTGTGGCTGATGTATATATATATATATATATATATATATATATATATATATATATATATATATATATATATGAACAGCTGAGTGGCATGGATTTAATAATAATCAGTATGGCTTCTGCCTGGCAGAAACAAAAATACAATGTCTAAGGTGTCTCTTGAATCCCATGACGTCTATCAGATTATTTTTCTTGCATTTCCAGCTGATCATATTCGGCTTATGCGGTATTATTTTCTTTTTTATACTAAATTTATTAAATGGTGCCTTGACTATCCCTTTCAGTACTACAAGGCTCTCCTAACCAGAATATTATCGTTTCGTAGCATTAAGAATAAACTTCAGAAACACTGCATCGTAGTGAAGAGGATGAAGTGGTTATCCTACGTATAACTGACAAGGAAAACACAAACTTTCCCTTAGAATAAGTCACACAACCGTTGCTTTACCTTTCAAGTCCCTTTTCCGGTCCTAGATGCTCACAGGCTGATCAAAAGACTTACGAAGGGTGATCAGAAAGTAATGACAGTTCGTGCTATAACATGAAAACCTTGAATGATGGGAGGTAGGGAAGCAAGGAGAGTGCAGAGTTGCCTGTCCTTGCTAGTTTGAACTTGTCGCCGTATGCCTGACTTTTATTGTTTTATTGTTGTGAGTGAATGCTTCACTCTTGTTTTTGCTCTCTGGCCAGAAACATGGATTACTTGAAAGAAGGCTGCAGGTTCTACATTTTTACGAGGTGGAAACTGGGAAAGAAAGCAACAGAGATTCGAGGGGAATTATTACAAGTTTATCCAGACACTACTCCTTCCCTGGAAACTGTTTCCCGCTGGATTCGTGCTTTCACAGCAGGAAAAACTGAATTGAAAGATGAACAACGCTCTGGACGCCCCCAGACATCCGTGACCGAAGCAACAACTGTCCGTGCACGGTCCATCATTGACGAGGATCCAACTGTAACTCTTAGGTTCTTAGCCTTGGAGCTTGATATCAGTTATGGGAGTGCATATGACATCGTGCATGAACAATTACACCTGAGGAAGAAGTGTTGTCGATGGATACCCCATTTGTTGACTGATGAGCAAAAGGCTGAACGGGTGAGGATTTGTCGTGTCTGGCTTGCTGAATTTGAACCAAATGGTCCAAAACGGTTCTCAGATGTTGCTACTGGAGATGAGTGTTGGATTTCATTCTTCACAACCCGTGACAAGCAGTCAAACATGGTGTGGTTGGGCGATGAAGACCCTCGACCTCAGATTTTGAAGGAAGGACTTCGCAGCCGGAAGCGCCTTTTCACCATCTTTTTCAATTCTCAAGGACCAATATGCGTGGATGTGATGCCTGAAAAGTCCACTATCACAGCCCAATACTACACAGACCAGGTCCTTCCACAAGTCTTGGAACACAATGCCAACACCGCACCAACCCGCCGTCGGTCTCGCCTTTTGCTGCACCACGACAATGCTGCACCCCACAAAGCTCGCCTCACTATGCAGTACCTGGAACAACAAGGTATAACTCTGCTCCCCCACCCACCCCCTACTCCCCTGACCTGGCTCCCTGTGACTTTGGTTGTTTCCAAAAATTAAATCTGCCATCTCTGGGAAGCAATTTCATCGCATCCAAGACTTGGCACGGACCGTCAATTCAGAACTCCGAAGTATACCGTCTTCAGAGTACCACGCTTGCTTCATGAAGTGGAGAAAGAGAATGGAACGCAGCATAGAGGTTGGAGGGGAGTACTTTGAAGGAATGTGAGTCATAGTTTGATAGTTCTTCATGCTAATAAAAGTTTATGGACTCACTGTCATTTCTTTCTAATCACCCCTCGTAAATCGTCAAGCTGTACCAAGAAAAAAAAATTCGTTCTTTCCCTGACGGAAGTAAAATGGCATTAAATAATACTGATTCTCTCTCTCTCTCTCTTTGCATTGCTTGTATCTCCACCCCCATCACTCGGAAGCGCCATTTCTTACACCGATGCCTTTTACGATCCACTCTGTAATAATAACAAGAATTCCCTCGCTCTTATTTATTGGCGGAAATTTCACCTATCATGACCAGCACAAATAACAAACAGAATAAGAAAGAGAATGTAATATATAAACAGGAGTCATATATTTGTAATCCTAAACTCGAATGCCGTGTCTCTCCAAAGCCAATCACACCCAATGGCTTCATGATATTTTTGTGCATCAATGTTTGTGTATCGTAGGTCAAGACGTACACAGACTCATATTTCCGTTCCCTAACCCCATTTCCTAAACGATTTATTTTGTTTACTACGCCTTACTCTTCTCTTTTGTTATGTAAATCCTTCCAATATCGCCATACTCTACATAAACATCGCATACTAAAGGGAGAATCGTAAGGGGGGGGGGTGGAAGTGAGATGGGGGAAAGGTGAGAAGGGGTGAGAAAAATATGAAAGAATACATACCTCCCTCCATCCTGTATACCATTCACTGCAAAGCTGGGGTGAGGGATGGAAGTGAGAAGGGATGGGAAAGGGGAGGAGGAGGGACGACAAAGGGGAGGAGGAGACATGGGCAAGGGAAGGAGAAGGGATGGGAAAGGGAAGGAGAACAGGGTGAATATGGGTGAGGGAGGTGGAGGGCATAACAGTTAAATTAAAACATCCATCCTATTCTTGTATTCCATCCATATAAAAAAGTCGAAGTGATGGGAGGACAGGAGAGAGCGGGCGAGGGGGAGTGAAAGAGGGAGGGGGCGACGGAGGGAACGAAAAGTCGGAGGGGGTTGGGGAGGAGGGGGGCAGGGAAAAAATTAAAAACAGGTGAGGTTTGAGGCGAACAGACAGGCGGGTAAATAAATGAGTACATGAATGCAAAAGAGAGCTGGTCGCTGCCTCATGCCTACTCCATTCAGCCATCACTTATTACCCACCCCGCCCCGCTGCCCCGAGTGTCGCATTGTGTTGGCCTCGCTGTTTCTGTGCGTGAAGAAGTTGGGATTAATTTCTCTATCTCTGTCTGCCTGTCTGTTTGTCTGTCTGTCTGTCTCTGTCTGTCTGTCTGTCTGTCTGTCTCTGTCTGTCTGTCTCTCTCTCTCTCTCTGCGTTTTCACAGCCAACTAGAATGCACAGGATCAAATCTACGTATGCTCAGCTGACTCTATATGCTGTGCAGGACTACCCATGTGTGATGGAGGCGAAAGCAACAATGTGGGGCTTCCCTTTTAAAGTCGGAAGAATGAGAGGCACAGAGGAGGAATCAGTAAGAGTGAAAGTTAATGTTAAAGGTAATGATGGAAGAATGATCAAGAAACCAATATGCGCGGGCAGTACTTTGTGGGTTGGGAAAGATCACCAACTCATACATTTGTGACTGAAAAGGAAAAAACTCAAACATTCTCCCAAACCGTAGCTCGCAACCGTCGATTTACACTGCTGGGTCCTTATTTTTCGGTCTGGGTACGAACGGGCTGGGTTAAATAAGACCTTGTCCAAAGATCCGCGGCTCATTTGCGTGCCGAGAATGCTTCCAACGCCACTTCCAACCCCCTATCAGAAAAAAATATATATATATGTCTTTTTTATCATACGGAAGGGTGGAGGGAGGAGCCAAGGAGTGCTGAAAAGTGAGAAAGATGAGAAAAATGGGCGGGAATCAGGAGGGGCAGAAGTTTTGTGGTCTGGCAGGAGAGGGGACGAACAAAATACTTATGGCAGAGAAGGGAACAATGAGGCGAAAGATGAGGCGGGGAAAAGGTGAATATAGAGGACCAAAGCACGAGCATGGAATTTTTGTGGCTTGATTGGAAGGTGGAAAGAAAAAAAAAAAGGAATAGCAGGGGGATAAAAAAAATATGGAGAAGCAAATATGAGGAGGGGAAACGGTGAATGCATGTTGTTATAGAAGACCTCCAGTAAATATTCTGCGGCCAGGAATGGACTGTGCAATTCTCACCACTTGTCCGTCCAACTCCCCGATGCAAAATTTAACCGATACTGTCAGACTTTCCTCTAGACTGTATGATAGCTACAGAACATCATGCTTTGTCCGTCCTTCCCACAGCCTATGACCTTCACTCTTTTAAACGCAATGTGTCCAAACATCTCAAAACGAACGGAACTTATATGAACTTTCAATGGTATGGGAAAATTTCGGATTCTCTCGACTTCTTGGACTTTCATATTTGCATTAAAAAAGATACATTAAACCGGCATGGAAAGCAAGCAGATTACATTAGGGAATCATTAATTACAGTGTCCTTTTCTCAGCTCCAGGTACGACCGTAATGAGACCAAGTTCCTACCCAAATGTCTCTTTATCGACTCTGAAATTGAAACAAGGACAGTGAAATGGGCGCTCAAAATTAACAATGAAAGCAGCCAAATATCCCCCTAAAGCACTGCACGCAACAGTCGCTTTCCAGTCAAGGTCCCTATCTCTGTTCCGGGAGGGAAGGGACTGGAGCAAACAGACCATATCCCAGACCCCCTAAAAATCGAATCCGGGAAACTGAACAAAATATTTAAGTTCAGTGACTGCTTTCTCTCGGTGAGTGACAGCTAACCCCTTTGATTAGTCTGTTTAAAAAATTGAGTGTGGTGGCGCAATGACGGCGTTTCCTGATAAGTAAGACATGCCACTCTTATTATATTCTTATTTCCCCCTTCCACTTTCCCCTTATCATTACCACTCTCCCTTTTTTTTGCATCATTATTATTGCCTCTTATTTTCCCGCTTTTTTTTTTTTAATTCATCACCATCCTCCCTTTTTTTATATCATCATTACTGCTTCTTAAATCCCCCATCTCTTTTTTTCCATCTTTACCATCCTCCTTTTTTTTACATCATATTATTGCCTCTTATTTCCCCCATCTTTTTTTCTCATCATTACCATCCTCCTCTTTTTCTGCATCATTTTCATTACTTTTTTCCTTCGTGTTGCGTAACTGTGCCTGCCTCCCAGACATCAATGGCCACGGTTTCGCCTCTAATCGACTTCCTTCCCGCTCCACATTTTTCCGATTCTCACACCGAAAATTAGACGCAATTTTTGCCGCCAGAAAACGTGATGGTACAAGATTACAAAATATGAAATCCGTGTTATTCTTGTATTATGGTTTTTTGTATCATTTTTGGACTTTTTTTTTTTTGTATATTGATTTTTTTTTTCTTTCCTCCCTACCGAGACGACCTTCTCACCCGGGCCGAATTGAGGGCAAAGGGTCGAATCTGCTAGAGGACCACAAGCTTTTTTTTTTTTTTTTTTTTTCCCGTACACTTCAATGGCTCCCTGACATCTCTTTCTTGGCGATTTATTTTGCGTATATCGGTTTCTAAGTGCGGCTGGAAATTGCGTAACACCTCTGCCTTAGCTATTTATTTTGCATATTACATTTCGGAATTCTCTTGTATGCCCCTGCTTCAGAAAACTTCGATATTAAAATGACAGCATACAGGAGAACGATAAGAGACAATAATGAAAATAAATCGCTGAGCAAAATGCACTGCGGTACTGATAACGCGATCCATAATACTGTTTCGTCTTCATTAGGTTTATTCTTGCTGCCACCAGACGATTTTACTGAGCATACCCGTCCTCTCTCATCAGTAAAGGGATGGAACGTTGTCTCGACACCCTTCCACTCCGAAATTTCTCCTCTAAAAAAAAAAAAAAAAATATCGTCGTGAAAGAGGAAGAATACAGAACCAGGCGTCATCGTACTGAAGGGGTTAATACTTCGACGCCCGTATTCTCGTGGGCTTAGGAGGCTCCCTGACACCCCTCTGACGGTGACATACAGGGTGGGCCAAATAAATACAGAGCTTCTCTTTCATTTCACTCTGCCGGATGATTTGTGTGTGTGTGTGTGTGTGTGTGTGTGTGTGTGTGTGTGTAGGGGACGGCTCAGTCAGCTTTATTAATGTCTACACTGCATCATTTACTCATTTCCTACTCCCAGTGCCACAACCACGCCCACACCAGCAGACTGAGCCGTGGGGTGAATTTCTAGTGGAGCCCTATTTTTGGGTCACCCTGTATTTTACATATTTACACTGATATTTCCTTATTTTCGATATACATTTTTTTTCATCCTTAACCAACGAGGGATCTCCTCTCAACTGAATAACTACGTCAGGCGGTAGCAGCCCAAAACAAGTAAATAAACAGATAAATAAACAAATAAACAAGGAAGCACTCAGAAAGCGCATACCTCCACCAACGCCTGATCCGGATCCGGATCCGCCCTAAAATTTAATCAATTCTTTATTGACCCATGGTCCACTCTTTCAAAAAATTTCACTGAAATTCATTGAGAACCTTTAGAGATATCGTGTGGACAAACAAACAAACATAGGTGAATACCTAACCTCCTCCAACTTCGTTGGCGGACGTAATAAATAAAACAAATTAATAAAACCACCACAGGGAATAGGACAATGGAGATTTTCGGTCAGAATTTTACGGGCTGCTTTTTTTTTTTTTTTTCTTTTTTTAGTTTTTGTTTTTTTAGTTTAGAGCTTAAAACGTATATAGATAGCATTCCCTCGCCATGAACAGTAACAATGGCGCCCACAGCCCTGACCGCAACACTGTCTCCCTTTTAACAACCTTATGTGGGAATATGTAGGGTAGAGTTATTTCTAAATCTATTTTCAGACCACATATAAAATTAACCCACATAGAGTAAAAAAACAAAAGTAAATAAAGCCTAAATAAAAGAGCCTGTAAAGCATTGTCGATTATTTCTCTCCCCTTCGTTACAAGAGGCCTTTCCTAAGCCGAAAAATCGTCTGGCGTAATGTACGTAAAACAGAAATGAAGCCAAACCACTGAAGGAATTAAAAGAGAGTATTTCTAAATCCTTATGATGATGAGACTCTATTTACAGGTAAACTTTCTCTGGCAGTACGAGAATAAAAAATGAAAAAAAAAATCATCGCAGAAAGTACTTTAGAATATTGACAACTGTTTACGTTTTGTTCCTCTGCTTCCAGACGCTTTTATTTCGGTTAGGAGAGATCCTTCGTAGTGAAAGGTTAAGAGGTAAACTCCATTACCAGCTTCACTGTGATAACTGAGGAAGACAGGCAGTTCCAGGGCAGATCAATTGAGTTTATACAAGACTATGAGTATCGCTTAACTCTTGAAACTCCTGGACCGAAAAGAAGTAGATGTGGGTACCCAGATAGGAACTGGGGAAATAATATTAGGTATCGCGAGGAGAAAGTAGAGGAGAGCTTGCAACACCGACAGGCCATAATTTCCCTGGAACAGATGGACAACTGGAGTACGAGAGTGGTGATCTAGAGAAGGTGATATGCAGAGAACAAGAAGGAAGGATCATCGTTAACCAACGCTAATATATGGGGTAAGAGGAACCTAGAAATAGGGACAGGAAGGAATCAAAAGCTGAAGAACAACAAACAAAATGCCCATGAAAGTGTATATCAATCTATCAATTAGTCTGTCTATCTATCCATCTACCTACAGTATCTGTTTATCTATCTGTCTATCAATCGCTAGACGCCCCTACGTGCTTCATTTTGTCTGTAGGATAGAGAGCACTGCGTCGCTGCCGAGTTAAGAAAAAAAAAAATCCATATTTTATCCATACATACTCCATCCCTGCATTTTGTTCCTCGTCAGGCCTTTTTCTTCCATAACTCCCACCCTTATCCTACTAACATATTCGTTTACTTTATTCATCCACATTTTTTCGTGGCTTTCCATCCTTCTTGAAACTTTACCTGGCAAATAAGGTGGACTGGGAAGGCACTGTACAGGAAGACGAGAGAGATGGTGTTCTGAAATGAGCTGATACAGGCAGTTGATGATGATCATGATGATGATGATGGTGGTGATGATGGTGACGAAAATGACTAAGGGAAGGAAAGGAGAGATGATGAAGACTCGAAGGAAAGAAGGGAAGGAAAAACTGATGACGGCGACGACGATGATGATGATGATGATGACGAAAATTGCTAAAGGGAAGGAAAGGAAAGACAGTGGAGACTCGAAGGAAAGGCGAAGAGGGGGGAAATTAGAGAGAAAGAGAATTAGCCAGGGAGGGGAAGGAATTTCAATCAAGCCGGGGTAGGAGCGGATATGAAGAGAGTATCACAGGTCATTACCAAGGCGCGTAACTCCACGGGCTCCAATATCAAAGTGGGGAGGCGTTACTTCGGGAAGGTGTTATGAGGGGTGCGTGAGGTGGAGTGGAAGGAGGAGGACGTGTGGTGGAATGGTAGGTGACCGTGAGCTGGGGTGGGAAGAAGCTGTTGTGTGGGGACTGGAGGTTGGGGATGGGAGGGGAGGAGTGATGTGGAGTGGTAATACTGTGAGGGTAATCAGAACCATCATTTCTGAGCCCGTTCAGTTTGATAACTTCTTGTTTTAGTTTATTCATCATGCCTGACAACGATTTTATTCGGTCTAAAACGGCCATATGGAGGGAGTTAATGGCCGCCAATTAAAAAAGAAATCTACAAGGTAAATATAACTGGGAGTAACAAGGAAGAGATGAAAAGACGCCATCCATCTGGAATGATTACCTCCGCCAATGAAATGGACGGGGGTTATGTTTCCGTCCCTATCTGCTTGTGTGCTTGTGTGCAGGATGTTGCAAAATTGTTAAAGGATTTCAGTGAAACAGTGTGGATAAGTGGACAGCAAGTCAAAGAAGAGTTAGATTTTGGGGTGGATTTGGATCCGGATGCAGGAATAAACGATAAATTTCATTGGCGCTGGGAAAGGTACAGGCTCTCTGGGATTGCTTTGCGGGACAGACAAAGATCGTGCAATTAATTAACTATGAGAGACCGTAAATAGTGTTTTTCTGGTGGGAAAGAGGAATTACAACAATGACTCATAAACTTAACTGCCTTTGACGGAGATATGCGCTCTTTGAATGCTTTCGAATTATTCCTCCCAAGATCCTCTTCGTAAAAGAAATATGCACTGAAACTTCGAAGGGTACTAAGACGCAAACGAAAGAAACCACACGACGTCTTTTTATATTTTCCAGTGACACTGATCTTCAATCCTGATATTCATACTCAAATCTGACCTGGGAATGATCAACAGCTACCGACCTACAAAAACTGAAGCTTCTGGGTCAAGGCTTCCAAGGATTAGAACCCGAACAGAGAGACAAAGAGGGAGATGCATAATCCGTCTATCTGGATCCGTAGCTTTCTTTGTGGGACTTGCTCTCAAAGGGATTACTGCTACAGGCAACTATCTTTTGCTCCTGGATTTTTACTTGTATAAAAATGCCACAACCTATAGAACTACCAATAACAGAAAAAGAAAAAAACGAATAATATCAAAACAAAGGTAATATTGAGAGAGAGAGAGAGAGAGAGAGAGAGAGAGAGAGAGAGAGAGAGAGAGAGAGAGAGAGAGAGAGAGAGAGAGAGAGAGAGAGAGAGAGGGAATTGAAATAAGAAAACCACATGAATAAAAAAAAAAAATAAAGATACAATATTTACCTTCAGCTGCACACTTCTGGAATCTTCCTGTCTATACTTCTCCCCTCATACCTGCCAGGGAGGAAAAAAATACTATAAAAAAAGAAGAGATGAAAAACAAAGGAAAGCAAACAGCACTTGAGTAAATAAAGTATCTTGTTATACCTAGATATAACAGATAAAAATAAAGACAATGGAATAAAAGGGTGATGGAAGGGAGGAAGTAAGGAGTGCTAGTGGAAATGGAGGGGTGAAATAGAGCCCCCATCAACTCTCCCTCTCACAACTAAAGATTTTTTTTTTTTTTCGAGAAGCTGAATAAAATCGTCCGGAGGCAGCAAGAATAAAACACAATATTCGTCATCGCTGCGAAAGGGTAAATGGAGCTTGGGGAAGGTGGTGACCGAGTGATTGGAGAGGCTGCCTATTGTGTGAAATGACGTGGGTTGGATTTCACGCTGGGACAGGGAAGGTGGGCTGAATCAAACTTTGCTAATCTGCTACAGGACCCACCGACATGTCATTAAAAAAAATATATATATATATATATATATATATATATATATATATATATATATATACCCGTAATACCAGTGAGGAGTCCTGAACGAGACAGCCCTTGCGTGTATTCAATATGGACGGTGGGTATTAGGGCCAAGCTAGTGACATGTGGAGCTGTGTGATTACTGGTGGCTTTCAGGGAACGGGCGATGAAACCTGTGCCCAGAGCTGAACATATTAAAAAAAAAAAGAAAAAAAAAATTGATATAAGTGACGTATATGGTATTGGATTATTTTTGCTGCCTCATGACGATTTTATTAAGCTTAAGGACGATTTTATTAAACTTAAGGACAATTTTAATTCAACGTAAGGACGATTTTATTCCGCTTAAGGACGATTTAATTCAGCTTAAGGACAACTTATTCAGTTTAAGGACGAGTTCCTTCAGCTTAAAGACGATTTTGTTAAACTTAAGGGCGATTATTTTAAGTTTATGGGAGATTTTATTCAGCATAAGGACGATTTTATTCACTGAGGGGTGATTTCATTCAGCTTAAGGACGATTTTATTCGGCTTATGGAAGATTCTGTTAAGCTTAAGGACGGTTTTATTCAGCTTAAGGACTATTTTAATTCAGCTTACGGACGATTTTATTCAGCTTATGGACGATTTATCCAGCTTAAGGACGCTTGATTCAGCTTTAGGAAGATTTATTCAGCTTAAGGACAATTTTATTCAGCTTAAGGACGATTTATTCAGTTTACGGACGATTTTCTTCAGCTTAAGAACGATTTTCCTCAGCTTAAGGACGATTTTCTTCAGCTTAAGGGAGACTCACCAAAGGGAGGGATTACAAAAAAAATCTCCATAACCTCCCCTTCACTAATAAAGATCCTTCCTAAGATGAATGAAATCGTCTTGTAATGTCTTATTTAAATGAAGGAGAAATGATTTTATTGGGTAGGTTAAGGTAGGATCATTTCTCTGGGACCGTGGGCTGTGTCGCCTGTGTGTCTGTGTAACTCTCTCTCTCTCTCTCTCTCTCTCTCTCTCTCGCTCTCACTCAGTCCGTCAGAATGCATTAGCCACTATCTCTCCTTATCTCTCTTTGTATCTACCTGTGTCACCTGCGTTGATGGGCCTCTATTAATACTCTCTCTCTCTCTCTCTCTCTCTCTCTCTCTCTCTCTCTCTCTCTCGTAAACAACCTTTTCTTTGACACATACTTTACTCAAACCTCTGCTCCCCCTCCCCTCTCTCTAGGGCATAACCTTTTCTTTGACACACTTTATTCAGACCTCGCCCCCCCCTTCTCTCTCTCTCTCTCTCTCTCTCTCTCTCTCTCTCTCTCTCTCTCTCTCTCTCTCTCTCTCACTCAATCAATCAACACCCATCCTCGATATCGGGCCAAGATAACGCCCCGCTCCCCCTCTTATCTGGGCTACTTAACGCCACCCCAGCGTCTACTTATCCCTCGGCCTAGAGCGTCACTATCCACTGTCTCGTCAATCACGGGTGTTTTTGCTAATTATGTCTACCTCCATCATTTATTTTTATTTTTTATTTAATTTTTCAACCCCTTGTAATTCGAGTACGAAATTTTGACTTTAATATGGCTAGAGATAGACTATGATAATTTTGGAGGAACTAGACTATTATCAATATACATATATATTTTTTTTAATGGGGAAATAAAAGGGTTACGCTTTGACATTACTTTATCTAATTTTTCAGTGTTCATTTTAACCTCTATAAGTCAAGTACAGGATTTTTTTTTTTCATTATATTGTGGATTTCAACTGGTTCTTTCAGCTTTATTATCCCCAGCTCTCATGATTCACTTCTCGCTTTTTTTTCTTTTTTTTTTTTTTTTTACGGAAGATGAACAGAGGACGGAAAAACAAATGAAAAAAATAAAGCTGAATAATATCGTCTACCGTTAGCTTGATTACAGTACTAGAGCTGTCCCGACCGCGAGAGGGTTCAAAATATCCCCCTGGCTGCTGGTGACTAGAAACGACGCCATTAGCTTCTTCACTCTAAGGATTTACGTCTCAGTTCCTTCTGGTTAATCTTAAGTGAATGTACTCAGTTTAGGAGAGACACCCCGAGATGGAGTTAATTATATCACTTTTATGGCGTCTCAGTGTTAAAATAAATAAATAAATAAATAAATAAGTAAATAAATAGATATAAATAAATAAAATGATCTGGTATTAGCCTGAGTACAAAATGCATTCTTATTCTTATCCTTAATCCTTACCTTGTCCCCTGTCTGTCTGTCTGTCTGTGTCTCTGTCTGTCTGTGTCTCTGTCTGTCTGTCTGTCTGTCTGTCTCTCTCTCTCTCTCTCTCTCTTTACAAAACGATGTCAGAGCTCTTACCTCCTCGCTCCACTCAACCGACAAGTTAGTGTGGATAGAAGAGGCTGGGGAGTGGCTGGGGAGTGGGGAGGGAGGTTGGAAGATGATGAGAGTGTGGCTAGGGAGTGGGGAGGGAGGTTGGGAGATGAAGATGAGAGAGTGGGGGGGGGGAAGTGGGGAAGAGGGAAAATGTTGGTGGGCGAACAAGGAGGTTGGGGGCGAAGACAAAAGGGTTGAAATGGAGTAATTGAAGGCGAGGAGATGGGGAATTTGGGGACTGAATGGGGGGGGGAAACAGTGGTGGGGAGAGCTGGAGATGAAGGGGGTGGAGGGTGGGGAAGGGAAGATGTCAGTGGGGATGAGTAGGAGACAGAGGCAGAGGAAAAAAACAAAACTAAAACAGAATGATAATGAATGGCGGATGTTTTTTTTTTTTTAGTATCCATTTTGGCTGGACACAGATTCACTAAATCGTTTCCCAAGATCAAGCAGTCTTTCCACGCACCATTAGAAGGCATCACATAACCTCGCATGCCACAACCTGAGCACTAATAACACGTACTTGTAGCTAATAATACCAGTACTTGTCAAATCTTGTCTTCAAATAAAATTACGATTATTTTTTTTTTATAAGTTTAAAGTACGAATATTAGGTTCTACTCGCTTGTTTCATAGTCCCTTGATTCGTCCAGATTGGTGAATTATACCCAGACAATGAAACTGTATTAATTTTTAAGATATAACAGTTGCAGCCCGACTTGGACCCCGTACCCTCCTCACAGTGCGGGTACAATAATTTCATCCAGTAAGTTGTATACATTTTTCTCTTCCACCACGTACACAAAAAACTGACACAATACAGTTACAAACCCACCAGTACTTTTTAATCTTCAAGTCCTTATTGGTGTGTAATCAGAGGCGTGTTGTCTACCCATGTACCTGCCACCTTCTACCTCACCTCCTGTCCCCTCATGCTCAGCCCTGCCTTATCTTGGGCATCCATTACCCTTACCCTCCTACCCCTTAAACTCCCACCCCATACCCTCCTACCCCTTGCCTCCCCACCCCTTACCCTTATCGCTTCTCCTACGTAGCCCTCTTTAACACTGCCTGTCTGGGAGTACCTCTGTCACTTCCTTTTATTTCATCTTAATTTTTTCTTTTATTCGTCATATCATTCCGTCATTTCATGTATTTACTACTTAATCCAGCTCTCATTTTACACTTCCATATCATTTCTTTCTGTTTTCTCCTGTCCCTTTTAAATTTCACATTTCCTTCTGTTCCTTTTCTTTATTTTTGGTCGCTCCCTTTTGCCCCTTTTCTTCATTTCTGTTATTTCGTTTCCTCTTTTTCTTCGTCTAAGTCGCCTTCGGTTATATATGTGTTACTTCCTTTCTCTCATTCCTGTTTTCTCGTGCACATCGTCTAGTGCTAAACCATACTCTTATCTTATTTATGTGCCCAACACCCACCACTTTCTCCACCCCTGCCCTCCACTCCTCCACAGTCCTTATTATGATACTGATCTGACGTCTCTATTGTTCAACTGTTTTTTAATATATACAAATGTGGTATACTCGTCCAAGGACACACACACACACACACACACACACACACACACACACACACACACACACACACACACTCTGCTCCTCTCTCATACACTCTTCACCTCACAGAATGTTCAGTCTTACCTACCACATCTCTACCTTCTCTGCGTCATTCATGCTGGCCAGAGTTAGTTTTCACCTTTAGTAACCTGTCGGTTGTGGTGTACTCCCTGATAATTTTTGGTGTATTAACTAATTACTTGTACTGACAGTCTGTGCTGGTTTTGGTGCAATAACCAGTCTTAAAGCACAGTGTACATTTCAGTCGCTCAAAAAAAAAAAAAAAAAGGAATCTCAGAAGACAAGAAATTTCAACCCTTTTCATCCTCGCTAAAAAAGAGTAAAACAAGAAAAAAAAATCGCACTTACCATTGACGAACGACTTCCTCTCCTGATCCCACCAACACCAGAGATTTGTCGGTCTTACGTGCCTAATGGGGCGGTGATGGGCGGGGGCTGTCCAAGAGGGCTCGAATTTTGCGGCCTCTCCCCCATCCGTGAGTGGACTATTAATCGTGACTCAGTACGTGCAATCCCGCCAGCTGATTCCGAGGTGTGAGAATGGTTGACAGGACATTGGTTCTGTGGCGGCGACTTGGCGATTGGAGAGCTGAGAGGACGACGTGGCGACAAGACAAGAGAGTGGGATTAGATGAAGTGACAAAGACACTAACTGGGGGGAGGGGTGACATGGGGAGAGAAATACATGTAGGAATACGAAATACGATAAGACGAAGATAAACTTTTAGGAATACGATGAAATGACAGTGATACATGAAACAGAAGGACAAATATTATATATATATGAAAAAGATATACATTATGAAAAAGACACACAAACAGAACACAGGTAAAGGAACGGGACGACAAATTTGACTTATGATTAAACGAAGACAGATTTATAAGAAATACGATGAAACGACGAAGACACAAATGAAGAAAAATGGCAAATAGATGGACACAAACGAAACAGAATGACATGCTGACAGAGACATTTGAAGGACACAAGTATGGGGAGGGGACGGGATGGCAAGTTTGAGCTGCGGTGACTGCGAGGTGTGAGAATGGTTGGGGACACTGGTTTTGTGGCGACGACTTTGGGACGATTGGTGCGATGGAGTGCTGTAAGGACGACGCAGCGACACACACTCATGTATAAGACAACGACTGAGCGAATGGGATACAAAGGACGAAGTAACGACAGAGGTACATGTAGAAGAAACTGACTGAGTGACTGGGTACTGGAGGACTGAGGATGCAGCCACTGATAGACGTGGCAACAAAAGCACGTGTAGAAGAGAACGAATGGGTGATTTTTGCACTGGAGAGCTGGAGGTAGAGGGGATGATGTAGGGACAAATAAACAAGTAGGAATACGAGAAACAAAAGGAGACAGGAGCAAAAGGACATAAAACAGGAGGAAACACATAAAAAAGAACGGCAAATTGACATCTATATAGTGCTGAAATACGATGAAGCGACAGAGACACAGAGACAATGGAGAATCGACGCGACTAAAACGCATGGAGAACGACAGACACACACCAAAAGTTTACAGGTAAAGGAAGAAACTACAATTTTGAGCTGCAGTGATTGAAGGTTTGAAAATTGCAAGGGGACACTGCTTTGTGGGGACGACCTGGCGACGACTGCTGAAACGGGAGGGTCAAGTGGACGACAAAGCGACGGCAATACGATGAAGCGACAGAGGAAACTGCTGGAACACGACGAAGCGGCAGAGACGCTGGGGAAGAAAATCAGAGTGACAGACATATGTACGAAGACGAGAAATAGACAGCCATGAAAGAACGACACAATGAAAGGAACACATAGAAAAAAAAAAACGAAAAATAGACAGAGAACCATGAAAACGAACGACAAACAGGCAGAGACACATAAAGAAGAACGACAAATAGACGAAGACACGTGAAGAAGAACGACAAATAGACAGAAACACGTGACAAGCTAAAGATAAAAGGAGACACATGAAGGATGACAAATAAACGGAGTCACCTGAAAAAGAAAGACGAATTGAGGTGCGTTGATTAGAAGGTGTGAGAACTGATGGGTTGTCAGGTGAGGACACGGGTTTGTGGGGACGATTGGGGGGGGAGGGCGGAAGGCTGGGGAGAGATAAGAGGGCGACGTGACGAGAGGGACAAAAGCAGGAAACAAGAAAGGGAAGAGAGAAATCCAAGGAGACTGGAGACAGGAGGGAGGCAACAGATTCGGAAGAACGATAAAGAGAACAGCAAAACAGAAAAGAAATACAGAAACAGAAAGAAAATCCAGATGAGAGCAATAAAAGGAGGGAGACTGAGAAAGGAGACGATAAAATAACGGGGAACGAGACAGGATCATGACGAAAATATGTATCAGGAGAAAGAGACGATAAAAGCAGGGAATGAACTGCTCTGTGTTTGCTTAAAGACAAATACATTAAAAAAAAAAAAAAAGTGATGTAAAAAGGTGGCTGGGAATAATTCTTTTGTTAAATGTGTGGAAGGAGGGCCACTGCACCACGGGAACGGGCTTTCTAACCAATGTCCAGAGTTCGTTGCAGTAATAAAACACACACACACACACACACACACACACACACACACACACACACACACACACACACAACCTAATCTCAGTCCAGTACCGAAAGCACAGGGGAACGAAAAAGCGGAAGCGATAAAAAGCAGTGACAGCCAATGAAGAAAGCTCCCCAGTAATCAGGGGTAGCATGCGACACTTCACGCTGCTACCGGCATAATGTCACGTGGAGGAACAGAAGCAGGGAGCGAAAGGGGGAACAGAAGCAGGGAGCGAAAGGGGGAACAGAAGCAGGGAGCAAGCGAGAGGGGGAACAGAAGCAGGGAGCGAGCGAACGGGGGAACAGAAGCAGTGGGCGAGCGAAAGGGGGAACAGACGCAGGGAGCAAGCGAAAGGGGGAACAGACGCAGGGAGCAAGCGAAAGGGGGAACAGATGCAGGGAGCGAGTGAAAGGGGGGAGGAACAGAAGCAGGGAGCAAGCGAATGGAGGGAGGGGGATGACCAAATGCAGGGGAAGCAAGGGGTAGGGAAACGATGAAACCAGTGTATGAGAAAAAGTGTGAAGTAAGTGAAATAACAGGAAAAGAGGAAAATAAACGCACGGAAAATATGATCCTTTCAGTTCAAGATGTTTCCCTAAAGGTCAATAATAAAAAAATCTCCTAATAGTGGGGAAGTAAAATTTAAAGAATATAATCGCAGTAAAGGAATAAAGACGAGATGCCTACATAAGGAAACATGAAGGGAAAGAGGTGACATAAAGAAGGAAAAAGGGGAGGAAGAGAGGACGCCAAAATCAGAGAGACTATGGAGGAGGACAAACATATGGAACGAACAAGAAAAGGGAGACACGGAAAGAGGAATACAGAAAATGGGGAGCGAGAATATCTGAGAAGAAACGAGAAATGAAAGACGAAACTGAGGACATTTTGAAAGGGACTCGCAATGTCGGAAGAGTGAAGAAGAAGAAATGAACTTAGTAATGACCAATACAGATAATAACAAAACCCAAAGAGAAAGAGAAAGGAAAGGAAAAAAATACAAAGATAAAGAGAGAGGACGAGAAAATCAGAGAAAGAACGAGGAAGGCGAACGACAAAATGCAGCTCACGAAAAAGAAAAAAAAATCCCCAGTAATGAGACACTTCACGCTTCTCTAATGTCAAGCGAAAGACCTGCAATTCCACCTCATTTCCCGCTGCCGAATACGGAAATAGGCGGGGGAATACGGTGTTTGGAGGCAGTCTGAGGTACTTGATGGGGTAATACGGTAATCCATGGTAAAATAGGGTAATTCGGGGTAACTGGGGGGCGATAAAGAACCCGATGCACTGTTACCAAAAGGGGTGGAGGTGGTAGACAGTGGGACAGGAGGGGTGAAGCATTAGCAGACATGCACACACGTACAGATGCAGACATGGCTGTGTGCACATTCAGAAATACACAAGGAAAGATTTATCACACACACACACACACACACACACACACACACACACACACACACACACACACACACACACACACACACTATTATAGTCCTGGTAAAAGAGGTCATGAGGGAGCTGTGTACTCTTCTCTCTCATTTTCTCATGCAAAGGAATTATAAGTAATAAAATGCAGACGCTCAAAAAACAAAAAATAAGTGAGCGAAACACCGCTTGATAAAAAGATAAAAGACTTGAACGTATCAGCATCATCATCATCAACATCATCATCATCATCATCATCATCATCATCATCATCATCATCATCATCATCATCATCATCATCATCATCATCATCATCATCATCATCATCTCTTTCTGTCTTAGAGAGGTAAAGTACATTACATCCCACCTCCCACCCTCTCTCTTCCCTTCTCCTAGCTCCTCTTCTCTTGCTACTAGCTCTTCTCCTACTTTCTTCCGGTCCCCTTGTTTAATACTAGAAGTCTCTCTCTCTCTCTCTCTCTCTCTCTCTCTCTCTCTCTCTCAACCTTATCCCTACACTCCGTATCTCCATTTACCCCTTTCTCTCCCTAACTACGCAACTTACCACTCCCTCTTCCTCCTCTCTCTTATTCTCATTCCTTCCCTCAGTCACACCCCTCCTCTCCCCCAATCCCGAATACCCTCCCCTTCACATCATCTTCCCTTTCCTCTCCTCCCCTTCACTCTTCCTCTCTTCTCTCTCTCTCTCTCTCTCTCTCTCTCTCTCTCTCTCTCTCTCTCTCTCGCATCATCCCCCTCACTCTTCCCCCTTCCTCTCCCCTCTCACTTCGCCCCTTCCACTTCCCTCTCCCCTCGTCCCCTCCCCTCCCCTTCCCCCTATATTAGTGTGTCCAAATTACCTCCGCGGCTGTTCCATTTGATTACCTTTAAGGCCATCAGCCCATCTAGACGTCATAGCGAAACACACATTAGGCCATCAGAACGCCTGAGTGGGGGTGAGGGGAGAAGGTGAGAGGGGAGGGAGGGGAGAAGGTAAGGGGGGAGGGTAAGAGGGTTTAAGAGAAGGGGTGAGGGGTTGGGAGAGGGAAATGGGAGAGAGGGAGGAACATGGGAAAGAGAGACTGAAGTGAAGGGGCTAGGGAAGGAGGATTGGAGAAGGGAATGATTGATAGGAGAAAGAGAGAAGGGTGGCTTGATAGAAGGGAAAATGAGGGAGGAGCTGGAAGGGAGAGGAGGAATAGCGTGAAGGAAATGTGGAGGATGGATTGAAGGATGAAGGTGAGGGAAAAAGGGTGGAACTGAGAGGAGGAGGGTAAGGACAGAAATAAAATGGACTGAGACAGAGAAGGAGTGGAAGAAATGAAGTATCAGAGGGAATGAGGGTGGGAAGAGGAAGAAGAAGGGGAGGGGGATTAAAGAGGGAGAGGGATATCAGGGAGGGACGAGAATGAACGGGAAGGGAAGAGGAAACGGAAGGGAGGAGGATGAAAGGAAAGGGAGAAGGATGAAGGATAAGTAGAGATAAACATTATGTAACAGGAGTAAAAGAGGAGTGGATGGAAGGAAGAGACGGAAAGGAGTATGGGGCGAAAAAAAGAGAGTGGAGGGGAAGTGGGTGGGGGGAAAGGGTAGAAGAGGGTGTCTGTGGGAGAAGGGAGGGGAGGGGATAAAAGATGGGAGGGGGGGTTGTGGGGGCAGGGGGCATATCTCCACGCAACACCTTGACACCTGTCCAACGCCCTGCTATTAAATTACAGGTATTACAGGTAAAGGCGGTAGTCATAGCACATTCTCATCCCCTTTGCCCCCCTCTCTACCCCTCCCCTTTCCTCCCCTCCTCTCTCTCTCCCCCACTGCCCTTCCCAATCTCTTCTCTCTCACCTCTCCCCTCAATTCTTCCTCTCCCTGCTCTCTCTCCCCCCTTCTGTGTCCCTTTCAGTCTTCCCCTTCCATCTTCTCCTCCCTAACCACTCCCACACTTCCCCCCTTCCCCTTCCCTTAACCTCGGTACCTCTCCCATTTCCCACTTCCCCTCTTCTATCCCTCTTGACTTCCACTGCTTCCTATTCCTCTCTATTCCCTCTCACCCTTTCCCATACCCCCTCCCCCCCTCCCTCTCCTCCATCTTATTTCCGATCCCCCTCTTCCCCTCCTCCCTTCCTCCTCCCCTCTCCTGTACACCATGTTATTATGTAGTTATGTGGACGTGTACATGAGTGTATGTGTAGCCTTGATGTCTGTCAATGTGTGTGTGATTCTGTATGTATGTGTGTATACGTGTACATATGTGTGTTTGTAGTGTTACTTAATGTGCATGTATGTCAGTATATATGAGGTTATTGTATCTACATATATGTATGTTTAGTCTTAAAAGTATAGACACATACCAATATCTGAGTATGTGTGTGTGTAGGCATGATATCTGTGAATGTATAGTATTAGGTACGTGTATCTATATGTACAAACTGCGTATGTTTAATCTCCTCGTGAGAAGGTATGCATGTATTCTGCTTGTGTTTACATCGGTACAACACGTAAAAAATCGGGGTATGTAGTCTAAACAAACTATCTAATTCTGTATGCGATACGCAGGTAGTGTCTTTCATGGACATGGGAATATATCAATTTGGGTATGTATATTTTTACATCGGTCACAATTACACACACACACACACACACACACACACACACACACACACAGCATTTTTTTTTAATGAGATGTGACATGAGTTGTGATTAGATTACGTTCACATACAGGCAGGAAGACAGACAGATAGACAGCTCAGTCGTCACTTTCCCTGTAGGCCTGATACGACAGCCCCTCCCGATGACAGCTCAGATCACGAAAAATGAGTGAGGAAAAAAAATGTGGAAATGCCAGCGTGATTGTGTCGTGAGTGTTGAGCAGAGGAGTTCCATCAGCCTGGCACGGTAGAGGTGATTGAGACCTCACAGGTACACCTAATCTATCCCTCTCCCCTTACCTTCACTCTCTACACCTCCCTCTTTTCCTCCTTCCTCTCCTGCATCCCTCTTTCTTCTCCCCTCTTTTTATCTCCCTCTTTTCCTCCCTCCTTTTCTCCATCCCTCTTTCCCCTCCCCTTCCCCCGCTTCCTCTCCTTTCCCCTAATTCCTAACTTCATCATTCCCTTTTCCCTCTTTCCTTCTCCCACTTTCCATCCTTGTCTCCTTTTCCTCTTTTCCTTTCACTCCTAACCTACATTCCCTCTCCCCCTCCCCGAGTCTTCTTAGATCACGAAGTACAAGATTACCCACAGAGACGAAGTGAAAGTTTACTCTAAAAATTTTTTATTGATGATCACTTAATTGTAATCTCTCAGTCAGCCCTCAGAGTGCTATGAGGTGTGTGTGTGTGTGTGTGTGTGTGTGTGTGTGTGTGTGTGTGTGTGTGTGTGTGTGTGTGTGTGTGTGTGTGTGTGTGTGTGTGTGTGTGTGTGTGTGTGTGTGTGTGTGTGTGAGTGTGTGTGTGTGTGTGTGTGTGTGTGTGTGTGTGTGTGTGTGTGTGTGTGTGTGTGTGTGTGTGTGTGTGTGTGTGTGTGAGTGTGTGTGTGTGTGTGTGTTATGAGTCACCACGCACATGTGAACAAAACGTGCTTACCTTCTTGTTACTGTACTGCGCGGAGATAGCTGTAAATTAGATCACTGTAATACCCTCGTTGGCCAACTGGTAACCCCTCTTTCCACTCTCCGCCCACCACCATCCCCGCCCGTCTCGCCCACCCCTCTCCACCCACCTCATCCTCTTTCCACACCCCTCCCACATCAAACTTCTGAAGGAACTCTGTGACATTCGCATAACCTTCCCCAGTGTCCATCGCCGCACGTACGCAGTAGTTAATTTCAAAGGCCTCCCTCGTCCACATTTGCAACACCACCTATCACCATCTCAGCCCATCCCAAACCCTCAACCTATTTCTTGCTCCCCCACCTTTGATGACATCTTACTAGCCTACCTATATTCATCCTTTTAAGTTCTATTTCTCCCAGAATGCTTCCCCTCTCTCCTCATTCCAACTTCTCTCATAACAACTTTCTTTTTTCATTCCTCCTCCATCCCTCTCACATCTCATCTTCTCTCTCGATTCCCTCCCTCTCTCCTCACTCCCACTTCTCTCCTCTCATATTCTCCCTCTGTTCATTCCCCCTCTCTCACCTCACTCATTTACCTCACTTTCACTCTCGCCTCACTCTCTCTCACCACCCCTTCTCCCCCCAAATCCTCCGCTCCTCACCTACCTTCTCTCTCTAAATCCCCTCTCTCTCTGCTCGTAGTTCCCTTTCCCTCCTCAATATACTGTATCCTCTTCTCACTCTTTTCATTCCCCTCCCCCCCCCTCTCTCTCTCTTTCTCTCTGCATTTCTATACAGATGAAAGCAGCGTACAATGTTTTCCATATACCTTATCTAGCTAATTATCCCCGAAACCTTTCTTTTACAGCATGGAGGTCCTTCTCACTGTTTTCATGCCAACTTCAGATGGATGGAGTGGTGGGTGGAGAGAATTTTCTGGTTTGCTATCCTTGCTTTAATCTCATACAAAAGATATCGTAAGCATAATATATTGTACTTCACTACCTTTTGTACTCTGGCCTCACCTTTGTATTCCTTTATTCTTTATACTGTTCTTTCTCCCTTCCCACCACCTCCTACTTCCACCCCCCTCCCTCTATGCCTCCATCGTCCCCCTCACCTCCCCTTATCCCCCCCCCCTCCTGCTATCCCGAATGAAGTCTAACCCTCTATTAACTCACGCGACACCGGACACAGCCCCTGCCACTGTCACCTCACCGTCACAACCTGTCACCTCAACCCTCATTATCCCCCCACCCCCCTCCTCTCCCCTCATCATCATAACCCCCTCCCCTCTTCGTCAGCACAACCTCCTACCTCACCCTCCCCTTTGTTCGAACCCCCCTCCTGCTATTTCTTCATCGCCCCCTCCAATCTTTCCTGCTTTTATTCCCTCTTCATTATCCCAACCCCTTTCCTCATCTACTTCACTTTCCCTCCTCATTTCTTTCCCCTTTCCATGCCCCACCTCATTCCAATCTTCCCAATCACTTCCATCATCAACTACCCCTCCCTTTGTCACTCTTCACCCCCTCTCCCCTCCTCCCATCATCCAAACCCCCTTCCTCATCAATACCCTCTCCCCTCTTCAAACTGGCACCTTTCCAATATCACTTCATTAAACTACACTACGCTACACTACACTACACTACACTACACTACTCTAAATTACACTACACTACATTACACTATACTACATTACACCTTCCTTTCACCATCTCCCACACTGTCCTCAACCATTTTCCCTCGCCACATCCTCACACCACTCTTCCATGCACTATGTTGTAAGAGACACTCAATTCATCCCTTATAAATCTCTTCCTTGTCCCCCTCAACCCAATCATCTCTACCCAAAACAGCTTACACCCTTTCTACAAACGACCCGCATTAATTTTCATGTGTCAACGCTTTCCTTCTCTGCTATATCTCATCCTCTCTCCAGTTTTTCAGCACCACCTTGTTCCCCCATCCTCACCCCTCACACTAGCAACCAACTTTCTAATGCAAGAGTTAACCGTTACTCCCAGTCCTTCATTTATGCAACAGGTCAACTCTGGAACTGTCTCCCTCTGTCTGTATTTCCTACTTCCTATGATCTCCAGTTTTTCAAACGCAGTGTGTCCAGGCATCTGGATATGATCGGATCTTGAATTTGGCTCTCTCTTATATTTTGTTTTTCTCTTGGAAGGAATAGTTTTGCAGGCTCGTTGCCTTTGGTTCCTTCTTCCTCACATTAAAAAAAATTAAATGTGTCTCCTTCCTGCACACTAGACACAACTGGACTATCCTTTTCACATTCCATCACCTTCCACATTATCCTTCAATCTATCCCCAAACTATCTTCCCACACAACTCTCCCATGCATCCCCATTTCGTCAAAATCACCTCTTGAAGTCCTCATATCTCTTCCACTAGCCCCCTTTACCTCCATCCAAACAGCTCACAACCCTTTACCAAACGACCCTCTCACATTAATTTTCATACACCCTCACAATCTGCCTTACGGAACGGCCTCTTTCCCGAACGAACTGCCTCTTCCTGTAAACCCCAATGGCTCGTGACCGATCAGAGAGTGGCCAGCAGGGACGGCACTCACGAAGGATCTTAAGCAAAATTTATGATACCCAGGTCTCCAAAGAAGTTAAGTATTTCCATGCATCACCTTGTTTTATATTTTCCACTCCTTTTTTTTCTCCCTAGTTTGGCTTTGAAGTTTTTTGATGGCTTTAGGAGTCAAGGCATAAATATAAACAAAGGAATCTATACTCAACTTTTATCACAATTTAAGCTCAAGAATATTTATGGATACGGCCCATCAGGTCTTCGGTCTGATGGGATACGACGGCCACACCAAAGCGGATCGTCCAACGGGATGGGATTTTAGGGACGAGGGGGAGTTATGGTGCTTGTGGTTCTAATGTGGTCGTATCTGGTGGAGTTAGGACGGTGAAGGAGGAGGGGTGGATGATTTAGGGAGATGGAGGAAAAGGGGAAAGTGGAGGGAAGAAGGGAGGATAAGAATGTGGAGGAGGAGGAGAAGGAGAAAAAAATGGAGGAAGCAGAGGAGGAAACATGGACGGAGGAAGCAAAGGAAAAGGAAAAACAGAGGAGGGAAAAGGAAGAATCAAATTATGAAAGAAGAAAATGAGAAAAGGGTGATAAGGGCGAAGAAGTGGCGGGAAGAAGCCAGGAACCGCAAAGGGAATGGAGGAGGTGGAGAGGAAGGGTAATATAAACAAGAGGAAAGAGGAAGAGGGAAGGAGAGGGGATGATGTGTGGGGAAAAGGAAAGGGGGAGAAGGAGGGAAAGCGAGAGGAAGAAAAGAAGTGAGAATGGTGAAGGCAGAACAGATGGGGAAGCGAAAGAAAGTGGAGGAGAATAAGGAAGAGAGAACTAGGGATGATACAGTGAAGAGAGAGAAGGAAGAATTGCAGGGGAACAGGGTGTAATAAAAGGCGGGGATAAGGGAAGAGGAGGGAAGCAGAGAAGAAAGTGAAGTGATGGAATGTGGCGAGGAAAAGAAGAAGGAACATACTGTGCAGTGAAGAAGGGAGGATGAGAAGGACAGAGGAAGACAAAAAATAGATTACAAATTTCTCACATTTACTTCCCCTAAAAACTCGGCAGTATTGATGCGTTTCCCACGGCACCTTGAGAAGGACTCGGACAAGATAGACTCTATTGTGATCCAGGAATTTTCAATGGAATAAACTATACGGAGAGAAGAACTTCACTTCCTCACAAGAAGGTTCTCTCTTAAGCTGAATATAATTGTCTGGAGGCAGTTAGAATAAAATAAAGCCGTCAGAATAAAATAAAATCGTTATCATAATTAAGTACTTCACAACAAAAGATATTCCCTAAGATAAAAATATACTGAATCATTGCATTAAAAACTACCAAAGTAAAGGACTGCCACTAAAGGAGTCACTGATAACTTTTTGTTTAACCTAGCTAACGCCAGACGATTTCACTCATCGCTGGGAAACTTTACAAGGTGTAAAGGTTACCAGAAATGAGGTAAGGTATGAAGAGACACGTATCAGCTGAAAAGAAAAGGAAGGGAGAAAATGTCTGACGAATGAGATGACGGACAGAAATATTATATATAGTACCACAGATTGTGAAGAAAAAGTAAAAAGGAATTCAAATATAGATAGCGAATATTTTCTGATGGATGACTTGAGAAAAATGATAAAATCTAAGGCATAAAAAACACACAAAGGCCAGAGATATCTAAGAATTAGAGGTAAAGGGCATAAACAACAGTGAAATTTGTAAAAGGAGTTTAACCCTTTCATTACGATGACAGTTTATATTTTTGCTGCCTCTAAACGGCTACATCCTGCTTTGGGTAGACGTCTTGCAGTGGTCAAATTAAAGGATATATATATATATATATATATATATATATATATATATATATATATATATATATATATATATATATATATATATATATATATATATCTTGTTCTTTCTACCGTCTGTATACGAGAAGGGAAAAGCTGTTAAAGAGAAAAAGGGAAAACGAGAAGGTGGGGACTAAAGAGCAAAGATCCACCAAACTCACCCTGACTCACAGGAATCCAAAAGAGACAGAAACCGTCAGAGAGAAAAGCAAAAAAAATAAATAAATAATAAAAGAAAATAAACAAAGTTGGGACCAACTGGACTACCAAGGGACCTACACCCCAGAAGGACTGAAGAGACAGAGACTGAAGTAGAAGAACAAGAAAGAGGGAATTAGCACGCAGGGAACTCAGACCTACAGATGACCCAGCCCGCAGGAACTCGAGAGAGAGACAGACACAGACAGGTAGAAACACATATGGAAAAGGAAATAGGGAGAACCAGAAACGAAGAGAGCTAAGTTTCAAGACCCACACCAGTAGACAAGAACCCGAGAGAGAGAGAGAGAGAGAGAGAGAGAGAGACAGACAGACAGAGACAGAGAGAGAGACAGAGAGAGAGAGAGAGAGAGACAGACAGACAGACAGACAGACAGACAGAAGGGCTAACGAGGGAACTTCCAAGAAACATCAATCCAAAGAGACAGACAGAGGCGCACAGAAAAATATACAAAAACAAAAAGAGAAAAGGCGAAAAAAATAGAGAACTAAAGAACAAGCCCTAAGTTACAGGACCCCCCCCAAAAAAAAACACAAAACTCACCCACAAAACCCACAAGAACCCACAAAACTCACAAAATCCATCCACAAGACCCACGAAACCCACTCACGAAACCCACAAGAACCCACATAACTCACAAAACCCACCCACGTAAACCCATGAAACCCCAAAAACCTCACCCACAAAGCCCACAAGACCCACAAAACCCACTCATGAAACCCACCCAAGACCCGATCCAAGAAGCCAATCACTCGGGCAGGCGTCCCGGACACTCCACACGGCGGTATAAATTCACATAAAACACTCAAAATGGTCCAGGCGTAACCCGGTTTTAAGGGCAGCGTAAAAAAGTGAATCCATATAGACGTGGGGAGTAAAAATGATCAAACTGCCATCCGGGGAGAACTGGGGAGGGGAGGGGGAGAAGGGGTGATGTTTTTTTTTTAGAACTGGGGGAGGGACAGGGGTGATGGTTTTCTAGAGCTGCGATGAAAGGAAAAAACTATGAAAGGTTTGGTGTAGGGAAATGAGAGAGAGAGAGAGAGAGAGAGAGAGAGAGAGAGAGAGAGAGAGAGAGGAACATGGTCGCGTCTCTCTTTTCTGAAGGACAAGGGCAATTAAACCCCTTCACTCCGATGACATAAATTTTCCCAGACTACCACCAAACAGCTTGACTGAGCATAGAAAAAAGCTCTATTAATAAGGGGGGTGTCAGTGGAGGCCGTATTTAACCCCTCTGTTACGAAAATTCCTCACTATGGTGAAAAAAAAATCGTCTGGTGAGAGCAAGAACATAAAAAATAAGCCATCAGATTGAGGGGGGTTGACCTGTGTTAGTGTGATGGCTTCCCTTTTATTTTTTATTTTTAACATTCTTGGTATCATCAGACTGTAGATATTTTCATTACCTTCAAAATAATCTCTCACAGTCACAAAGTTCCCAGTAACAACAAGAAACATAAGCAAAAACAACATAATAACTTCACACACCAAACCAGTTTATTTATCAGAGACACTTAGCTGCTGAGACTGCATTTATTGATCTAAATTGATGATAAAGGATTGTGATGTATGTATGTAAGTGTTTGGCTGCCTGTATAAATATGCTTTGACGTTGTCTGTGTGTGTGTGTGTGTGTGTGTGTGTGTGTGTGTGTGTGTGTGTGTGTGTGTGTGTGTGTGTGTGTGTGTGTGTGTGTGTGTGTGTGTGTGTGTGTGTGTGTGTGTGTGTGTGTGTGTGTGAGTGAGGGGAAGGAGGGGTGGTCGGGTTAAGGTGGTTTTGGAAGGCCAGTAAAAAAAGGTTAGTGCCCCATTTCCATATTTCTGTGCCGCCTAGGAGGACAGAGGAGCCAAAGGAGACTCCTGACTGGGCCAAACGCTTCCTCCTGGACCGCACTCCCAGCCACCTCACGGCCCTTCACTCCCTTCATGCTCTCTCTCTCTCTCTCTCTCTCTCTCTCTCTCTCCAGCTTAGAACCTCCTAGTAGGGATGTGGTATACTATTTGCTACTCAGGTTTTTGTAGTATAACCAGGCTATCAGACAGGTAAATATATCCCATAGTCATCTTCCTGCCACATCCACCCACTGTCCCTCTAGCCACACATCACCCACTCCATCTATCGACCGTATCTATCCGCTCACCACAACATCTGTCCATCACTATATATCCCTTTCACATCTTCTTGCCACATCCATCCACTGTCCCCCGATCCACACATCATCCACTCCATCTCTCCACCCTGTCTACCCACTCACCACAACATCTGTCCATCACTGCCAGGCCTGATACCACTTCGACAGCTGCGTCCATTTCGGCCACACTTAAGGCTGACTAACGAGGCCCATGTCTCTACCAGGCGAATTATCCCACTTCCTGCCCACGGGATAGACAGACACACGGAGAGACAGACAGTGAGACAGGCAGAAGCTAAGACTGAATGACTGAAAGAAAATAAACAAACAGGCAGATGGACAGAACTATATCCTCCTCCTCCTCCTCCTCTTCATCATCATCATCATCATCATCATCATCATCATCATCATCATCATCATTACCATCATTATCACCATCATCATCATAACGTTCCTTGCAGATAAATATTGGGTGAGACAGGATCCAGAACCAAGGAAAAAAAAAGTATTGTAAACAGCATGGCCAGGAAAATGGGCCTTGAAAAAAAAAAAAAAAGAAGAAGAAGAAAGAAATGCATAGAGAAAGAGAGAAAGAAAAAAGAAAGGCAGAATAAAAGACAAAGAAAGAAAGAGAGAGAAAAAAAGTGGCTGGTCACTTTTGAGAGATCATTATGTCTGTGCTGTCTCTTATGAACCTAAGATACGAAGATAAATGGGCGTAAAGAGAAAGACAGACAGGTAAAGAAGGAAGATAAGTGGGCAGAGAGATATAAAGAGAGAAAGGGAAGTAGATAATGAAACAGGGAATGAAAGGGAGTGAGGGGAAGACAGACAAGAAAGGGAGACAGAGGGAGGAGGAAGGAAAAAATGGCGGGAGGCAAATGAAAGAAAAAATAGAAGAGGTAGAGAGATAATGGACAGATAAAAAAAATGTTGTGAGGTAAATGAGAGAGAGAGAGAGAGAGAGAGAGAGAGAGAGAGAGAGGTAAATGAGAGGTTGGGAGGGTGGTGGGAGCGACAGACGGTGGCAGACACTGTAATCTCTTCATTAATGCTCGCCACTCCTCAGACCCTTCTTCCCTTTGCCTTGACCCACCTGCCTCTCACTTATTTTTCATTCTCTCTCTCTCTCTCTCTCTCTCTCTCTCTCTCTCTCTCTCTCTCTCTCTCTCTCTCATAAATAACAGAACACGCACACATTTTAACAACACATCCACTTATACCCACACAGATACAAACACCCTCAAACTATTTCCTTACACATGCACAGATACAACTACTTATCTTGAGGTTGTTACAAAATTGAGGTTACTATTAAGGCAAAGTATAAATATGACTGATTTGTGAGGAAGATTATATTTATCGCTGCCTGAAGAGGGGAATCTGTATCTTTATAAGGGGAATATGTCAGAGCCTTAGCGATGCAGATCTTGTTTAAATTATTTTCTTGCTTTCTGTTACATTATTTGGTAAACTAATCCATTCATAGATGATATAAAAAGTGAGAATTATTTTTATTTTGCCTTGTTTATTTCTTTTTCCCTTTAGTTTCATATAATTAAAGTTAAGGCGATTTATAGTGTGATTAGCTTACATGAATTTATATTATCATTATTATTATTATTATTATTATTATTATTATTATTATTATTAATGTGTCCCTGAGTCTTAGGTCCAAATTCTCGTGGGTTGTGGAAGCTCCCTAACATCTTTTCCTAAGCGATTTATTTTGCTTATTACACCTTCCTGACGTCTTGTATTATGTAAATCCGTCCAATATCTCCTTACATAAATAAAGTACAGAAGGATATTAACCAGCCATATCCAAAAATAAATAGTTAAGGAAGAGGTGTTTGGGAGCCCCATTACCCTACGACAATAACAGTGCTAGTGAAGGATTTGCTCACTTACTCGACACCTTACTGCCCTCAACTTTTTATTTCTGGCTAGATAAAAAAGAGAGCCCCATGCTAGATTATAATTCAGAGGAGGTCTTCGTTTTATCATACACAGAGGGATTACTTTGTCTTTATTTCTATATGTAAAGGAAATCTATTAAAACGCAAATCCTTATTGGCTTGGTTCATAAAGTCGTACGGGATTTGATGACTTAAAGCTGTCTGACTACTTTCGAGAATTGTCAGGGCTATTGTGTATATTGTCTCTCCCTCTGGTTTTCCCCTCTCCCTCTATCTCCCTCCCCATTTCCCCTTTTTCTTCTCTCTTCCCCTCACTCCCTTTCTTTCTCTCCCGTCTACTTCCCTTTCTCCCTTAATTCCCAGTCTCTCCCTGTGGCCAAAAGACCAAGGTAAGATTAAGTCCTGTAACTCTGAATATTTCCTCAGTAATATCCTTCAGTATCTCGAGTTCGTAGGTGTTTTGCCTTCATCCACGTTGTAAGACTTAAAATCTGTCAATTGTCTGACTAGAGATTAAGGCTATTTCGTGTATTAAACCTATTCTTATTAATTGGAAGGAGGTTCAGATCGCACACCCTCCCTCCTAAAATCTTAAAACTTATCTCCTTTAAATCTCCGCGTTAGAAATAAAGGTGTGTAGTTAAAGAAGTAGACAAAAAAAATATCACATACTTACTGATCTACTGGTGATCTCGTGGTTAAAGGAGAAGAGAGAGAGATAGAAAGAGAGAGAGAGAGAGAGAGAGAGAGAGAGAGAGAGAGAGAGAGAGAGGAAACAAAAAGACGCAGAACCCCAAATTATAACGTTAAGTGTATAATTACCAGGCTCGGTGAACACACAGAACACTACCCCTTGTCAACGTGTGTTCTGGCCCCTCACCATAATGCTAATTGTCACTCTAGCGCAGGTAAGAGGGATGGACACTCACTTGCGGTTGCGTCTGGCGGAGTTGCGGTGGGGGAAGTATAAGTTGGTGTGGATGTGAAGGGAAAGGGTGTTGAGGAGTGTGTGTGTGTGTGTGTGTGTGTGTGTGTGTGTGTGTGTGTGTGTGTGTGTGTGTGTGTGTGTGTGTGTGTGTGTGTGTGTGTGAAGAAGAAGATGGTGTGATGACAGCAGAATATTTAAGTGAGTAAGAATGTGCATGTGGGCAAGGATCAATAAAAAGGAAATTAGTATGGAAGGAGAAGGTGTGGGTGTGAATGGACGATGAAGTAAAAAAAAAAAAAAAAAAAGAAGTGTTAAGTATGTGCAAAGGTGTATGTGGTTGCTAAAAAAAATAAAAAAAAAAATAAAAAAAATATATACCTGTCATTTTTCCTACAAAAACAAATTTCAACATTTTATTATCGCTACCATGGGACTATTTTATTCAGATTTCGAAGAACCTCTAGCAGTGGAGAGAGAGAGAGAGAGAGAGAGAGAGAGTAGTTCTTTTAACCCTCCCCACCTGCACACACGCACCCCTATCTTCTTTTGTTTCCCTTTTGTAACCCAGTTCAACAATGAAGAAAATGAAGGGGAAGAAGAAGAGGAAGAGGAAGAAGAAGAAGAAGAAGAAGAAGAAGACGAAGACGAAGATGAAGAAGAAGAAGAAGAAGAAAAGGAAGAAGATAAAGGAGAAGGAGGAGGAGTAGAAGAGAGGAAGATGAAGAGAAGAGGAAGCCCCAGAAAACTCCTCCATTATAAAGGCTTCTATGATACTGCTGCTTCATCCAGACGATTTTACTCAGCTCAGGAGAGTTCCATGGTAGTGAAATTTTTATCTAACCTCTCCAGTTCGAAAAAAATCTCTCCAAAGTCAAAATACATCCAGCAGGAGAGAGGAAAACTAGACTGAACAGGAGTAGGTAATGTAGAATATAAATGACGTCTGCAGGCTGAAAGGAGTAAGGATAATATAAAAGGGAAGAGCGACACACAGCTCTCTCTCTCTCTCTCTCTCTCTCTCTCTCTCTTTATATATTTCGCCATCATATCTTCCCTTCCATTTACCCTCGCCCCCTCTCTCCTCCCCTCCTCCCTCTCTGTCTCTCCCTCCGCCCCCTCTCTCTCCCTCTCCCTCCTCGAGTCATGCGTGGCACTAATATCCTGTCTCCCACTCCCCCTTTCCCTTTCTCCCTTCCTTCTTTCCCTCCCTCTCCGTTCCTCTCTATTCCCTCTCCGCTTTCTACTTTTCTTCAGTCCTCTCACTCATTTTTTTGTCTCCCCTTTTTCTTCCTTTTCTTCCCTCTATCGTGCCCTTTTTTCTCTCTCTCTTTCTCTCCTGCTCCCCTCACCCCTCCCTTTCCCTCTTTTTTCCATTTCCTTTTCCTTCTTTATCTCCTTCTCATCCATTTTCACACTCTCCCCTTTCTCTTCCTCCTTCTCCTCCTTTCTCTCTCCTCTCCCTTCCCCCCACTCTCGCTCCTCCTTTCTCTAATCTCCCCTTTCTTTCACTTCTCTTCCCCCTTATTCCTTCCCTCCCCCCTTTCCTCCTCTCTTAGAGCTAAAAGATGTATTACTGATAAAGAAAACACCACTTCAGTACGATGAATTTTTTTTTTTTTTGCCACCACCACACGATTTTAATCAGATTTTGAGAGACACCTGATGGGAAGCAGATTAAAACAAAATCCATTAATTCCTTTTTGCTACAGGAAATCTCCCATAACCCCCCAAAATGGAACTTATCTGTCAGTGGCAATAGTAAAGAAAAAAAGTCACCGTAATGAAGAGGATAATATTCGCGCTGTGGAACAATGGATTAGATTACAAGAGAGTGAGTTTTTAGTACAAGAACGAAAGCTACATTCAAAATTGGATTAGATATTTATATTGTCATCACTGGGTTAGGTTAATTGAGTGTCGTTTTATTTCCAGGTCGACTCCTCTGCAAAAAATCGTAGGATGAATGATTAATTACGAACACACTTTAATTTTCTTCTTTTCACCACTTTAGATCAGATAGATTAGGTCGCCGTATTTTCTATTTAATCTTCCATCTAATATATACAGAAATTCGTATTGCTTTTTCTAGTGATCTTAGTGTTTTCTATTATTTTCCTGATGTCTCTTCTATCGGAGGTAGTGAGGGTCGGGGGAGAGCCTTCGCCTTCCTCTTCTTTTCTTACAAATGCTAGTTAGATCTCCAACGCAAAAGATTTTACCCCGACAAATTAATGCTTCCTATTATCTGTTTTCTTCTTCCTCACTTTTTCATCTTTCATATCCTAACTATTTCATTCTTCCTATTCCTTTCTCTTCTCTCTCATCTTGACCTTTCTACATCCTGCCTTCCTATCTTCTCCTTCCTAATACCCAGATATCCCTCCCACCTATCTCCTCCCCCTCTTCACATTTCTATCCTTCCATTCCTCCTCTTCCTTTCTACTCCTTCTCCTTCTCCACCTCTTTTTTCTCCTCTTTTCCTTCCTTCTGTCCCTCCCCTCTCCTCTCCCTCATCGCCCTTTCGCCCTTCCATTTTTCCTCTTCCTTTCTACTCCGTCTCCTTCTCCACCTCTTTCCTCTTCATCCTTCTATCCTTCCATTCCTTCCTGCTCCTCTTCCTCTTCTCCCTTCCCTCCTTCTGTCCCTCCTCTTTCTTTCTACCCTTTTTCCCTCTTCTCCTCTATCCTCTCCACCCTTCTCCCCATCCATTCCTTCCCTCTCATTCCCTTCTGCAATCACCCAAACAATCTCCCGCCTTCCCCTCGCCGCTTTCGTACGTCCACCCCACCATGAATTATCGTACCGAGCCAAAATGATCGTACACGGCCCAAATTATCGTCCTGCCCCCTAATTGCCCCCCACTAAGACCCATTACGCCCCCTCTTTATCCGGACCTCCCTTGTGATCACGGCTTAAGACCCCGTTTAGCTTTTTTTCTTTCTTTCTTTTTTGCTTTTTGTGGGAGCCGAAAGCGTGGGAGGGTGAAAGGGGAGGAAGGGAAAGGGATCAGACTAGGAGATATTTTGTGCTGTTGTGAGGTTGGGAGAGCGTGAGATGGGGGACAGAGGGGAGAAAGAGGGGCGAAGGAGGGGAGGGAGGGAAGTGGAAGGTGTGTGGGTGTGTGTGGGCGTGTGAGGTAGAGACTGTATTAGGGTGACAGTGTGTGTGGGAGGGAGAAATGTGTGTACGTGCATGCAAGGAAGAGAGGGAGTATGTATGCAAGTGAGAGAAAGCGTGGGAGGTAACGTGAATGGATGAGAATATGCGTAAGGGAGAGGTATGTGTGTGTGGGCGTCTGTGTGCGAGAAACAGTATGTGTATATGAGAGAGAAAGAGTGTTCAGGTGTGTACAGGCAAGAATGCAAGTAGGTATGTATGATGGCATGAGCGTGTGTGGCCGTCTGAAAGTCACCCTGTGTGTTCTTGCCCGCGCATGTGTGTCTGCGTGTATATATGTGTATGTACGTGTATGCATATGTGTGTGTCAGTTTGTGTGTATGTGAGAGAATATGCGTGTGTATGTGTGTACGTCTGTATAAGTCTGTGTGTGCTTGTGAGTGTAAAACCATGTGCGAATGTCTATGTGTGTGTATATGAGAGTCTGTGTATGTGTGCGTGTCTGTGTGTGCCTGCAGCTGCATGAGGCGGGCCGGAGCATCAGTGAGACCCATTGCATGACAGGAAATTAACCTTAATATCACGGGGCTGGTCAAAAGCTGCACTGCGTCCCCAACCAAACGCCACACAATCAGTCTCTTTACCTCCATGGCTATTCCTTCATTTTATATCGACCGCCATTACACGATACTACTCAGATTAAGATGAACCCAGTGTCTTAAGTAGGCAAATAAGATGTTCAGAAGGGGAAAGCATAAAAAAAAGGAGGGTATGATACTGAGAGCGTTCATTCTGGCTTCATTTTTTGATATGGCTTGTTCATATCCATTTCCGTGTTATGTATGTACAGTGAGGAGACATTAGAAGAATTTACATGACACAGAAGAAAACAATATGGTGTAACAGGTAAAACAACTCGCTAAGGAAAAGTGTTAGGGAGCTTCCTTAACCGCAGAGAATACGGGCCCATGTCTCGTGGCGACGTGGTTAAATGCAATCACCATTAACACCTCCATTACAGTGGCGTGTTTTTATTTTTTATTTTTTATTGTAATTCCTGCTCCCCCTTAATTAACTCTATGGCATGGTTAAGAGCAAGCTGCAATTACCCCTTCAGTTCAATGGCGTCGTTTTTTCATATCTTTCTTGTTATTGTTAGTTTTTTTTTTTCATCATAGGGAACACTTCTCGTATCAAATTTCCACTGGCCCAGTACAACGGCACCTTAGTGTTTTTTCTCCCACTAGATTATTTGATTCAGCTTAAATTCTTCACTTGCATGACGTTTATTTCACTTCCTCATCTTATCACCATATGACGGTCTTCAGAAAAATCTTTAATAGTGAAGATGGCAAATGGAGGCTTCAACTAACCCGTCCGGTTCGAAAAATCTCCCCATTACTTATCAAAATCGTGTAGAAGCAGCAAAAATAAATGGTAAAACTTCGGATTAAAGATACCGCCAGAGACCTCTCGTAACATGGAGGTTTGTATCAGTCTCCATCCGAAATAAATTGCATGCGAAACAATCTCCATTAACTGTGATTACGTCTGATACCTTGCCTACGTGAGGTGCCCCTAAACTCGACTAAATCTCCTGTTGAATGGAAGAACGATATATAAAAAGACTTGATGGTATTGGTGGCGTTAATCCTTTCAAGACGATGAAGGTTTTTTTTCCGCGTTATCTTTTATTTAATGTATAGATTATTTATTTGTAACTTAGAGATATTACTGAAAAAAAAAAAGTTTGTAAATAAGTACCATCCACCTAATTAATACCTTGCTGGATATTAAAGGGGACTCCACACAGTAAGAAGTCAAATGGTTGGCTGTGCATCGGGAACCATTTACTACGTTGGGTGGTAACCATATCCCAAAGAAGTGGACGCCTGGTGGTCTAGATGATTCAGACGCTCTTATAGGGTGTGGTCGAGAGGAGTTCAGGTCAACGGGATAATTAAGATTTCTTCCTCACATGTTAGTATGAAGCATGTCAGTGGTCACCCTAACGTTAACCCTTTCATTCTGAGGACCTAGTGTGTATTTTTATGTGCTCTCTCCAGATGATTTTTTTTTTTCAGGTTAAATTCTTGGACTGGAGGGGTTAGCTACAGCCTTTGTAAATCCCTCCACCACCATCGTGCTCTCCTCGTTTGCATAAAATCGTCTGGCAGCATCATGAATAAAACTACCGAAGACGTCATCGTAGTGAAGGGGTTAAATGTCTGGGATCAGGAGCCTAGCCTCGGGTTCCTACCCTCTGAACACCGCAGTCCAAAATTGGCCGGCTGGATGACTATTGTTACCTTCAAGGGTTTGCCAGTATCTCTAAACTCAAAAAAAGAAAAAAGCCATCGGTACACGTAAAAAGAAAAAATGTCATCGCACTGAAAGGACTAACCCAACTAATACCAGAGACGTCAATATAAGGTAGATCCCCCCCCCCCAAAAAAAAAAGAGCAATAAAAATAATATCCTGGTTCCCCGTACAGATTTCTGTCAAATGCTCTAAATAAAAACAACACCAATATCGTGAATTTAATAACCTCCGTACAAACTTCCATATAATAAAGGCTCTATAACTCTAAAACTTCCATATAATAAAGGCTCTATAACTCTAAAACTTCCATATAATAAAGGCTCTGCAACTCAAAAAAGGCTGTATAACTAAAACTCCATATAATAACGGCTCTATAACTCTAAAACTTCCATACACTAAAGGCTCTATAACTCTAAAAACTTCCATAATATGAAGGCTCTATAACTCAAAAACTCGTAGCCATTCCACCCTCCACTAGAACAGCTCAGTCCGGCCACAACAACAACCAGCTTTGCATTACAAGCGACGCGTTTACCAGCCACTGAGGGTTGAGTGTGGGGGACGAAGGTGCCTGGCGGGTAGGGTAGTGGTGGAGTATTCACAGATGTTGACAGTCCATTGCGACAAGTGGAAATGTTGGGGTGGGAGAGAGAGAGAGAGAGAGAGAGAGAGAGAGAGAGAGAGAGAGAGGTTAGAGCTTGAATTCAATGGGTGAGAGAGAGACAGATTAGAGCTTGATTTCGCTGAGTGGGAGAGAGGGACAGGTTACAGCTTGAATTCGTTAGGTGGGAGAAAGGCACAGGTTAGAGCCTGAATTCGCTGAGTGGGAGAGAGAGACAGTTTAGAGTTTGAATTCTCTATTTTCTCTAACGTTTCGGGGTCTGCATAGCCCGAAATGTTAGAGAAAAGAAAGAACTGAAGCTCTAACATATGTCTCTCTCTCCCACACAAGGAAGTAGTCACAGATTTTCTTGAGACTAAGCTGCGTATAACAGTGCTTGCGTGTACTTTTATCTTTACTCATGTAATTACCAAGAACTTCAGAGCCAAATTAGAGTCAATACTGCAGCGAAAAATATGCTATCCCTTCTTATGTAGCTAAATTTTTCACAGCTAAAGTGATAAATGCTGGCACCTTCTCTGATACAAGTACCAAACATTTGATAACCCTAACAGGAGTGAATATATAAATGGTAAGTAACTTCATCTTTACTTACGCGGTAACAAAATATTTAAAAATCGTCAAAATAAGTACTGAGTGAAAAAATACGAGAATAAAAATGTTCCAAAAATCATTCACCTTCATGCAGACTTTCATTATCGTAAAATTGAGCAAGGATCTTTTATGAACATTTTCTCTAAGCAACATTTATTCACATCCACACCTATGGGGACTCTTTCTATCATAAATACCGGTTAAAACAGGTTACTATCATTTACAATTACTTCCCTGGTGAGCTGAGTTGAGCAGGGTGAGAGGACAAAAGCACCTGATTGCCAGACCCGATGTAACCACACGCACCGAGAGCTCCAATCAAGGCAAGCCCTGGAGTGGAGGCTTCGTGTCGGGGTGTCGTAAGGGCTCCCGTTTTACCAGGAAATCGTAGCGCGTCGTCACACCACAGAGGCAATCACACCCCTGGATTATAAAACAGGGGCCTGCCTATACGCCTGCCGCCACAACTACACCAGATTTTGAGAGAACAGCGCAAGAAACGAGAAAGGAGAGAGGAGAGGCTGGAATTTTCTGCTTATCTGTTGCCTTCTCTCGTAGTAAAATCGCGTAATGTTTCTTTCACCCTGGCATGGTTTTCGGCCATCTCTTCCATGTGAGAAACTCCAATTGTTGCGAACCTGCTACTAAAACGTAGATATATTTCATCTCTCCATTTCGAAAAGTCTCTACAATAAATAAATAAATAAATAAATAAATAAAGTAAAATAATCATATGCCAGTAGCAAAAGAAGGGTGAAGAAAGACGCCATCGTAGTAACAGGGCCACACGTTTGAGTCAATTCCAGTTCAGCTACAACGGATTTTAGAGAGAGAGAGAGAGAGAGAGTGTGTGGAATTTTGTGGTGAAACGTGCACAGTCTCGTAGTAAACTCGCCTAACGTCTCACTCGCCCGGCATTGCACAAAAGACCGTATTTGGGGGAGCTTACCTGGTCGTCTAGCACCTTTTCTTTGGCGATTTATCTTACGTACTACACCCTGATATTCTCTTGTACTTACTTCATATCCACTTAACCTTCAGATGTTGGGGGGTTTCCTAGATGGCTTAATCGTCTGTTATTTGGTTGATAAAATAACTAAGTCGACCCTCATTGTTTAGCTTCCTTCAACCCAGAGACGTATTTTCTCTTTTATACCCGTGCTCGCGAGGCAAGAGCGCGTATTATGTTTTACTCGAGATGTGTGTGTGTGTGTGTGTGTGTGTGTGTGTGTGTGTGTGTGTGTGTGTGTGTGTGTGTGTGTGAGAGAGAGAGAGAGAGAGAGAGAGAGAGAGAGAGAGAGAGAGCAAAGTAACTGAAAAATTTATCTGATTTTAATCAAACCTGGTGAAAGGATTGAGGGTAGGCTAACGGGTTGGTCTATTGCTTTTTTAAATCAATAAGATAAAGGTCAAGGTTACAAGGTAAGGTCAATGTTCGATTCGTGTGTCTGTGTGTGAACAATATAACAAAAACACTTCTGATTTGATTTGGACCAAACTTGGTGGAAGAGTTGAGGATCATCCAAAAGATTAATCTGTTGCTTCTGAGACCAACTGGTAAGGTCAAATATAAGTTTTTCTCCAGTTCAGACAAAAATCTGGAAAGTTTCAGGGTATGGCAAGGGCAGGCGAATTTGATTATGAGAACAATCAGTCAAATATGAAGTTTATAGGGAAATGTCAAATGTGAGGACCACTGGGCAAGGTCAGCTTAAACAGTTTTGATCTGATTTGAACCAAATTTGGTGGAAGTGTTCAGGGTAAGGTAAGAATGACGTGATTCGATTTTGAGAGCGATCGCTCGAAGGTCACGGTCAAGGTGCAGAGTCAACCATTCGGCCCTTAGAGCAGTTGATGGGCACGGGTGTTACACACTCTAAGTCAAGAGTTCCTTTTTCTATCTTCTTTTCTTTTTCTTTTTTTTTTCTTTTTTTTTTGCCTATCATTTACTGTGTATTTAAATAAGGGAAGAAGTCTTGTCGTGGAGGGGTTTGGCTATGTCTTACCCTTCCAGTTAGAAAAGGCTCTCCTAAGATGAAGAAAACTCGACAGAAGACGGGGGTGGGGGGGATGTCCCCTGGCTCAACTGGTTAAGGATAAACACTGAAATTGCTAAAATTACAATTCAGAGAATATTAGCCTCACACACACACACACACACACACACACACACACACACACACGCACGCACACGCACAAACTACTAAGTAAGATGCTAGAAAGTTTCACGAATCAAGAAACTGCGACCCAAAGGCATTCTAGCGGGTTTAAGAAGCTGCCTGACACCATTTTCCTTTGTAGTTTATTTTATATATTACACCAACTTTCCCTTGTAAGTTACTGATGCCTTTCTGATGTAGACACAGACTGCACACAGAAGAAATAAACTACTATGGGAAAGATGGAAGAGATTACACCCAGACAATTTAATATAGGTACTGACTGACTGAATAACACACAAATATAAGCGAGTTTCTGTCAGAGGGTCTTTTAAAATGACAAAAGTACGAGCCATAATTACACCTCACTCAGCTAAAATGCGGGTCCAGCGATGCAAAAATCTTATCCACTCGATTTTCTTTTGTCATAAACCTAACGGGATGGAATTCAGAAGGTATCATTATTCCGTGGAGGCTGTTCCCGTCGCAGCGCTCACTCTCCCGTCAGCGGCAACGGATCGGAGGCTTAATGGTGAACTGGGAAACCGGATACCAACACTGGACTGCGAAATTGTTCCATTGAGCTGGCAAAGTGGCATGACATAATTCTCAGCGTCCGCCTTTGCAGTTAAAATTTGGGGATTCTGCCTCCACCGATTTATTATTAAGCCACGTAACCTGCTTTCAAACCTCACTCTGTGTCACTTCTTACTCCGTCCAACCATCTTACCCCACACAGAGACCTGAGGCGCTTCGTATCTACATAGTGAGTTGGAAGAGAGAAAGAGAAGAGGAAACCAGGGCAAACTATGGTAAGAAACACGAACTGAAACGAGAAAACACTGACAGAAATTGGAGACGAGGAGATTAAAAGAGAAACGAGAAGCGAGATGGAACAAAAAAAAACATTAGATCATGGAAAGAAAAAAAAAGAAGCTAAAAAAACGAGAAACAACGAAACAGGAAATAATAAAAGAAAGAAAACTGAGGCACTAACACTAAAAGGAAGGAGCGAAAAAACACTAAGCAAGAATAAAAGGTACGAGAAAACCAGGAAAACCGAAATTACAGGAAAAACGAAACTCATCACTCAAGATTGAGAGGAACTGAAAACGAAAGGTAAATACAAGAAACGAAAAAAAAAGGAAAAAAATATAAATCCATGACAGAGAGAGAGAGAGAGAGAGAGAGAGAGAGAGAGAGAGAGAGAGAGAATTATCAGCCAACAATCTCATCCAAACACGAACCGTCGGACGTCGTAAGCGAGCCCAAAGTAACTCCTTTAAAATCCATCTCAGGCCTTCTTAATCCGACAGGAAAACAGACGAAGGATTAGGTTCCGGATTTACGATACTTTCCGAGCGGAGGCGTCGAGACCCGCGAATTAACCGTAACCGGAGCCGGATTTTCGCGGAATGGGAGATACGTAGCGGGGATAATCCGGAAATAAGGGTAAGGAAGATGGTTGGAGGTCATAAGCAGGGGATTCAATATAGGAAAACGGAGGGAGATCGCATTAACTTTAACCCCTTCAGTCCACTCATTTATCCCTTTTTTTTTTCTTCCTTTTTACGGATAATTTTAGGTAATTTTGGGGAGATCTAGTAAATATCTAACTTTAACCCCTTCAATCCAGTCATTTATCATTTATTTTTATCTTCCTATTAACTGATAATTTTATACAATTTTGGGGTGACTTCTAAATATCTAAATCTTCTAGTCTGAAAAATCTCCTCTAGACTTAATGATATCGTCTGGGAAAAACCGATAATAAAATAAAAATGTAAGTTACGAGACTGGAGGCATTAAGGCCATGTTAATATAATCGTTGGTATTCCCAAATTCCATCGTTCACTCACATTCAAGCTTAAGACAACGTTCATGTACCAGACTGTTTTTAGAGACTTTATTTAATTATTTATTTATTCATTTATTTTAGTTCTGAATGATTTTACATACTCAGCTGCTTACCTCTCTCTCTCTCTCTCTCTCTCTCTTACGTTTGCTCATTCTCAGAGACTAACGTTCATTTCTAACCTCTTAAAGGCGTTCCCACTTTAGGCAAGGTTATGCAATGTGAACAATAAATACTTGACACGAAATGAACCAGAAAAAAATGGCAAAACTTGGTTGATAACAGGAACAACAATAATAATAATAATAATAATAATAATAATAATAATAATAATGATAACAGTAGTGGTAGTAGTAGTAATAGTAGTAGTAGTAGTAGTAGTAGTAGTTGTAGTAATAATAATAATAATAATAATAATAATAATAATAACAGTTACACAAACATACAAGTCCATCCACAGACTCGGGCATTCACCTCTCCCCTCACAAAACGTTCCCAGGACACGCGATGTTATAAAGGTGAACAAATAACAGTGAACGATAACAGGGACTTCACACCTGCACCTCACACTTATCCCTTTAACCTGTCCATTACTCTGATACCTTGTTTTAATTTATGCTCCCGTTAAATGATTATATTCAACTTCGGAATAATGCCATTGTCGATCGGGAAACTGCAAGAGGTCATCAAACTAAAGGCGAATATTTCACACACCAGTTTATGCTAAAATAATAATAATAATAAAAATAATAATAACAATAATAATAATAATAATAATAATAGCAATACTGCTACTCCTACTGATAATAAATAATAATAATAATAAATAAATACATAAATAAATAAACAGATTACATAAGGTAGCACGACTATAATTCAACCACTTCACTCCGATGACGTATTTTTCACTTTAATTAGTCTACCAATGGACGATCATTTTTGAGAGGGATGTCCTAGTAGTGAAGGGGTTAACGAAGGCTATAGATCACCTCTTCAGTTCGAAAAAACATCTCCTGAATGGAAAATAATAGTGTGAGGAGAGCAAGGACAAAATGGAACGAAAAAACAGGAATGGGTAAAGCTGAATAAAATCACCTGATACAAAAACAACAACTATACTACTATTACTACTACTACTCCTCCTCCTCCTACTACTACTACTAATACTACTACTATTACAACAACAACAAAAACAACATCTGCAACAACAACAACAACAACAACAACTAATAATAATAATAATAATAATAATAATTTATAATAATAATAATAATACCACAACAAAATATACAGTAGGTCATCGCTCTGCAAAGGGTATTTCCAGACGTAAGAAAATCGCCAGGTGGTATCAAGACTAATATCAAACCAGAGTTGATGGCAGTGAAGAGGGTAATTCCAGAGGCCATTGGCTGGAGTCGTGGCAGGCTTCCAGGAACACACTGGAGCGAGTGAGAAGGTTGCTGGAACGCCTGGGTCTACAATGTAAATACTTGAGATGGACTTTCATACCTTTATCACTTCAGGTTTTACTCTGCGGAATGTTACATCTAATCTTTTGAGCATAGTGGGTGATCTTGTTCTATACGTATAATTTGCTTAAGATGCAGCACCTTAGATTGAGTTTTGTAAGTATATTACGTTAACTCAGACTCTCACGCACGCTGGCTAGATCTTCAGTAAATCAGATTACCTAGTTATGTGCCAATATGTTCTCCTGTAATTTGTACTTCCTATGTTGGCCACTCTTGTTTACTCCTATATTTATTTCTATAAATGTTCGTATTCCATGTATTTAATCAATACGCTCTGTAAAAAGATTATGGGCTCTGTTAGTGTATGTCCAGCATAGTTATATAATTAAAAAACACAAAAAGGGGACAGACAGAAAGAAAAAATATGTGCTGATGATATTATTTGTGAAGGGTGGTCAGAATGTCGAAGATTTCATGGATGTGGGAATGGTTACATGTGGCCTATTTCACCACGACGGCTGGTTGCTATCGTTCTCCTACCTTTGAACTTTGTCTTCATTTATTTCCGGATCCTTCTTACCCCCCCCCTCTTTAGGTGGGAATTAGGGTTGAGGCGATGATTATGTGATTGAAATGATAATTTGGGCAGACTTCCAGAAATTTGTTGTCCAGTTTCTACAAGCAGAACGTTATATTTCATCATTATCATCACCATCATTATTTTACCACCACCACTAGGCCTATCATCATCGTCACCACCATCATCATCCACTACATCACATTCCACATGTTTTACTCATGGCCACGTCACCGCAATGATTATGATGGAATTCCTTTGAAGAGCTCCGGGAAGCTCATTATGGTGGGCTTCGTTGAATGGGTGACTGATGTAAGGTGGTGAAAGAGGAGTGGGAAGATGGCAAGATTACAGGGAGGAAAGAAGCGAGGTTTACCATTAGGCTAAACTTCATCGTCTGGTGCTGTTATGACCAGATTATAAAAAAAGGTCATCCTTCTGCAAGTATTAAGCTTCGTACAAACGACTGGAAGATGCAAAAATACTGAAAAAAAAGAAAGAAGAAAAAAAGAAAATCGCACTGGAGCCTTTTTTTATTTCTTGTCACTCTAGGTTAAATAAAATCGTCTGGTTGTTGTAGAAATAAAGTAAAAAGGACTAATCTGACTGTAGGGGTTAGTAAATCATTTTTCAAACCCCTGCAAAATGAGGGAGAGCCATTTAAGCCAAATAAAATCGTCTGCTGGTATCATGCACAAAAAATAGAAATAACCCATGACTATACGACGGAACATATTAGCCAAATAAAAAGGTCTGGGAATGTCATAAAAAAAAAAAAGACACCGTAATAAGATGGTTTGAAGTAATATGGGAGAATATAACAGATCTGGTGAATAATATAATTTCCTTTGTCCCTTAGCAGTAGTGGGTCCAATAAAAAGTTCTCCGTGATATATAGAATGGATATGGTTTCTGAAGGGGGATTTGAGCTCTTCTGTAATCCTTTCATTGGGATTGTCATGTTGTGTTATTCCTCCTCCTCCTCCTCCTCCTCCTCTCTCTCTCTCTCTCTCTCTCTCTCTCTCTCTCTCTCTCTCTCTCTCTCTCAAACTCAAACTCAAACTCAACCACCCACTTCTCGCCCAATAACTAAATCCAAGAAACTGCAGCTTTCATATCTATCACAGATCAGTTTCCATGACGCGTATCTGTTACTTCTCCCACAATTACACCCCTCCCAACCCAGTCAGAACCCCACTATCCAATCCAACCAGCACCCCACTGCACCCCTCCCAACCCAACCAAAATCCCACTACACCCCACCCAACCCAGTCAAAATCCCACCACACCCCACCCAACCCAACCAGAACCCCAGTACACCCAACCCAACCCAACGAGAACCCAACTGCACCCCTCCCAATCCAGTCAGAATCCCACTGCACCTGTACACCTATAAAGAATCATCTCTACTCACTTCATCAAGCAAAACAACCACTAGTAATCCTGGAGTCAAGTACGTAAAATGTAAACAAATACGATTAAATAAGGAAATACAGTAAATAAAAAAGATAAAAATCCTCCGGCCATTACACCCTCAAAGAAGACTCAGCAACAACCATTTCTCCCACTATTATAACCTCTAATAATTTCCGAGCTGAATGGAAAAAAATGAAAAGAAAAAGCACTTCCATCTTTGAGCAGCTCCACTACTCACTTCCGCAACATGCACTGCTCCATGAAATACTGCCTTCAAGGGTCTGCTCCGTTCCCTTCACTTCCCACTTCACTTCACTTCACCATTCACTTCCCACAGGTACAACCACTCACTTCCCACAATTACAACCACTCACTTCCCACAGTTACAGCCACTCACTTCCCACAGTTACAATCACTCACTTCCCCCACAGTTACAACCACTCACTTCCCACAGTTACATCCACTCACTTCCCCCACAGTTACAACCACTCACTTCCCACAATTACAACCACTCACTTCCCACAATTACAACCACTCACTTCCTACAATTATAACCACTCACTTCCTACAATTATAACCACTCACTTCCCACAATTACCACTCACTTCCCACAGTTACAACCACTCACTTCCCCCACAGTTACAACCACTCACTTCCCACAATTACACCCTCCAAGACACCTCAAGTACAACCTTCAAGAAGCAAGAGGGATTTATCTGGAGGTGGATCTTCTTGAGGAGTAGCCTGGAGCGGGGAACGGCCATCGCACTAGCTTGAGAGAGAGAGAGAGAGAGAGAGAGAGAGAGAGAGAATGGTTTCTGAGAAAAGAACAAACTAAAAGAAAAAAAAAATGAAACAGAAGCATCACTAAAAAAACAAGGAATGTTTATAAAAAAAAAAAAAAAAGACTAATAAATCAATGGACTAAAAAAACAACTATAGATTTTCAAAAAGTAAACGAAAAAAAAGGTCCCAGAACAACAACAAAAGACTGAACGAGAAAAGAAAAAAAGGGTGGGGTGGGGTGTGGTGGGCAACGTTTGGCAGGAGGCGTCAATATCAATGCCCGCTTGCCCACTCCTCCCCGAACATTTTCTTCCTCCTTCCCCCTTCCCCACTCCCCCCCTCCCGCCCAGTGTGTTCCAGGGCTTGATGTACTGAGTAGGAGGTGATTTTTTTTTTTTTTTTTTTAATCTTATGGGTGATGCATGAGGGAGACCATTGTTCGCCCGTAAGGTTTCAGTAAATATGGCTCCTTAATGGTTGAAACTTGGAGCAGTGTTGGTATGACGCACTTTACTCAAAATCAGCCCAAGAATCACCTTCGAAAGTGACAGTTCTTTCACCTAAACTTGGCCCAGATTTCCCCTTTCTGCTTCTTTCACATAGCTCAGTTGCTGAAAAAAACAGTGCTATGGTTGTGCGTCTCTTTCAGACCTCATATTCTAGGGTTAATTTATTGTTACAGCTCAGCATTCAGGGTGGAGAGAGGGCACCTTTAGGCCAAGTTAAGGCGAACAGATTTTATACGAGTAGTGCATCACTTCTGGGACACGCTGTATGCCTCGTCCATCGCCCCTCTCCAAGTATACCCCAGCATTTCTCCCCACCCACCTACCCACCCCCCGACCCACCTACCCCTCCCTACCAACCTACCCACCTCCCTCGACCACTGCCCTCCGCATATCGATCCATCTTTTAAGGGACGGAAAAGTGGTTATCGAATGAGTTATTGTGGGGTGGTGGAAGACAGGTGAACGAGGCATGCAGACTTGTGCAGATTAGCTCCTTTTTTTTCTTTCTTTCCCTGGGGCTGTTACTTGGAAGAGAAGAATTTGGATCTTATTTTACAGGCCTGTGTTAACGCCTTCAGCTCAAGGACTTTTTCTCTGTATGTTATTCCCGAAATTTCCCGACGATTTCATAGGGCTTAGAGGACATCTGTTGTGATAAAGTGTTTACTGGAGGCTGTATTAAAACCCCTCCACATGTCTCAAAGGCTGAATGAAATCGCATGAAGGGAGCAAAAATAAAATGCAAAATAATATCGCAGTGAAATGGTGAAGCAACGGAAAGATGATTATGGAATGAGTTACTGCGGATGTTAGGTGGCTTTAGAAGTTTCTCAACACCATTTCCTCAGCAATTTATTTTGTCTGTTGCACCTCATTATGTTTTTATGTTTTACTGGTGCAAACTACTGACCTTAAAACACTAAAACTAGCAACAAAGGAAGGCTAAGCTGTACCAGGCAAAATAAATAGCTAAGGAAGAAGTGTTACGAAGTTTCCTATGCACACATTTGAGCCCTTAATCCTGGACGTTGATCTGCACAGAAAATTTTTATCTATTCTATGTCGTAACTAAAACATTTAAAACCAGAAGGACAGGGACTAGAGTGCAAAGTTTTCGTTCTTCCTGCAGAAGGCGGTGGCTCAATCGGTAGAGAAGTGGCCTGCAGTCCTAACGGACCCAGGTTCGAATCCCGGCTGGGGCAGGGAACAGTTTAAGGATTTGAATTTCATTAAATCAGGCTTTACTGATCTACCAGAAGACCCGCCGACATGTCGTAAAAATACCCCCGCTAATACCAATACACCAGTCCTGTATGAGACAGCCCTAGCATGTATTCAATATGGACGGTGGGTGTTAGCGCCGAAGTGGTAACATGTAGAGGTGTATGGTATGTAGGAGGACTGCTAGGCCTTGATACCAGGCTGTGAAGCCTATGCCCAAGAGTCGGACACATTAAAAAAAAGAAAACAAAGAAAAGAAAAGAAAAGAATCTTAGTTATGCGAAGAAAATTGTCATGATTTTTTTTTTTTTTTATCTAAGCTAGAGCGTTGGTATTCATATAAATTTACCATCAAATTTCTAGAGGAACTAAAGAAAACGGCCTTTTTTTTTTTTTTTCAGGAACAAGGAAAATAGTGTACAAAAATCTTCCCACGCCTCTTACTTCTCCCGCAAAAACAAACCTTACTTACGAGAGGGAAAATGATCGTTAGCTGCTTGGCCCATCTCAGCCACGCCCCAGCCGCGATCCGTACCCTGCCGCCAAATTGCACGCCCAGCACTGCAATCATCAGCCAATGCTTTTGTAAAACTGAAGGGGTTTTTGCGCAATGGCGAGATGGCGGGCCTTTGATTCCAATCTTGAGACCGTCCCCCTCCCAGCCATTCTCCACCTGGGCGTGTATTCATAAACTTTCCTAAGCTTATCTTGCGTATGAGTTTGATTGTTTATGCTTTTAGTCTAACTTCACTCCTCCAGCTATTAACAGCTTCAGAACGACACTAGAGTGAATAGTTAAGTAAAAATGGAAAACAAAAATAATAATAAAAAAAGAAGCACCAACATATTTTGTTTTCGAATACTAACTTTTTTTAATGGAAAATTTGTAAGATCCTTCATGAATATTACCCTTCAGGTCATATTTATAAACTTTCCTGAGGCTATGCTGTACATATGCTTGCGTTCGTCTTCACTCACCCAGCATCCAAACATTTCCCAGTCAAAGTAAGACTGAATATTAAAGTGATAAAAATGCGAAAAACAAAACGATATGTAATAATTGTTAACTGTTAACGAGACTTATTTATCGCAGACATGGTTACGATTCTCTATAATTATCTCCCCTGGTCTATCGGCCGGGCTAAAAACCTCTAATCTTCAATGTAACTCAGTGCCTTCGTATATGGCCGTATTATTATCGTCATCATCGTGGCTGGAATCCTACAGCCAAACTACACGCCTCACAAGACTTAGCGAGGCAGTAGTGTTTTGGCAGGCTAGAGAGATGAGGGTAAAAAGGCATGCTGTTGACCCTCAGTACTGCCTAATATACATCTGATTCTATGGGATCATCATCATCATTATTACGATCATCGGTGGCATCTAACATTCAAACTACATGCTTCACAAGGCGTAGCGATGAAGTGCAATGCAGGTCGGCTAGAAGAATGGAGGTAAAAATGGACGCATCAACACTCATCCTCAGTATAATTTAATACCATTTTATCGGGAGTACAGTCCTGTCATCATCATCATCATCTCCAGGGGAATTCTGCAGCCAGTCCACCTGTTTCAAAAGTCTCCCAGGCACAATACTTGGAAGTAAAAAGAGGCCTCCTAAAATTAAATCCCAAAATAACCCAATACTTTCTTACAAGGGAGTACTGTTATCACTTCCATCCTCAAGGGGACGCTGCAGCTGGTCCACAGGTCTTCCAAGCACAATACAAGAGGTCGGAGAAGACGATGGGAATAAAAAAGAAGTCCCCCTGAATCTTATACTTAATAATACTTTCATATATAAGAGTACTGTTATCATCGCCATCCACCAAGGAATCCGGCTGCCAATCCAGATGCTTCACAAGACCTCGAGATGCAACACATAGGGGTAAAAAAGAAGCCTTCCTAGACTAAAACCTCACTGCAGTTCAATACTTTCTTACATATATACATTTTTTTTATGTGTCCGACTCTGGGCATAGGCTTCATAGCCTGCTCTCAAGGCCCAGTAGTCCTCCTACATACCATACACCTCTACATGTCACCACTTCGGTGCTAACACCCACCGTCCATATTGAATACATGCTAGGGCTGTCTCATACAGGACTGGTGTATTGGTATTAGCGGGGGTATTTTTACGACATGTAGGCGGGTCTTCTGGTAGATCTGTTAAGTCTGATTTTAAGAAATTCAAAGCCTTAAACTGTACCTTGCCCCAGCCGGGATCTGAACATGGGTCGGGTAGGACTGCAGGCCACCTCTCTACCGACGAAGCCACCGCCTCCCCATCATCATCATCATCATCATCATCTTCATCACCATCGTCATCATCATCATCATCATCATCATCATCATCATCATCGTCTGGGGAAATCTGCCACTAATCGACATGTTTGACAAGTCTTCGAGGGTCAGCTAAAAATATGGGAGTAAAAGAAGTTCTAAACCTTACATTCAGCGTGATTTAAGGCCTCCATAATTATGTGGGGGTGCTATCATCATCTTTATCATCATCACCATCATCTCCCGCCGTATATGGCGGTATTATCATCATCATCATCATCGAGGGAGCTGAATAAATTACAAAACAGACATCATATAGACGGGGTTAATGAGCTGGCTGAAAAGATGGAGACAAAAGGAACCTGACTGTCCTAAACCTAGTCCTCAGTACAACCTAATGCTTTCATATATGTGAGTACAGTATCATCATCGTCATCAGCTGCAGGTACAATCTCACAAGTCTTCTAGGTTCAATACAAGGGCGGGTTAAAAAGATGGGGACAAAAAGCAACTCTCCTAAACCCAGTCCTCAGTCTAACCTAATGCCTCCTTATTCGGGAGTACGGTATTATCACCATCATCACCATCTCCAGTTATGCTTCACAACTCTTCGAGGCTCAATACAAGGGGGAGCTAAAAAGACGGCTATAAAAAAAGAAAAAAAAAATGCCTCCAAGTCTAAACCCGTCTCAAGCCCCAAATCCCAGGCGTAAGTGTTTCCACCCTCCGCCCGCCAAAGTGCAGAAAGAGCTTAACACATTCTGCCTAAGTACGTAAGGTTAATTTTTTTTTTTTTTCCCCCGTGCTTTTACTAGGTGACTTTATTTAGCCTGAGAGAGAGTTTTCGTGCTGGATGGCTTTGACACGGGCTTCATTAACCCCTTCAATACGAGATGCGTTTCCTCAGCATGAACAAAATCGTCTGGTAATAGCAAGATTAAAATTACATCAGTAAGGTGAGGTGCCTAACTCCATCTAAGTACGTTTATTTCCACTGAATTCTCGGCCATTACCAGATTTTATGCAGCTTGTGAGAACCCCCTGGTACTGAAGAGGTTGATGAAGGCTGTATTTCAGTTAACCTCACCTGTTAGAAAAGTGTATCCAAAGCCGAATAAAATCGTCTGAATATGGCAAGAGGAAATTAAATAACACGTCCTCTGACTGAAGGGGTTAATGGGGCTATGTCCAACCCCTCCAGTTGGAAAAAGTGCCCCAAAAGCTGAATAAAATCGTCTGGATATATCAAGACTGGAAAACAAAATAGCCTGGATATATCTAGACTGGAAAACAAAATCGTCTGGATACATCAAGACTGGAAAACAAAATCGTCTGGATACACCAAGACTGGAAAACAAAATCGTCTGGATATATCAAGACTGGAAAACAAAATCGCATGGATATATCAAGAAAGGAAAACAAAATCGCATGGATATATCAAGAAAGGAAAACAAAATCGCATGGATATATCAAGACTGGAAAACAAAATCGCCTCCTCTTTGCTGAAGGGGGTTAGGCTATTCACAAAAACGAACTAGTGGGTAATGAAGGCCTTATAACCCCCTCTCCAGTTACAAAATGGTCCCTTACTATGAATAAAATCGCCTGAAAATAGCAAGAGCGAAATAAAAAGGCGACGTCCTCTGGCTGAAAGGGGGGGTTAACCGCAAGAAAAGAACTGATATTACAGGACGAAGTTACAAAGTCGAGACGCTCAATTCCGCGAAGGAAGTTGTTAGCAAGAAGGGATAATACTGCAGTCCCCCCTTTTCACCCCCCTTTGGCCCCCCCCGCCCCTCCCCCTGACCTCCCTCTGCCCTCCCCTCCCCTCCCCCATTCCTTTCCCCCCCCCCACTAGACGTACCTCGCTGTTTTTATGGCCAACTTCAGTATCACATTCAATTATACGTTCATCCGTTCCAAATTACCATGGAGGACGAGGATGGGGCCCATAAAAAAATTGGAGAGAGAGAGAGAGAAAGAGAGAGAGAGAGAGAGAGAGAGAGAGAGAGAGAGAGAGATGGGGGGGGGTCCCTACAAGCTGGAAAAAAAAAAAAATAGTCTGGAAATGGTAAGAACGAACCGAAGAGAGGCATCCCCTTGCTGGAGGTCAACAAAGTTTATGAAGTTGGGGACCTTAATTTTCCCTCTTGCAACCCCAGACTCACCTGAATGTACACTCGGTGGACTACAGGCTTAAGTTCTTCTTCTGCCGTCCACCGTCCTCATTTCGAGGGCTAGGGATGTAAATGCGACACGATTGTATAACCAGCTAGTTGAGCCTTCTGGTTATATCAGTGCCACCACACGAAGGGGTCCCTCTCCAGCACCCTACTCAAGCTTAAGAGGTAAATGCAGGGGTCTTAGTGCCCTAGTAATGGAGGGATTAGTGAAGGCTGAGCGAAATCGTCTGGAAATAACATAAATGAAAAGCATGAATGAAATTGAAAGGGAAGTCCTCTGAGGTAAAATTTAAGAAGGTTTGTAAATACTAGAAGGCGAGGAGCTGCAACGCCTGTTATTTAGCGTGATTCATGTCCGGTCCCTCCCTCCAAGCTGTACATAAACGTCTGAAGATAGCAAGAGTGAACCGTCCTGTGGCTGAAGCTAAAGAATGCTTGTAAATATAGGAACCTCCTTGCCTTGCCAGTAGAGAGATTAATGAAGGCTGTATCAAAAAATAATCTCTCCTAAACTAAGTGCAACTGTTTAGACCCAGCAAGAATGAATCGAAAGAAACGCCCTGAAGCTGAAGAAAGTTATAAAATACTGGAAGGGAAGGGGAGAACTTTATCCAACCCTTCCACTTAAAAAAGTCAAACTCCAAGCTAAATCGAGTGGCCCGGATATGGCAAGAACGAACCGAAGAAGACGTTTTCAAGCTCAAGAAGTTTTATACATATGGGGTGGCTATTAAAGCCTGTATCTAGCTCTTTTCCCCCTCCAACTTGAAGAAAATCGTCTGAACATATTGGAAGGGACGTCCCCCTGCATGAAACCCCCCTGAAACGTAAATTGGGGAATCTGAGTGCTCCGGAGTGGCGGGATCAGTGCCTTAACAGTGGAAAAAATAAGCCCAATAAAATCGTCTTAAGATGGTGAGAACAAACCGAAAAAGAGACGTCCTGAAACAGGCAAATTCTGCTGACTGAGAAGATGCAAGGGGTATCTTTATGTTGATTCTCTCCTCTTGAAATGTACGAAATCGTCTGGTGATGGCAAGAACGAACTGAAAGACGTCCTGAAAAAAAAATTAGTAAGTTCAGAGACGCAGGGAGCACTAACACATGCCATCTAGTGTGTTTCTTGACAGTTCTTTGCTTCTAGTTCAAGAAATCTCTCCTAAAATCGTCTAGAGATACCAAGAACGAATGAAAGACGGGCTCGAAAGAAAGTCAGTAAATTCTAAGATGCGAGATGCTACAACGCGTTCTAGTTATCGCTTTCTCCCTCCAGCAAAGAAAAAAAAATTCCAAAAATCGTCTGAAGATACCAAATATGAATGAAAGACGTCCTCAAAGAAGGTTAATAAATTAATGGATTAAGAAGAGCTGCAAACGCGAGTCATCTGGCGTGATTCATGTCGATTTTCAAAAAATCTTTCCTAAAATCATCTACAAATAGCAAGAACGAACCGAAAGAGAGACGTCCTCAAGGAAAGTTGGTAAGGTCAGGGATGCGAGGAGCTGCAACGCGTGTCATCTAGCGTGATTCATGCCGGTTGGCTCCCTCCAGTAAGGCCCGCCAAGACGCCCCAACTTCGGAGCCAATTATCAGAAATTAGAACGCTGATTAAGGCGATTCTGGCCGCTAAGGAAAGAGAAAACAATGGGTCATGGCGGGCCGGGTTTCATTACCGGGGTCTGTTCCAATATGTTTCGATAATGTCTGCTTAATATTCACATTCGGGCCGCGGTGAGCCTCGGAATAACACATAATTAGGGGGCCGGTTATGGAAGTTTCTGCTTTTTAATTCGTAGTTGCCGGCAAAATTCGGAGGAATTTCAAAATGATTGTCCCTTAAGGTACATTACATACAAGTAGTCACCCATTTTCATTAAATTGCGCTCACTCCTAATATTTTCTCAGCATGGAATGAACTGAATTAATATCTTGATGTAATTTACTCTAATTATAGTTCAGTAGCCCATAATTCGCTTACCAATATGAACACGCCCGACGGTGGGCGGAGACGACGCCGCGCCGACCAATGGGCGTGCGGGGCGGGGCTTAAGGCTGGACCAATCACCGCTGAGCAGAGGAAAATGGCTCCTGAAAGATGGATTTGATGCATTCCGTGTTTGAGTTTGGCTTGTAGTGAAGGTAAATCTTGTTATGTCGGTTGTGATTTTAATGGTCTCCTAAGCGCGGCTGCATGCCAAGATGGGAGCATGTTGGAGCCCCAAGAGGACACTGGTAATGGAGAATACAGATTAGACGGAGGTGTGCGGTAGCGGCAGCCCGACACCAGGACGCGGCGCCGACCAGGATGACCGCCATGTCAGCAGAGGATCACGAGGAACTTCCCGTCGACGGGGTGCTCAGCCGCCAGGCCTCCCCGGCGCCGGCATCCCCCACCAGCCGCGCCAGGAGCAGCTCGCCTCTCGACCTCAGCCGGGATGAGGCCCTTCACGTACGACACCCAGACCCCCGCAGCCCAAAGGCACACCATGGTCGTCTCTCCTTCAGCATCTCCTCCCTGCTGGAATCCTCGGGGCGCGCGGCCGCCCTGCGCCACCGCCTACTGGAGGAGGGCAGCGAGTCCGATCGAGAGTGCGATGGCGGGTTCCCGGCGGACCTGGAGCCCCGCGGCCGACACAGTCACAGTGACCGGGACAGTGAGCGCTGTGAGAGGGACAGTGAGCGCAGTGAGAGAGAGCGTGAAGGGGACGACCGTGAAAGGTTGAGTTGCGGTGGTAGTGAGGCAGAAGGTGACGATGACGAAGGTGATGCGCGACCTTTCCAACCCTTCACATACACCCACATGCCCTTCATGGGTGCCGGCGGGCTGTTGCCGCCCTTTAACTTAATGCCGCCCATGAGCGCCGCCGCCGCCGCCGTGGCCGCCGGCCTGGGGTCGCAGGGGTCCCTAGGGCCCATAACTGGCCCCGGCAGTGTCATCAGGGTGCCTGCACACAGGCCTTCTGTGGGCGGCGCGGCGCCAGGTAGTGCTCTGGGAGCCATGTTGCCGCACATGGGCGGCGCACCGCTGCCCTGGCTGGCCGGACTCACGCCCCTAGAGCGCACGGCGGCCATGGCACATCACCTGTCAGCACTCTCGCCCATCACAGGTAAGACCACGTCTTGGTGCATAGTCGGTGTGAATGCCAGTGTGAAAATTTAGTGCCTCCGTCAGTAGCTGGATGGCGCTGTAACGCTTCGCCCGGGCGATAGTGTTGGGCCGGGCGGAGACACACACATCCCGCCCTTACACACACACACACACACACACACACACACACACACACACACACACACACACACACACACACACACACACACACACCAGTCCTCACCATACCTCACACAAATACCAACACTCATCCCATACCCTCACATAGGCCTACCATCTCTCAACCTCACACCACCACCTCATAACACCACCATACTCGAGTGTGGTCATGAGACAGCCTGTTGTGTGTCTTATTAAGTTATTTACCACTACCGACAGTAGTCAAGTAGATGAACTGTACTCACAAAATGAAGTGACGCCTATCGTGAACAAACAACCAACTCCGATCGAATCTATTTTTTCCTTACAGTTAACACAGATTCTGTATATTCTGTATGTGAGCGTAATTTATTTATAGTCTATTCTCTTGTATGAACAACTACCACATAACACAAACAGACAAGAATGAGTTGCATGAAAAATAAACATTATCATCACTATCATTTTCATTATTAACCTGGCTTTCCCAACTGAAGATGGGGTTAGGTAGGATCCAAAATCATCATCATCATCACCCTGACCCTTTTTCCCAGGTAATGACAAGGTAAGGTAGGTCACCAAAACAAGGACAGAGTACCCGCAAAGAACAAACACTCAAACAGTACTACGGAATCGCCCACTCCACTCCGCGGTTTTCAGAGCAGATAAAACATTCTAAAAAAAAAAAAAAAAGTAGTACACATAGGCATTTCCAATTCCCGACAGGATAAGTGCAACAGCGGAATATTTGTTTTAGTGTACCTGTGTGTGTTGTACTGCGGCCGCTACTACACCTACTCGCTCGCGCACACACATCCCTCAGGTACTGCTGTGTGTGTGTGTGTGTGTGTGTGTGAGTAATGTGTATCTGTTCGTTTGTTTGAAGGATGGGTGTTTGTTTGTTTTGAGTGTGTGTTCGAGTGCTTGGTTGTGGTGTTCGTTTTGTCGTGTGTTTTTGTGTAGGTTTCACTATTGCATGGTGCTGTGTTTATGGTTTAGCTTGGTGTGTGTGTGTGTGTGTGTGTTTGTGTGTGTGTGTGTGTGTGTGTGTGTGTGTTGTACCGACAATGTGCACACACACAAACACACACATACACACACACACACACACACACACACACACACACACACACACACACACATCCCTTAGGTAGTGTTCACATTGTGTGTGTGTGTGTGTGTGTGTGTGTGTGTGTGTGTGTGTGTGTGTGTGTGTGTGTGTGTGTGTGTGTGTGTGTGTGTGTGTGTGTGTTATACTCGCGCTACCACCTCTGTCCGCTCGCACACACATCCCTAAGGTGTTTTGGGTATGTATGTATGTGTGTGTGTGTGTGTGTGTGTGTGTGTGTGTGTGTGTGTGTGTGTGTGTGTGTGTGTGTGTGTGTGTGTGTGTGTGTGTGTGTGTGTTATAGGTGATACGTACATATTTCTCATACGGCCAGTGTGTTCTTTATTGTGCTCTGATGTACGTATGTGTTGCTGTGTTTTGCTGTGTGTACATTTATTCTTGTTTTGCAGTGTGTGTATGTTTGAGTCGCACCCAGAGTCTTCGTATGGGATATATCTTTATTTACAGCAAATACATATTATTATTTTTATTATTATTATTATTATTATTATTATTATTATTATTATTATTATTACTAGTTTATTTATTACTTACTCATTATTTATTCTTGCTATCTTTAGATTTACTTATTCACCTTAAATGAAATATTAATAACTGGAGAGGTTAGGCATAGACTTTATCGATTTCTTCTGTACTTTATTAACTTCTTCTCTGCTAATTCGTCTAAAAACGTCAGGTAGTAAGAAGAGCTGAGAGAACATTGCGTCTTTGGGCTGGAGGCTTTAAATTCTGATGGCTGATGTTTATTCTCTTTATTCTTGTCACTACTGTTAATTTCCATCATTTTGGGCATATCAATCTATTTAATTCCGTCAATAAGAGGGGTCTTAGTACAAAATTTAATCCATATATCGGTGGAAAGAATAAAAAGAATATGATGCCATAGTGAAGGAGTTGATAATGCTTTTTTTTTTTTCTCTCTATTCCTCAACCTCTTTCAGTCTCATGGCTCTGTTATTATTATTATTATTGTTGTTGTTTTTATTATTATTATTATTGTTTTTATTATTATTATTATTATTATTATTATTATTATTATTCACGCTACATTCCGACGAACTTCTTTCTCATCCTCAACCCCTTCAATCTTAGGACGTATTCCTGTTCTAGTCATGCTTCCCTTCAATTCAGACGATTTTATTCAGCTTAAGAGAGAGATTTTTTCGAACGGGGGGGGGGTAGACACAGCCTTGATTAATCCCTTCAATTAATCCCCTTCCCAGTGTCCAATAAAATCGCCTGGAGGCAGTAAAACAAAAAGAATAAACTCCAAATATGACGTCACTGAGAGGCCAAATCAGGAAGGCTTTTATTGAGAAGTAAAACCTGAATAAAGAAAGATAAAAGAAGTAAGTGGGATTTATTAATTTTTATTCCCTTTAATCGGGAGAAGTACCGTCTTTTTTTAATAGATATTTTCAGACGATTTTATTCAGCTCAGGAGACTACGAACTGAAGGGAGATGACACAACCGTCTATAAAAAAAAGTAATGATAATAATAATAATAATAATAATAATAGTGCCGTACGTCGTCGGAATAAATAGATTCATTTTCTGATCTTTCATTTTTTTAATTCATTCACATACATTTACACCTTGATTAATATCTTTATCAATTACTTATTTTTATATATTTTTGCATTATTTATTCATCTATGTATATGATGGTCTTGCATAGGTTCAAATCCCCCAGATGGCTCCCTAACACCTCTTCCTAAGCGATTTATTTTCAATTATTACGTAATAACTTTGCCGTCCTCTACCGTGTTACTTAAATCAGTCCAATATCACCATACTCTGCATCAATGGCGAACACAACGATATTAGCCACCCGTACCCGAAAAATAAGTCGGTGAGGAAGAGGTGTTAGGGCCCAGGATATTTAAGGGTAGATGACCAGTTCCCTACCCCTTAGTGGCATTCCGTGGCTAAAAAAATCCTGATACTTTTTTGGTGGGATCGAACCATAGCCTGTCACTCCCAAGGGGGCGCCCTGACCCACTAAACCACCGGAGGCCTGTAATTTTTTTTCTCATTATTTACTTGCCTATGTCTACTTTATTCGGATATTTTCATTTTTTAGCGGTTATTGTATTTATCTGTTTTCCAAGCGGTAATGAATTTATCTATTTTCCTAGCGGGTATTGTATTTATCTATTTTCCTAGCGGCTATTGTATTTATCTATTTTAAAAGTATATTGTGTTTATCTATTTCCCTATTAGTATCGTATTTATCTATTTTCCTATCACTGTTGCATTTATCTATTTTCCTATCGGGTATTGTATTTATCTGTTTTCCTGTCTATCGGGTATTCTATTCATCTATTTTCCTATCAGTATTGTATTTATTTATTTTCCTATCGGGTATTGTATTTATCTATCTTTTCCTTATGTGGTTGGGTAATTTTTTCAGATTTTGGTAATTCACTTAAAAAAAAAAAAAAAGCTTGTTTCCTCCTACCTTTGTTACCTATTTAATTATCTTTTTAATAAACATATTTTCTTTCTCACGTGGGCCTATTATGTATCTTTTTTTTTCTCTCATTTAATGGGTAATTTCTTTATTTAGATATTTATGTACTCTGCTTATTTCAGTTATTTCAATTAGACCCGAATTTTTATACCTGAGTATTATTATTATTATTATTATTATTATTATTATTATTATTATTATTATTTCACTGATTTCATCAATCCATACTCTCACTATCCCTTAACTCATCTACATTTACATTTTACATTTTGCCGGATTGCGTCATTCATTTAGACATTTGCATATTCATGTTATTCACGTAATGAATGAGTCTCTCTTACCTAAGCAATTATTAAAATTATTTACGCGTTTTTAAATTTATGCCAGTCCTTTCATTGTTTATTTAGGCGACATTTATTTTATGGGAATTATCGTTAACTTACGTTTTATATATTAACATGTATGTCTGTCTCTCTATCTATCTGTTTATCTATCTTTCTATATCTATTAATCTATCTGCCTATTTATCTATCTATTTATCTAACTCGTTATTAATCTATCTGTCTATCTGTTTATCTACATGAAAATAAGTCTAGTTCAACCCTCTTAAGCTCCTATGTCTCGCTCTCGTCTGAATAATTTCGCCTGGTGTTTGCTGGAACGCAGTACTAGAGTTGCCCCTACCATGAGATGGTTCTTGACAAGGCATTAACATTCCCAGAGTCCAATTCTCACTCACAGACTACGGTTCTCATCACAGACTCCGGTTCTCACTCACCTCCCAAGGTAATCGCGTGTCTCGTTACCTGGAATAATTACTAGAAAAGACGCAAGGACGAGGAAGATTATTTTCGTCTTATCTTTAAATTACTAGTATTTACCTCCGTCACCAAAATTTTTCTAATGTAAATCGCTAGTTAGCTGGTTCACACGCATCTTTTAACATCTTAATTTCCTTGTTCTAATCTACAGTCTTCGTATTTCAGAGACTATGTTATGATTTGTATGAATATATTTTTACATACTGCCATATAATTTCGTTACCTCCTTGCATATTTTTACGTGTCAGTGTCCATGTTTGTTTTTACCAGTGAATGTCTACATGTTAATGGCTAATATGTTTGTTCATATTCATAATTATTCACATTAGTATTCATTTCATATATATATTTACTCATTTACATGCTACAACATCTCAGCGGTTAGTTTGTTGGCTAATTTACAAAGTTTTACATATTAGTGTTGCTCATCCCTATTTACCGAGGCATTTATATATTAACACCAATTTTGTATACTTGCCTACATATTACAGATTGGCAGGTGGTTTGTTTAATGAGCTAGTTTCCATATTATGACACGACACGGGCTATTTTGCTGGGCTTCTTGCACGACTTTCCTGGTTAATAAGTAGTGCAAGATTTCCGCCATTTTTAGGATTGTAATTTTGAGGTTAATTACCATCATATTTTAACCTTTTCACCACCACCATCACCACCGCCACCATTTGTGTCATTATTATCCTCCTCCATCCCCTCCTCCTCCTCCTCCTCCTCCTCCTTTATCATCTGCAGAAATCTTTGAAATTTTGTTGTAATAATATAGTGTACCATCGAATAAATTATAAAATATTAATTGACGACTTACTGTTTTCTCTTAAGCATTCAGTACAGTACGAATAATTTAATAGTTATAATAAGGGTTTCCCAGTTATAGTCCTTTTACGTTAACTTGGCCCAGACTTTTATCCTTTGGCATTTTATTTCACGTAACCCAGTGGCAAAAAAGAGATGGTACTATGTTGGCTTTTCATCCTTTCTGTTGCACTTCTTCGTGACTAGCATCGTTTCCCTGTGGTAATATCTTGTTATGGCTCGGTATTCAAGATGGAGGGATGGAAATTTTAAGCCAGGTTAGAGTAAGAAGAGTATAGTACATATTACACATACGAGCTTTTCTGACACTGCGGAATATATTAGAAGTGTACTAACCTGGTCACTGATATTACCGGCACAACTGATATTACATTGATAGTGAAAGTGATAGTACAACAACAATAAACACAACAACAACAATAACGACACAAATACCAACAACAATACTACCATTACTACCACCACCACTACTACTACTACTACTACTACTACTACTACTATTACTACCATACTACTACTACTACTAATGATAATGCCAGCAACAAATCTACCCTCACCAACAAGTACATTTAACAACAACAAAATCAACAACACGAGTCTCACTGAAAAATGTAAATAAATAACTAAACAATGCAAATGCAGTGGGGTCTGTGGCCGGAAGAGGTAGTTCTGGCCCCATAAACAAACAACAATAATAATAAAAACAAAAAACAATAACAATAACAACATAAGCATTTATAAGGAAAAAGAAATAACTATAAAATGCAACAACAACAACAATAACAACAACAACAACAACAACAACGACTATCAAAAGCACAATTGACAAACAAAAAACAAAAAGAAAAAAAAGAAAAAAGAAAAGGAGTATAACTGGCTTTCGTGTGTGTGTGTGTGTGTGTGTGTGTGTGTGTGTGTGTGTGTGTGTGTGTGTGTGTAGAGAAGCATATCGGTGACCATAGGGTTGGAAGTCTCGGGCCTTTATAAATATTTCGGCTCTCTATGACCGGCCGTAGTTGCTGCCGAGGTGGTGTATTGTCGGCACGAGTGGATGGATAGATAGATAGATAGATAGATAGATAGACAGATAGACAGATAGATAGATTGACTGATTGATTGATAGACAGACAGATAGATAGACAGACATTTGAAGCGATGGGTAGACATTTGGGACTGTCACGATAGATAGATAGACAGACAGATAGACAGACAGACAGACAGACAGACAGACAGACAGGTAGATAGATAAATAGACAGACAGACAGAGGATAGTGGACGTTAGACAGAGATTGAGATTGTCAGATGGATAAAGAAATAGAGGACTGTATACACTAGATGGCATTTTTCTTTTTCTTTTTTGTTTTTAATTCGTAAATAGGTACAGACTAGGCAGTTCGTTCCCAGAAGCCCGCCAGCCCTTCTCCGCGCAACAGATGGCGTTAACCTCATCACGTCACAACTGGATGACTAAGCGATGGATAGAAGGATAGAGGAATGAGTGAATAGATGACGGATAGCAGGATAGAGGAATGAGGGGATAGATGATGGATAGAAGGATAGAGGAATGAGGGGATAGCTACAGTAGAGATAGAGAGATTATTAAGAAATTTACAGAGACAGACTGGATACTGGGAAACGTGGTATGGGTTTAGATAATTTTGGAGAGATAACTGATAGGAACTGAGATATACAAATGATAATATAATGACAGAAATAAGCAAGAATAAAACAGAGATAACGTCCTTGTATTGAATGAGTTAATCTGTTCAGGCCAAGGTAGTCTCCCCACAGAAGAACAAAATCTCTAAACGGGAATAAATAAAAATAAATAAAATAAGTAAATAAGTAAATGAAATAATAACCATAAAGAGAGAAGGGAAGAAAAAAACAGATAAATAAAATAAATGGAAGAGATAAAATAAGAAATAAATAAATGAAGTAACAAATAAATAGATAAATAAATCAATAAATAAATAAAAGGTGTTAAGGCGCTGAGGCAGGGTTAATGGAGACTTTAATCCCTTTACTACAGGAGTTTATTTCTAAGGTGGGTAAGCTGCCAGGAATAAATCTATCTATCTATCTAGCTGCCTATCTATCTATCCATCTATCTATCTATATAAATCACTACAGAACTGAAGCGGTTGACTACGACTGATTTTCCATTAGGCGAATAAATAATCTGGCGGGTAAAAAAAAAAAAAAAAAAAAGATACCACAGAAGGAATGGAGTTAATCCCAAAATTCCCTTAGCTATGGCCAGAAAATTTCGTACTGTATTCCAGATAACGCTGAACAATTTTATTTAATGCTGGGAAATTCACTAACGCTAAATAAATAAATAAAATACATAAAATAATTAAAAAAAAATAGATAAATATGGCCACGACGATAATTCTAGCTGATAACTGGGAAAATATGTACGTTATTCCACTTAACACCAGACGATTTTATTTGCATCAGAAAAATCCATCCGAACTAAAAAAAAAAAAAATGGAAACTGTCTGTCTGTCTGTCTCTCTCTCTTTCTCTCTCTCTCTCTCTCTCTCTCTCTCTCTCTCTCTCTATCTATCTATCTATCTATCTATCTATATAATTCTTACTATTTTAGAAGACTTTTTTAATATATATTTTTTTCTTACAACTGTCAAGCCTTTTTATTGGGTCAGTAGAGAGGTGGACGTATTAATGATGGTTATATAGAGCCTCTAGAAAAAATAATAAATTTAATCTTAATATAATCGTCATGAGTAAAAAAAAAAAAAAAAAAAACATGAAAAACTGCATTGAAGAAGTTGATGGGGGAAAATTACAATAAAAAAAATAAATACTGCAGTGAAGGATCACAGGGAGACTAATATCAACAGAGATTAAGAGAAATCATGAGAGATTGAACACTGGTAATGATGACAACAGTGAATCCAGTCTCTCTCTCTCTCTCTCTCTCTCTCTCTCTCTCTCTCTCTCTTACCACGCCTCCCTCATACAAGTCTCAAAATCCCACCCTCTTCCACCCTCCCATCGCCCTTACCATCCACTCATACGATGGACACTAAGCCTAACCAATCATCAAAAAGGTCTAGGTATGGACGACGTGGAATTGTTCTTTAAGTGCCGTAAATCTTCGTTCTTAGTCACCTTTTTTCGGTCTATTTTTTTTTTTTTTTTTTTTTTTTTTAGTGGACAGAATGTATATAAAAAAATCATATTGCTTCTTTTGCCCCAATGACGTTTCTCTCTCTCTCTCTCTCTCTCTCTCTCTCTCTCTCTCTCTCTCTCTCCCTAACTCCTTCCCTACTAATCCTCATCCTAAGCTGAATAAAATCGTCTGGAAATGGCTACAATGCACAAAAAATTACGTCGTCGGGGTGAAAGGATTAAGCACCAAAAATCCTCTTCTTAAATCACCATACAATGAATTCATTTTTTTCGTCTCAGTCCCTTCACTGCGGCGATTCATTTTTTTCCCTATTCTTGCTTTGGGTTGAGTTTTGGAATAAGAAGGGTCAGCAATAGTTTCGATAGTAACCCCTTTAGTACTAGAGCGCGTGTATTTTCCTCTGATAAAGATCCTCAACTCCATACACCTCAATTGACAGCCAAGTGTAATTATACTGAAGGGAGAATTTGCGTACTAACCAAGGAGACTCATTCCTACCTCATAACTAAGAATCACAGAATTTCATGCGAGTATATCGAGTGGCCCATTTATCTCAAGTGAAAACCAATCAGCTATGGATATCTCATAAGCTGAATAAAATTGTCTGGAAGAAGCAGCAATAAATTAACAAAGAGGTCATGGAACTGAATGGGTTTCGTCGACAGGAAAATGTGCATATTAATAATGTACTTCTTCCGACTGATTCTTAACTATTTTATTTAACTCAGACAGACCCTACGCAGATGAAGGGTTAAATAGCCTAAGTTATCGATTTATATCACTTTTACACTTTTTTTTGGTCAGTCTATACTTTTTCAATATAAGGACGTCTTTCTTTTAGTTTATTCCTGCCATTGATAGAAGAGGGACGTCTTCCTTTGGGCTTGTTCCTGCTGTTTACAGAGATTTATTTCGGCATATTAGAAGTCGCTGGTGGTGAAAGGTTAACGAAGGCTGTATCTAACCCATCCAAGTCGAAAAGTCTCTCCAAAACAATAATAACAGTGATGAAAAGGGCGCCACCGTGAGGAAGAGGTAAAGTTTATGTGAAGTTACAGAAAAAATTATCTCTATAAGCTCCATTGCAATATATTCGTCTGTTTCACTCAAATCAACGGTACAAGTTCTCCTCCACCCCTCTCTCTCTCTCTCTCTCTCTCTCTCTCTCTCTCTCATTTACAGATGATGAACAGAGGAAGGCAAAACAAATCATAAAAAGACAATCCATACACCATGCAGATTACAACTGCCCTTCGTTATATCTTGAAAAAATTCCGTAGCTTCTTGTAAGGATGTCTCAGTGGTTCTCTTTGAAGTTTTTACCTGATTCGATTTCTTCTTCATTATCTATCAACATATTATCTACTCTCTCTCACACTTAATTATCCTGTATACCATCAAGAATAAAGATAATATTACAGTTGTTTTATTAAATATCTAAGGCACTTTTAACATCTTCACCTAATCAAGATTCCTAATTATAAATCTAGCATTATAATATTAATTCTCATTGTTAGCTTATTATACCTTATGCTATTAATGTCCAAGGTACGTCTTGCACAGGTAAATAGCTTTCTCATAATTTTCTTCTTCTTCATCTATCTTATCTATCTATTGCCAGACACCATAATCCCGTAAAGGGTGGCCATTTGACACTGAGTTAGTTGTTTTACAGGGAGGGGCACCAACCCTCCACCAACCCACTTGTTGACACGTATGGAGCACGTATGGTTTGGTTATATGGTTACCACCCGGCGTTGTAAATGTCATTATTATTATTATTATTATTATTATTATTATTATTATTATTATAATTATTATTATCATTATTACTATTATTTCATGCAACTTACATAATTTACTGCAACACAAGCACATGATTTTATTATTATTACATGCATTAATATTATTATTACTATTATTATTATTATGATTATTATCATTATTATTATTATTATTATTATTATTATTATTACCTCCAACTTAATAATCTACATATCATTTATAATCTTAAGTAATTTTATAGTAGTATTCTTGGATGTTTGTCTTGATTTCATAATGTTAATCCACTTACCTAGGCTGAGAAATTTGAGAATATTTATAATTTTTATTCTTTCAATTGCTGTTAGGTGCTATGTAGTTAGTATTATTAGGTAAATTTATAGGAACATTATTATTATTATTATTATTATTATTATTATTATTATCATGATCATTGTTATTATTAACATCAAAATCTGCCTAGTACCTGTCTGTATATCTATCTATCCACCCATCTACCTATCTATCTATCTACTTATCAGTCCATTTATCTTTCTCTTTATCCATCCATCTATCCATTCACCCACACAGCTATCTAACTATCTATCTATCTATCTATCCATCCATCTGTGCATCATATATGTCCTCTTCTCTCGTTCCTCTTCTACACCCACTTCCTCCCTCCCCTATTTACTTCCCTCCTCCCTCCCCCCAAACCAGCAGGATTCGGGAGGGAGGGAGGTGGGGGCGTTGGGGGGGGGAGTGGAGGGGAAGGAGAGGGGGAAGGGGGGATGGAGGGAGGGAGGGAAGTCGAGGTCCATTAAGTCAAAGGTCAAGGAGAAAGGACACGGCGGCAGTACCTTCAGTCCCTCCTTCAAGTTCTCTCTCTCTCTCTCTCTCTCTCTCTCTCTCTCTCTCGTGTATGGTACTAAATAGCTTACTTTTCTTATAACTGTGTGTGTGTGTGTGTGTGTGTGTGTGAGAGAGAGAGAGAGAGAGAGAGAGAGAGAGAGAGAGAGAGAGAGAGAGAGATTGACAACTCTATCCAAGGCACCAGAATCAAAACAACTCCCAGTTCAAACTACATTGACAATTATTAACCTACACACACACACACACACACACACACACACACACACACACACACACACACACACACACACACGAAATACAGATAATTACCCTAAATTAGTCTTAATAACTCAAGTTTACCCCTTCAGAACGATTATTTACATTTTATTTTTCACTATAGGTTGTTCATTTTTACTTGGTCAAAATTTTCGTCCTTTTTGCTGCTTATTTCCCGTGGCTCGGTGGTTGAAAATTATAATGCTGCAGTTCTTCATCTCATCCCATAGCACTTCTTCGTGACTGGCATGATATTCTAGTGCTAATTCTTGCTATAGCCCTGCATTGATGGTGATGATGATGATGATGATGATAATAATGATGATGATGATGATGATAATAATGATGATGATGGTAATGATGATGATGATGACAATTATGGTAGTTTTTCGCCTAATTAAAATGAGGAAAATATTTATGCGAACATGCCACACTGTAGAAAGAAAATTAATGAGAAATATAATTAGCATCTTAATGAACGTAACTGTCATGTCCTTTTTACCTACGATTATAGCAATTATTATATCTTTATTACATTTACTAATTATATTCTATACACTTGGTCACTATAATTATCATTTTTATCATAATTATTAACGTGATTTAGTCCCACGATTAGTACGCTTACTATTATTCTCTTTTATAATTATCAACACTATTTAATTTCACTTTTTTTATTTGCATTTTTGTTCTTTATAATTATCAGAATTATTCAGGCACAAAGGTAAAAGTAAAATCCTCCCTTATTATTATTATCAGTCTCATTTTATCTCACAATTATTATTTATTATTATTATTATTATTTATTATTATTATTATTATTATTATTATTATTATTATTATTGTTGTTATTTTTATTATCAACATTATTTATTCCCACAAATGTAACAATCATTTATTATTTAACATGCTTTATTCCTTCCCATTATATTTATCGTCATCCCGCAGTCCCTCGATTGTACACTTATCATTTTCCTTCCCTTTGTATAATTATCAATATTTTAGTCTCAATTATCACACCCACTATCACCGCTATAATTAACCCCATGGCACGATTCTTTCACTTTGGACTCCTGATTATTACCATTCTTATTTCTCCCATTAAAATAATCAGTCATTTAGTTCCACAATTATTACACTATTATTACCTCCCATTTTAATTGCCCCCATCGTCCACCGGGGCATGAGGTAATTAGGGTAATGAGGGTGGCACTAATGATATCGACACTGAGCAATGAGTGAGTGGGTGGGAGGTTGACACTATAATAACTAGCTGGCTATGTCACAGAACGAGTCCATTTCCAAGCTGGAGTACAGAATGGATGAAACTTTATATATGGCGACTGAGAATCGGTGCTAACAGTCAAGGTGCTGATTGGTGACTGAGAACTGGCGTTGATATTATACATGTTGTTGTTGTCTGTTGTTGTTGTTGTTGCGTGGCCCCCGTCTGACTGGCCACGCAGATCCGTCGACCACAGGCAAGCAACTTCTTTGACGGGGCCGCCCTACAGGTTCAGTTAGAGCACCGTACGTACGCCGTGTAGAGAACCGGCGCCCCCTTATGGTAGACAACGCCTCACCAGGGTCGGACCACGGTCTTTCCTCATGGCAAAGTACAGGGGAATATGAGGAGGCCTGGCTATCGGGTGGACGCCGCAGCTGCCTGGCTCCACCCAGGAGGCATAGCACCACCACGTGTTGGCTCCTCATCAGCCCCTAAATGAAGCAGGAAGGTTTACAGATACTATGTCGGCTAAGAATATGACGTTACCCCATCAGTTCCACGGATCTCCCCTAAGATGAATAAAATCGTCTGGTGGTAGTCAAATTTAATCGTCCGGAGATAACAAAAAAAATAAAAATAAAATAAAATAAAAAAGTCAACGTACTGTAGAGTCCACTGAAGGTCGTTTCTAATAATACTATAATACACAGGATGAACTGGATTTGGCGTAAATGATACAGGTCTCACCGGCATTAAGCGAGATGGTCGCCCTTGAATACGAGTAAAATGCCAGAGTTGGGATCATAGCAGTAAAAGGCTTCACTGAGGTGGTTTTTGTTCGCCATGCCTTAAATGTCTAACTGCCAGGATTTCCCTCATCTGCGAGTAAAATTGTCTTATTTAAGCCTTAGTAAAATACATATTTGTGTCCACTGAAAGTTAAAGAGTAAATTATGTCATTATGCGAAAAAAAAAAAACTCCAGTAAGATTGAAAGTGAGATTTTGGTAATGATTTCTTAAAAGGCAGAAGTAAATAACAAGATTATCTGACGTGTAATCGTTTTTATTTGTCTTGCAGTGTGGGGGGGGGAATTAAAATTTCTGATTCTGTTGTTCCTTAACCCCGGTCTGTCTGGCTGAGCAGGACCGTCGACCACAGGTAAGTAACTGCGTCTGTGGGATTATCCTACAGATACAGTACAGTACATACACCGTGTAAGGATCCGGCTCCCTCTTGTCGTGGGCAGCACCTCACTAGGGTCGGCCCAAGATCCTTCCCCACGGCGAGGTGCGGGGAAATATGAGGAGGTCTGGCTCCGGGGTGTACGCCGCAGTTGCATCACTCTATCCAAGGTACACAGCGCCACCACGTGCAGGCTCCCCGTCAGAGCAAAATTTCTCAATAAAACAAGAGACTGATTAAGGGAACGTACAAGTGTGGGGTCGCTACAAGGAGAAGGGTGGGTAGACCGAAACAAGAAGGAATCAAAGTAAGAGTGTTCTGTGGGAGCGGAAGTCGTTATTGAGTAGGGACGAAGGTGCCTGGAGATCATTTTGTCTAGGTCAGCACTTGCAAGATTTTTTTTTTCATATCAGACTTGTACACACACACACACGCACACTCCCTCTCTCTCTCTCTCTCTCTCTCTCACCCAATTTTTCCCTCAACCCCGTCTCAAGTTTTCCCACCTAATCCCTAAAAGCTTCTCCGTAAATATTCAAGACATCGACTTTTTTTTTATTTACGTTCAAATATTTTTTCAGAAAGTTTAGTCCCTCCTTTTCCACTCTGACTCCTCGGCATTTTATTTTTCGAAGACGTTTCCAACATATTTTCCTTGAGTTTTACCTGCTTTATATAACGCTCTCTTTAACCCCTTCACCTCGAGGGCTCGTATTCTCGTAGGTCACAGAAGCTCCCTAACACCTCTTCCGTAGCGATTTATTATTTGGATATGGCTGGTTAGTATCCTTTTGTAGGCTAATTACGGAGAGTATGGCGATATTGGTAGGATTTATGTAGCACAGATGAGAACAGTAAGGTGTAAAATACAAAATAAATCACTTGGGAGATTGTGTTAGGAGGCTTCCTTAACAGACGACAATACGGGTCAGGGAATTAAGGTGCTGGAGAGGAGCACCTTCATGTGGTGGCATTAATATGACGGGCGAGCTACCCGGTTATAGAGACGTCCTTCAGTCCAATCCCTATCCCCACAAAGGAGGATGGAAGACTGAGGAAGAGGGACAGTTTTGGCTTGAAGTCCACTGGGTTCACGTTCAAAAAAGCTTGGAACTACTACTACTACTACTACTACTCGAGGCTTGATCTCCATTTCTTTCTTGCTGATATCAGAGAATTTTATTTCACTCGGGACAGGCTGCAGCTGGTAACAATTAATTTTAAAGAATCGTAGCGAGAGGGTTAAAGATGTGTGTATATGGTATGATAAGTTTATATGTTTCTTTATTAACTGCCTATGGTTTGTAAGTTTTTGTTTTTGTTTTTAACCTAACCTTGCCAAAATTTCAGTCCTTTTGCAACTTATTTCACATAGGTCGGTGGAGGAAAAAGACAATGCGACAGCTCTAGACCCTTTCCATGGCACTTCTTCATGGCTAGCATCATATTTTAGTCTTCACTTATTTTTACAACTCAGCAACAAAGAGAGGTAGCAATTTTAGGCCAGGTTAGAGTATAAAGGTAGTGTAGTAAATGTGGTTTTGTTGTGTACTATTAGGGTAAGATACTGGGGCGATGGTGTATTCAGTAAAATTAGTATATGGAATGGGAAGGGATAAGGGAGAGGGAAAAGGAAGAGAGGAGAGGAGAAGGGAGTGATAAGAGAAAAAAGAGGGAGGACGGGAAAGAGGGCTGGATGGAGAAAGAAGGGAAGAGGATGAAAATAAGGAGAGAGAGAGAGAGAGAGAGAGAGAGAGAGAGAGAGAGAGAATGAAGTGAGGAAAAACAGAGAAAAATCGTTGACAAAAAAAGAAGAGAAAAAGGGAAGACAGACGGGGGCAGAAAGAGAGAGGGAGAAAGGGGAAGGGAGAGGGGAGAGAAAGGGAGAGAGAGAGAGAGAGAGAGAGGAGGGGAGGGGAGAAGGGAGGAAGGAATATTTAATCAGTAGGGGCCAAGGGTGTGTGTATGTGTCCATGTATGTATTCCAACTGTGTGTACCAGTCCATGCGTACATGTAAGATGAACCATTAACCTACACACGACCGACCTGGGAATAGAAACAAACCGGAGACATCCTTGTACATACATAGATATACACATGCATACATACATACTACATAAATACATACATACATACATATATACACACCTTATAATTATGATGTTCTTAATCTGTGACATACTCTCTACTCATTAACAAACCTACTCACCTTGACTCACTTAAGTACCTATTCTTATTCAGCCATCTTATTTGCATACGGTCGTTTCTTGCGGACGTAGGAGGCTCCCAAGCGCCCCCTCCATAACAGTATATTTCTGGATATGGCTTTTTGCCCGTACATTATTTAAATACGCGCTATCCGAACAAAAATGTATAAATAGCAATGTACATAAGAATACTAAGCAATAATATGGCACATTCATCTGTTGTAGTATGTTCCTATGAAAAAACAAAATTATATATAGTGCCATTAAAAAAACGAATACAGGCATAGACAGATCACCAACATTGAATGGGAAACAGATGGAGAACAATGTAACTGAGTGGCAATCCAGTGTTGGCGCAAGAGGAAGAGAGAGAGACAGAGAACATGAAGAGATAATTAAACGATGTACTGGAACTGGGTGAATAGGCTAACACGCAATATCGTTTAGACTGGAAAAAGACGGGCCTTCGTACTGGAATGGACTGTCTTAGGGTGTTGATGATGATGGTGATAAACGCAAAATATAACTTGCAAAATAAAAAAAGAAAGGGATGGAGCCAGGGAATCTTATAAATCCACAAGGACACCAAAAAACTGATTCTCCCCATTTCTTCTTCCAGTTTAATTAGGCTTTCAGTTAATTTTTTCTTGCTACCTCCAGACGATTTTGTTCAGCTTAGGAGAGGAAACTATACTCCTTTTAACCCAACCTGGCCCAGATTTTCGTCCATTTCCAGCTTGTTTTAGCAGAAAATGGAAAATGATACGGCTCTACATCATATCCATAGCACTTCTTCGTGACTAACATCATATTTAAGTGTTAATCTACTGCTAAAACTCAGCATTCGAGACGGAGAGACGACAATATTTGGCCAAGTTGGAGTAAAAGGAGTATAGTTGTCAGTGGGTTGCTATAGGTTACACAACACCCTCTCCCCCCCCCCCACCGGCATTTCAAAAACACAATAATTCAGAAAAGGCAAAAATAAAATGCAAAAAAGTCACCGTAGGGAAGCGACAGAAAAAAGGAATGGTATCAGGAAAGCTGCTTGGCCCACAAGAATGATGGGAAGGTTTGTGTGTGTGTGTGTGTGTGTGTGTGTGTGTGTGTGTGTGTGTGTGTGTGTGTGTGTGTGTGTGTGTGTGTGTGTGTGTGTGTGTGTGTGTGTGTGTGTGTGTGTGTGTGTGTGTGTGTGTGTGTGTGTGTGTACGATGCATAAGGAACTGGGGAGAAATTACGCGGTTATGAATGGAGGTAAATGATAGAGAGAAGTGGGAGGAAAATGGAGGAGAAATGAGAGACAGAGAGAGAGAGAGAGAGAGAGAGAGTGTGTGTGTGTTTATATGTATGTGCGTGTGTGTGCGTCAAGAAGGAAATGGCAGTGCAGGTATACAAGGACAGAGAGGATATTCCAAAGACGTTCAGTGTCCCAGAGACGTAAGGACAAGGCATGGGCAAACGGGGAGCAGGACAGAGAGACAGGCAACAGGGAAAACAGACAGAGAACAGACGGAGGGTGGTGGCGGTCGATATAGCCTTTCTTCCCTTCCTTTCTTCCTTCCTTCCTTCCTTCCTCCTCCTCCTCCTCCTCCTCCTCCTCCTCCTCCTCCTTTTCTGTCATCTTCCTCTTCATGCTTGTTTTCATTTCGACTCCCCTCCATCTTCTCATTTTCTATCTCTATAAAATTTCCTTTCTCCTCTTCTTTCCTGCTTTTATTTCTCTTATTTTCTTTCCCTCCATCAATTTCCTTTTTATTCCTTCCTTCCTCCATTTCTATCACGTTTTTCTTTACCTCTTTCTTCATCTTAATTCCTCTCCATCCTGTTCTCTCTCTCTCTCTCTCTCTCTCTCTCTCTCTCTCTAAATCCTTTCCAACACTTCCTTTCGCATCCTCTCTCATTTACATCTTTCTCCTCTCATTCTAACCCCTATCTCCCCTCCTATCTTTCTTCTCCCCCAAAACCAAATTCAGTCACCCATTTCTCTTTCTCATATTCTCCTTCTTACTCCTCTTCTCTTCCTCCTCATTTCTTCCTCTTCTCTTCTTTCCCTCTCTCACACACCCATCCTACCTACCCCCCCCCTCAGCCAAACTCAACCTCCTCTTCCTCTTACACCCGCTCTCCTCTTTCTTTACCTCTTCCCCTTCCCCCCTCCCCTATCTCCCCCCTCATCCAAACTCAGCTCCTCTTCCTCTTTCCTTTACTTCTTCCACTTCTCCTCTCACCCTCTCCCTCTCCTCCTCTTCCTCCTTCCTTTACCTCTTCCTTTTCTCCCCTCCCCCATCTCCCCCCTCATCCAAACTCAGCTCCTCTTCCTCTTTCCTTTACTTCTTTCTCTTCTCCTCTCTCTCCCCTCCGCTTTCTCCTTCCTTTACTTCTTCCTTTCTCCTCTCCCTACCCTCCTCTTCCTTCTTCCTCTAGCTCTTCCTTTTCTCCCCTCCCCCATCTCCCCCCTCATCCAAACTCAGCCTCCCGCGTCTCATAACCACCAGCAAAACTTCCCTCGACCCTCTCATAAAAGGCTTGTTAAAAAACTCTTAACACGCCCTGAACTTCCTCCCCGGTAAAGACCCCAAAGACTTAAGGAGGGCGGAGAAAGACTTAAGGAGGCCGTAGTCCGCATTAAAGAAGTTTGCCCTGCGCACCTGATGAGCGAATTTTAAGGCCCTGATGAGAAGAATTCAAGGGTTTCTTGGCAGTCAGGCGGGAAATATTTAGGGATGAGGTGCGAATTCTAGGGACAGCGAGAAATGCTTTATGTCAAATTTTAGGGACAGCGGAGAATACTTTAGGACATTGTGTACAATATTCTCGACGATTTTTAAATATTTAGAGAATAGGTGAGATTTTACGGGCAGTTCATTAAAAAAAAAAAATGTGTTTCCGTGATTAGGCGCCAAATGTCGAGCGACTGGATGCGATTTTTTAAAGGATATGCATTGGAAAAGTATCTGAAGATTGGTTTAAACTTTTGTGGGCTATGATGCAGAAAATCAAAAGGTGAAAATGGAGGATTATGTAGCTAAAGACTAATATTAAGCGAAAATATCAAAGCACTGGCCGTGATATTTTAGGAAATTAGGATAAAAACATACAGTGAATACGTAAAGATTTTCTTGTGGAACCTGTTTTAAAATTTCTTTATCAACGGGAATTTTGGTTTAGAAAAAACATTTAGGGAATAGATACGGGTTTTTATGGTACTTCCAAAATTAAGGGAATTAAGGAAAAAGAGTATCAGCCGAAAAATAGGTAGTTAAAGCAAAATATTCAGGACATGGGTGTAATATTCTTAACTATTTCATCATCATCATCATCATCCAGTCCAACATAATCCCATTAGGAACGAAGGAGGATTGGGCTAACCCACTCAGTTCAGGCGTATAAGGCGAATGTGACCAGTCGCTCTTCCCTGAACGGCATAAAGTAAGCAATAAACCCCAACCATCCCTCCGAGGCGGACGTTTATGGGGTACAGCCGGTCGGGGCGCCTCAACCCACTAGCCCGTCAATCGTCTTAAAAAGGGAAACTACACTACACCGGTACACAGCACGAGGCCCGCCATTGATCTCCCTGTGTGTGTATTAAGGAGCTGACCCAGAAAAAAGGAAAGTACTCATGTGTGACGGGAAGCTGAAGAATTTTAGGTACAGAATTCATGGTCTCTGTGTTAAGTTTTTAGAGAATTAAAGTGATAGTTTTAGGGATTATTTAAGAGCTGATTACAATATCCACGAATATCATGCAAAAATTTAGGCAGTTAGCGCAAATTATTTATAGATTGGATAGGAAATTTGTATGAGTTACGTAAAATAATTTGAGAATGGATGAAAAGTGATCAGCCAGCCGCCTCCCCCTCCCCCCAAAAAAAGAAATTATCAGGTCCGACCTTTGGGGACTGAATCCGAAAAGTCGTGAGAAGTTTTAAGCAATTAGGCCAAAAACTGATTGTTAATGGAAAGCTTTAAGGACAAGAAAAAAAGTATTTAGGGATCTGATGGAATACTGAATACTGGAAAAGAACTGAATGAGAATATTTAGGGATTGGCCGTGAGAGTTTTGGGAATGGATGAAAAGTTTTAAATTGGAAAATTATTGTCCATTATATGACAAAAAGAGAAAATTTGACACGCACTTTATACTTCACTAATTATATTACACTTGTGATTAGGTACCATTATGGAACAGGTTATTATCATTTTGTTACTGCCTATCTTACTAGAAATGAAGAGTCAGGGAATAGAATTGATTTTTAGGATGGGGGGATGAGAGAACATGGAATACTTGGGAAAACTGAATTACCATCGAAACAGGTTCAAACTGGCAATGAAAAAGGCTCTGGGTGTAATGAAAAATCAGATTACACAGGATTTGGTACACACTTAACACAGTCTTAAACAAATAGATTTACTAGTTAGGTTTATTTAGCGTCACCCTCTCGTTCCTCCCTACCTAACGTCGCCTCTTCCTCTCCCTTTACCCCATCTCTCCCCTTCTCCCTATCCCTTTTCTTCTTTCCCTCTCCCCTCTTTCCCTTAATCTACTTCTCCCAACCTCTATCCTTCCCTCCCTACCCTACGTCGCCTCTTCTTCCCCCCCCCCCTTAATCTGTTTTTCCACTTCCTCCTATTTCTTTTCTGCTTTCCTTGTTCCCTCCTTCTGCAACTCAATCTTTCCTTTTCTTGCCTTTCTTTATCCTCGCCTCCTGCCCAGCCTCTATCCTTCCCTCCCTCTCATCCCTCCTTTTCTCTTCATTGCCTTACTATTCCCATTCCGCCTCACAGCGAAGTCCGCGTCGCCTTATTAGTAAAATTAATGAGCCGCGCTTCTCCTTCGCCACTTACGTTATTAATTATCATCTTACCTGGCCGGAGGTGTGGGCAGGGGAGGAGTGGAGGAGGCTATGGGGTAGATAGGGGAGGGGGCTAGGAGATGGATAGGAGAGCGAGGAGGTAAGAGGAGGAATAGGTGGGGGAGAGGACTGGAGACAGAGGGAAGTATCAGGCTTCATAGATGGTTTAGGAGATAGGTATTCAGGAGAACATTAGGAAGGTAGAAAAATAGGATAGCTCAGGTAGGCCACCAATAGGTAGGTCCTGTATGAGATAGGGCAATAACATGAGAGATAAATATGGATAGCAAAAGAGAGAGGTGGGAAGTTGGAAGGAAAGACAGATGGGCACCTAAGGGAGGGGCTTAGACAGGAGATAGGAGGTAGGTAGGAAGAGGGGAAACGGGGCTAGAGAAAAGGAGAGGGGGAATAGAGAGGCAAGAGGAGGAGGTGGGGGCAAGACAGATGTGGGGGTGGGTGGAGGGACTAATGGGGTAGGGGGAAGGGCGAGGGGGGAGGATACAGGAGGAAGGGTAAGGGAGTAAGAAAGAAGACAGGAAGGGGTTGGGGAGAATAAGAAAGGAGAGCACGAGAGATACGAAAAGGCGAGACACTGGGAAGGGTGAGGTTTTCATTTCTCTCTACATGCAATTAAAGAGGTAATAATCGACAGGGTATGAGGAAAGGGGCTGGGGAGGGTGACAGAGGGACTAGACTGGACAAAAGGCAAACTGAAGGGGATTTAGAGAATTATGAATCCTCCAATCTTTAAAAAGCAATTTGTCCAAGCATTTCGGAACGAATGGATCTTGATTTTTTTTATTTTTTTGAGAGAAATATTGCTGGAATCTTGCCTTCGGTTCCTTCTTCATAGCATGAAAAAAAAAAAAAAAAAAAAAAAGGAAGGAAGCATGGAAGGTGGTGGCTAGGAGGTGAGGGCAGTAGGAGAGAATAGTAGAATAAAGGGGGAGGTAAAAAGAAGTACTGAGAAAAGGAAGGTTTAGATGAGTGGAATTGCCGATGGTGGGGGGATTCTCAGTTCCTATCCAGTACAAAATTAGAATGGTATTGCTCAAAGGGGAGAAGGTGGGAGCTGGGAGGCTAGGGAGAGCTACAGAGAGGCCAGGGTGGAGGAAGGGGAGGGGGGCAAAGAAACATCGAAAGGGGGAGTTAGAGGGGGCGCGGCTCTCAGTATCTATCCAACACACAATTAGATCAGCAATAATCGAAGGGGGGAAGGAGGGAGGGAGGCTAGAAGGGGGAGGAGAAGGGCTAGAGTGGGGGCAAGACATATATTGTAAGGGGGGCTTAAGGGGGGCCAGTCCTCAATTCCTATCCAACACACAATTAGAGGGGTAATGGAGGAGGGGGGCCATACCCGTGCCAGGCTAATTACACACTGTCTCAGGCATAATTAGTAGCCCTAACTGCCATAAACTGCAGCTCAACTAGACGCCTCCACAGCCATTATTATTGAGACTGCCCGCCATTACAGGTCTTCCCTTCCTCACCAGACTAATTTGGAGTGTATTTTTATCGCTCGTTTTAACCAATTTGACCGAAAATTTTAGGGGTGACTTTAGGGATTTTTCTACCTAACTCCAGACGATTTTGCTCGGCTGAGGGAAATTCCAGGACTGATAAAATTTCCCTTCCTCACCAGACTAATTCAGAGATTATTTTTATAGCCCATTTTTTAACCAATTTCACCGGGAATTTTAGGGGTGACTTTAGGGATTTTTCTGCCTAACTCCAGACGATTTTGCTCGGCTGAGGGAAATTCCAAGACAAGATTTCGTTCATTATTTGGGGATTCTGCTCCATGTAACTCCGGATGATTAATATACTGGTTGGGAAGTAAGTGCTTTTTTTTTTCTCAGGTAATCCCAAGACGATTTTTCTAAGATTAAAATTTCGCCTTGAATATTGAAGTAGCATTATGACTCGTCCAAACAGATTTTTTTTTTTTTTTTAATGGAGAGGGAAACTATATCATTAATCCTTTCTCTATGAGGGGTGGAAGTGAAGGCTCTAATCCCACTTGACCTCAGGCGATTTTGATAAGATGAGGAAACTGCCATAAATTCCAGCTTAAGACGCCTCCCCAACCCTTCTTACTGAGCCCCCCCGCCATTACAAGTCTTCCCTTCCTCATCTGAATAATTTTGCGTCTATTTCCATCGCTCGTTTGTGCCAAGTTCCTTCAAGTTCGGGATTTTGTTCTGGGTAAAATTCGGTAGACGATTTCGTTCAGCTAAGGGTAACTGGGGAGGGGGGGGTCGCCTTTTTTTTTCGGTGGGACAGTTTAACGGAGGGAGATTATTTTCTGCTCCAGACGATTTTATTAACGATTAACACTTTAGCTGGGAAGTTAAGGTTATTATTATACTTCAACCAAATGACTTTCTTCAGCTAAGGGAACTGCATGATTAATCGTTTCTCTGCGATTACTGTAACTTAAAACTAATATTTTTCTGCAACGAGGGGAATTCAGAGTTTTTTCATTCAGTCTCCCTCAGACGATTAATTTCAGCTGAGGGAAATAATGCCAAAATAAAAAATACAATATGGAACCCAACTAAACGCCTCCCCAACTATTATTACTGACCCCATCCTCCATTAAAAATACTTTCTTCTTCACCTGGCTGATTCGGAATATATTTTTATCCCTCTTTTAAGACATTTATTTTCCTGTGAACTTTAGGGACTTGATTTTTGGTCACTCTGTCCGACGATTTTGTTCAGTTCAGACCTAATTTATACCGTGGGAAATTTAGGAATGTTACTTTGTTCAGGTGCAGACGATTTGGTTCACGATTAATACTTCAGCTGAGAATTCACGGATTATTTGGTCTTGATAAACCCACCAGACGATTTTGATGAAGTAAGGAAGCAGCGACTACAATTACTTGGATCGGCTGCCATTACGAGTTTCCCCCTCCCCCCCAGCTCCCTATCTCGTACTAACTTTATCGCCCGTTTGAGCCATTTTTCTTACGGTTTTTTGAGATTTATTTTAGGGATTTTGTTGCCGGTAACCCCACCCGACGGTTTTGTTCATCTGAGACCCGAAGGAAGGTACGGTAATTCTGCCATCAATCATTTCGTTGGGTACTTTGGGTTTTTTCTTCTGCCCAAACAGGTGATTGTGCTCGGCTGTGGTAAATTTGACATCGATTTTTGAGTTTAGGGATGTTTATTTTACCTATATCCAGACGATTTTGTTCAGCTGAGAATAACTCCTCGCAAGAAAATGGGTAATAATCACGCCGACTAAAGCTACCTTGATAAATTCTTCAGTTTCCATTAGTAAATTTAGGGGCATCATTTAACCCTCCCCAGACGATTTTCCTCAGCTCAGAATAAATCTCCGCAAAGATAGGGTTAAGCTCACTCATTCCGTAGCCTCCCGAGTTGCTCACAGAGGGCAATTAGCCATATTTGGGTCGGTAATTAACCCGTTCGTGCAGATAACCGGATAGCCTTTGTCGTGGGCAGTGATAAGGATCGGGTCATTGGCGGGCGTGGCTCCGTTTTTTTATCTTCCTCTACTTAGCTCTCGTTTTGCACCTGAAATCTTTATGAGCAGTATTTTTTGTGGTACTTGAAGGGCTCTCAGTAACTCTTCCTTAGCGATTTTATTTCTATTTTAGTTACTGTTATTATTATTATTATTATTATTATTATTATTATTATTATTGCTGTTGTTGCCTTTGTTCTTGTTGTTTTTGTTTTTATTTTGTTTTTCTTATTCTTACTGCATATTGTACTCTTTTATCTCCACCCACATGCGGAACCTGTAAGACGGCCCTTCAGAAGCAATACCTTACCTGTGGTTGACGGGTCTGCTTGGCCTGATAGACCGGGGTAACGCAACAACAGCAAAAGTATACCTGTGTTAATTTCTCTCTCTCTCTCTCTCTCTCTCTCTCTCTCTCTCTCTCTCTCTCTCTCTCACACACACACACACACATACACACACATACACACACACACACACACACCTTTGCGCACCTCCGCCTGAAGAAGATATTCCCATTTTCTTCCAAGCGCTCAAGACAGGCGAAAACGGGTCATTAAAGTCTTCAGTACTTTGCTAATTGCCCTGGACACTTAAACCACGCCCTGAGAGAGAGAGAGAGAGAGAGAGAGGTTCAAATATTCCAATGCTCTTTAACAATCCTCGACATTTTCACAAGCCCTACGACAAATCCTTAAACATTTCTTCTTCTTCTTCCTCTATTTCTTCTTCTTCTTCTTCTTCCATTACTTTTCTTTCGCCTCCTTACACTCCCTTTCGTTAATTTTCCAGACCTGTCCTTCACATTATTTTTTATTTTTTGCTCTTATTCATTTGCTTCTCCTACTATTACTACCCTTCTTTCTCCTCCTCCTCCTCCTCCTCCTCCTCCTCCTGCACATTCTCGTCTTCTTCCACCCAGTCCAAGGAGAAAAAAGGAAAAAGGCTTAGTAATCCTGAGAGGCTAGTGGTGTCCGCCTGTCCCTCTGGCGGTGGGCGGGCGAAACAGCGGTGATGCCCCGGAGTAATGGCCGCACTTATCTTTACCCTCAGAGGCCCGACCTGCGCCTCCTTTACCAGACTAACTAACCATTTATCAAGCTGGGTTTATTTCAGGACGGGACCGATTGGCAGGAAAGCGCAGGACTGAGTTTTAAAGAGATCCCCACATTTCTTTCTGGGTGATTTGAGTTGCATATAACATCTTGAAAATGCGAGTCTGGAACGAGACTGACTCCTAAAAATAAGTTCGGCGTTTCTTTAAGACGCTATCTCGATAACTTAGAAGGCTCCCAGTACTACTTCCTTACTAGATTACTTTTCCATTGCACTTCAACTTCTTCACTACGAAAGGCCACACTTCTGTATTTTTATCCTCAGACGCCAGCATAACTCATCAAGCTGGGTTTACCTTCTGGCGGGGACGATCGGAGGGAATGTGCATTTTCACATGTTAAGTTGAATAACGCATCTTTCCTGGTGAACGGCTTTGCTTGACACGCGTTAAAATTGTTCTAGTAAGAAGCAGAATTTCTCATTTTTCAACTCGGGTATTGTGAGAGCCGCAATATCGTAAACTGAGAAGTTTCCTCAGTACTCTCTCCAGTGATTTAGTTTTACAGTACATATAAACCTTGATCTCTTCAGTATGTGGTCCATCGTGTCTTTATCCTCTTCGGCCCGACAAGCGCCGCCTTTACCGGAATAACTGCTCATTTATCAAGTCGGGTTCACCTTACGACGGGTGTGACTGGGTTAGAGTCGTAGCTATGGCATTTGTCTTTAAGGATGTCCTATTCCCGTGGGCTTAGAGGACTCACAAGCACCTCCTCCTTAACCTTCTCACCCCGATGACATATTTTCAACTGTACTTCTTGCCACCACCAGAGAATTTTATCAGAAGGAGTCACTTAGTAGACAAGGAGTCAGTGAAAGATAAGTCTTGCCTACCCAGTTCTAAAACTTGTCTTGGGCTGAATAAAATCGTCTGTCAGTGGCCAGAATAAACTGAAAATAGCTGTCACAGGACTGAGGGGGTAAATTGTGGATTATTCTGTACCTTAAACCATTCTCCGAGACAGACTGTGATCTATTAAAGGACAGATATTATAAGCAGCAGAATAAAGTGCTTGGCTGTACCCAAAATAAAACAGCCAAGAGAGAATCTGTCCCACAAAGAATTAGCTCTTCCTTAGCTCAGTTCTTCCTCCTTTTCCTCCAACCTTCTCCTCTTCCGGTCTTCTTCAGCTCTTCCTCCCTTTTCCCTTCTACTGTCTCAAATTTTTCTTCCTTTTCTTCTTCTTCCTCCTCCGTCTCCTTCATTCACCAGCTCCTTCTCATCTTCCTCCTAAACATTTTCCCCGATATCATCCATCTCATCATCTTTTCGTCTTTAATTCCTCCTCCTCCTCCTCCTCCTCCTCCTCCTCCTCCTCCCCCTCCTCCTCCTTCCAGAGAGCCCTAGGGAGCCGGCCGGAAGTGCATGACCATCAGGGAGGAATGGTGGCCTGATAGCAGCCTGATTGGCCAATATACACTGCCAGGGAAATCAGAGGAGGAGGAGGAGGAGGAGGAGGAGGAGGAGGAGGAGGCGGAGGAGGAGGAGGAGGAGAGGAAGAAGAAGAAGAATGAGAGAGAGAGAGAGAGAGAGAGAGTCGGATTCTTTAAGAAGGCCAAGAGCAATACCAATAAACCTGGTCCTCACTGACGTAGGTGTTACTCCTAATTTCGTCCTGTATGTCACACAGAAGAATAACGAAGAGCCTTTCAGAAAAAAACATATTTTTTAGACTTCTTTCTTCTGCTTTGAAAACTATTAAGTGCCATGTCAATATTTGCCCAGGGAAGA